>NC_054498.1:21530230-21862105 GCF_017639515.1 Carcharodon carcharias
ATTCACCAGTTCACCCTTGAGTTACATTGGCAGAAAGAAAGCATGGAATGAGTAAAGACCCAGCAAAGCCATTTCAGTGGATGTACAATTTATCTATTGAACGTAATTAATCTTCAGAAAATAACCCAGAAAGAAATTGTGTGAAATTCCAGTGTGTGGCTGACCTTACAATCAACGTTCATATTCAGACTGTGCTTATTAGGATTGAATCTTGAACAATTTTGTATTGTTGACTCACAGCTGCTGGATGGAGGACACACAAAAAGCATTTCATTATTGTCCTTCACAACCAGCCAAAATTGGAGACTTTCAAACCATCAGTTTAGGCTGAATCTGCTTAACTCCCATTGTGGGAGTAGTTTATAGGCCTGCTACAGTAGTTACACTGCAGGACAATGCATACATGAAGAAATAAATGGGTACTTACATATGAATTAGGAGCAGGAGTGGGCCACTCAGCCCTTCGAGCCTGCTCCGCCATTCAATAAGATCATAGCTGATCTGGTTTTAACCTCAACCCCATATTCCCACCGACCCCGAATAACTTTCAACCTCTTGCTTATCAAGAATCTATCTACCTCTTCCTTAAAAATATTAAAGGACTCTGCTTCCACTGCCTTTTGAGGAAGAGTTCCAAAGACTCCCAACCCATTGAAGAAAAAAGAATTCTCCTCATCTCTGTCCTAAATGGGCGACAATGGTCCCTAGGACTAGATTTCCCCACAACAGGAAACATCCTCTCCACGTTGACCCTGTCAAGATCCCTCAGGATCTTATACATTTCAATCAAGTCGACTCTTACTCTTCTAAATTCCAGCAGCTACAAGCCTAGCCTGTCTAACCTTTCCTCATAAGACATTTCGCCCAATCCAGATATGTGTTTGTAAACCTTCTCTGAACTGCTTCCAACACATTTACATCCTTCCTTAAATAAGGAGACCAATACTGTACATAGTACTCCAGATATGGTCTCACCAATGCCATGCAGAACTGAAGCATAACCTCCCTACTTATATATTCAATTCCCCTCACAATAAATGATAACATCCTATGAGCTTTCCTAATTACTTGCTGTACCTGCATACTAGCCTTTTGTGATTCATGCACTAGGACACCTAGATCCCTTTGTATTTCAGAGCTCTGCAATCTGTCACCATTCAGTTAACATGCTTCTTTTTTATTTTTCCAGCCAAAATGAACAATTTCTCACTTTCCCACATTATACTCCATTTGCAAGGTCTTTGCTCACTCACTTAACTTATCTTTGTCACTTTGTAGCCAAAGTGTCCTTATATCCTCTTCACATCTTACTATCCTCCCTATCTTTGTGTCATTAGCAACTTTAGCAACCATGCCTTGGGTCCCTTCATCCAAGTCATTTACATAAATTGTAAAAAGTTGAGGCCCAACACATTGATCCCTGTGGCACACCACTCGTTACATCTTGCCAACCAGAAAAAGATCCATTTATGCCTACACTCTGTTCCCTGTTAGATAGCCAATCTTCTATCCATGCCAATATTTTACCACCACCCATGAGATTTTATTTTTTGCAATAGCCTTTGATGTAGTTCCTTATCAAATGCCTCCTGGAAATCTAAATACAGTACATCCACCAGTTCCCCTTTATCCATACCATATGTTACTTCTTCAAAGAACTCCAATAAATTGGTTGAACATGGGGCAAATTTTTTACATTGTCGGGCGGGCGCAGTGGGCAGGCCTGGGAGAGGCTGCAAAGCTGACCGCCACCCACAATCAGGCCCCGACATCAATTTCACACTGGCTGGCCAATTAACGGCCAGCCAGCGTGAAAGGCATGCTGCAGCGCTCAGTGTTGCTGGGGCAGGGTGGGAGAAGGGCAAGATGGCACACACAATGAAAGCTCCCTGAGGCACAGAGCTGCTTCAGGGAGCTAAAGATTTAAAACTTCAAAAATACAAAAGTTACCACTGTTAAAAACATGCCCCCTCATGTGACTCTGTCACATGAGCAGGGACATCTTATGAATGAAATTTAAAAAGTTTTATTTAATTTTTAATTGCTGTTGGAAATCTCATCCCATCTGTGGATGAGGTTTCCTCTTGGCCTTTTCGCCTGCCTACCAACCATGAGGTTGGACAGGCAGTGAAAAATTTAATTCAGTTGTTACTTAAATGTCCTTACTGGGCCTGTTAATTGTTGGCAGGCGCGCTGCCAACTCCCGCTGACCAAAATATCACGCAAATGACATCAGGATGTTCGCCTGATGTCATCATACATCATTTTATGCTTGAGCGGGTCAGGCGCACGACCATCCATTCAGCGAAGAATCCTGCCCATGATTTTTCTTTCACAAAACCATGTTAACTCTGCCTGATTACCCTGAATTTTTCCAAGTTGCTATAACATCTTTAATAATAGCTTCTAATATTTTTCCTTTGACAGATGTTAAGCTAACTGGCTTAGTTTCTGTAGTTTCCTGCTTTCTGTCTACCTTTTTGAATAAAGGAGTTACATTCGCTATTTTCCAATCTAATGGAACCTTCCCCGAATCTTGGGAATTTTAGAAATTAAAACCAACTCATCAACTATCTCACTGACCACTTCTTTTAAAACCCTAGGATGAAGTCCATCAGGACCCAGAGTCTTGTCAGCCCACAGTTCCAACAATTTGCTCAGTACCACTTCCCTGGTGACTGTAATTTTCCTCGAGGTCCTCTCTCCCTTCCATTTCCTGATTTACAGCTATTTCTAGGATGTGACTTGTATTCTCTATATTGAAGATCAATGCGAAATGTCGGTTCAATTCATCTGCCATCACCTTATTTTCCATTATTAATTCCCCAGACTCACTTTCTATAGGACCAGTGCTCACTTGGTTAACTCTTTTTTAAATATCTGTAGAAACTCTTACTATCTTGTCTTTATATTTCTAGCTGGCTTTCTCTCGTACTCAAATTTTTCTTTCCTTATCAATCTTTTGGTCATACTTTGCGGTTTTTTATATTCTGCCCACTATTCTGTCACCCATCTTTGCACAATTATATGCTCTTTCATTAAGTTTGATATTATCTTTAATTTTTTTAGTTAACCACAGATGGTGGGTCCTCCCCTTGGAATTTTTCTTTCTCGTTAGAATGAATCTATTACGTGTATTCTGAAATATCCCCTTAAGTGTCCATTTCTGCATCTCTGTGGACCTATCCTTTAACCTCATTTGCCAGTTCACTTTAGTTCACTGTTTTCATGCCTTCTAATTGCCCTTTTTTCAGTTCAATCTACTAGTCTTGGACCTATTCTTCTCCCTCAAACTGAATGTAAAATTCAATCATATTATGAACACTGCTACCTAGGGGCACCTTCACTATGAGGTCATTAATTAACCCTATAACATTGCACAGTACCAGGTCTAGTGTAGTGTGCTATCTGGTTGGTGACAGTATGTGCTGTTCTTAGAAACTATCCAGAAAACATTCTATGCATTCCTCATCTAGGCACCTTTTGCCCATCTGATTTTCCCAGTCTATATGCAGATTAAAATCCCCCATGGTTATCGCAGTACCTTTCCGACAAGCCCCATTATTTCTTCCTTTATATCCTGCCCTACCATATGGTTACTGTTGTACACCACTCCCACAAGTGACTTCTTGCCTTTGGCCAGGATTTTACATTAGTCAAGCGGGCTCGGTGGGAGTGAGCGGTCACGGAGCCGACCGCTACCCGTTATCAGCTCGGCACCGCGATTTCATGTGGGCTGGCCAATTAAGCGGTAGCACTGACCGCTACCTGTGCGGGAGGAGGGAGAGTCGGGTCCAGTGCTCTTTTGTGCATGTGCGCAAAAGAGCACTTCAGTCTCCCTGAGGAGATTGAAGCGCTTTTTAAAGCAATTATTAAAAACATTAAAAATGTAATGAAACATGTCCCATCTCATGTGACTGTATCACATGAGATGGGATGTGTTTTTATTTTCAAAATGAAGTCCTTATATAATCAGTATTAGCTTTAGGAAACCTCATCCCGCTCATGGATGAGGTTTCCTAAAAAACCGTAAAGGCCACTTGGCCTTTTAGCCTTGCCCGCCAACTGTTAGGTTGGACGAGCAGTGTAAAATTGGAGTTAATTAGTACCTTATTGGCCTTAATAGGCCTTTCAATTATCGACGGGCACGCAGGTGACTCTGGCGCGCGCCTGCCGAATGAAATATTGTGATGACGTAGGGACACACGCCTGATATCATCGCGCGTCATTTTACGTTCTGGCATGTCGGGCCCAGCCCCGCTTGCCAAATGTAAAATTCTGCCCTTCATTATTTCTCATCTCTACCCAAAGCACTTCTACACCGTGGTTTCCTAAACTTAGGTCATCCCTCTATATTGTGCTAGTACCATCATTAATTACTAGAGTCAACCCTCTACCTTTTCCTAGCTCCTTGTCCTTCGTAAATGTCACATACTCTTCAATATTCAGGTCCCAATAGAACCATTGAAGAACCATAGAAAAGTTACAGCACACAAGGAGGCCATTCATCCCATCTTGTCCATGCCAGCCCGAGGACACCCAGGTGCCTTTTCTAATCTCACCTTCCTGCATCCGGCCCATAGCCCTGCAGCTTACAGCACTTAAGGTGCAGATCCAGGTACTTTTTAAAAGAGTTTAAAGTTTCTGCCTCCACCACCAACTTGGGCAGCGAATTCCAGACACCCACTACCCTCTGCGTAAAAAAGTTCTTCTTCATGTCCCCCCTACACCTTCTGCCACTTATCTTGAATCTATGGCCCCTGGTTCTAGAATTCTCCATCAAGGGAAACAATTTTATCCTGTCCACTCTATCTACTCCCCCCATGATTTTGTACACCTCAATCAAGTCACCTCTCAGCCTTCTTTGTTCTAAGGAAAATAACCCCAATCATCCAGTCTCTCCTCATAACTGCACTTTTCTAACCTTGACAACATTCTTGTAAACATCCTGTGCACTCTCTCCAGAGCTATTACGTCCTTCCTGTAATGTGGTGACCTGAACTGCACACAATACTCCAGTTGTGGCCTCACCAGTGTTTTATACAATTCCAACATTATATCCTTACTTTTATATTCTATACCTTTGCCAATGGAGGAAAGCATTCCATATGCCTTCTTGTCTACTTGAACTGCTGCCTTCAGGGACCTGTGTACTTGTATGCCAAGAGATCTCACTTCATCTACCCCTCTTGGTATATTCCCATTTATTGTGTAATCCCTGAAACTGTTTGGCCTCCCTAAATGTATGACCTCACACTTCTCTATGTCAAAATCCATCTGCCACTTTACTGCCCACTCCACCAACCCATCTATATCGTTTTGGAGATTTTGGCTATCATCTACACTATCCATTACTCGGCCAATCTTTGTGTCGTCCGCAAATTTCCCAATTGTGCCCCCCACGTTCATGTTCAAATCATTAATATATGCCATAAACAGCAAGGGTCCCACACCGAGCCCTGTGGAACTTTCCATTCGAAAGGGCATCCATCAACCATTACCCTTTGTTTCCTTTTACAAAGCCAACCTTTTATCCAGTTTGCCATATTACCCTGAATCCCATGGGCTTTTACTTTCCTGACCAATCTGCCATGTGGGACCTTGTCAAATGCCTTGCTAAAATCCATGTACACAACATTTACTGCACTACCTTCATCAACCCTTCTTGTCACTTCCTCAAAGAATTCAATCAAATTTGTGAGGCAAGACCTTCCTTTAACAAATCCATGCTGACCATCCCTGACTAGTCCATGCCTTTCCACATGACAGTTAATCCTATCTCTCATGATTGATCTACTAATTTGCTCACCACCGATGTAAGACTAACTGGCCTATAATTGTTAGGCATTTCCTTTGATCCCTTTTTAAACAATGGAACTATGTTTGCATTTCTCCAGTCCTCCGGTACCTCCCCTGTATCTAGTGAAGATTGAAAAATCATCCTCAGAGCATCTGCTATCTCCTCCCTGACTTCCTTCAGCAGCCTCAGAAACAATCCATCTGGCCCTGGTGACTTATCCACTTTCAAGGATTTCAGCCCTCTCTCTTTATGATTATCTTGCAGTGTTCCTCCTAGACTGCTATATCTACATCCTCCCTTTCCTTTGTAAACACAGAGACAAAATATTCATTCAAAACCCTTCCCACAGCCTCTGCATCGACACACAAGTTTCCATCTTCATCTCTGATAGGTCCCACTTTTTCCTTAGCTAACCTTTTAGCATTAATGTATTGGCAAAACATCTTTGGGTTATCTTTAACTTTACTTGCTTAATCTTTTTTCATGCCCTCTCTTTGATTTCCTTATTTCCTTTTTTACTTTGTCCCTGCACTTCCTATATTCGTCTAGGCTATCTGCAGTGCTTAGTTATTTGTGCCTATCGTACGCTTTCTATTTCTGTTTGATCTTCCCCTGTATTCCTCTAGACAACCAGGGAGGTCTAGATTTGGCAGTACCACTCTTATTTTTGTAGGGGACATGCCTACTTTGTACAATTAGGATCTCACTTTTTGGTGTTTTCCACTGTTTTATCCTCCAGCAGTGCTGTCCAGTCCACCTCAGCCAAGTCCTTTCTCATTTCTGCAAAATTTGCCTTCCCCAGTTCAAGACCTTATCTCTGTCCTTTTCCATGGTAATGCTAAATCTAACTGAATTGTGATCACTGGCCCCGATATGGTCGCCAACTGTCACTTCACCCACTTGCCCTTCTTCGTTCCCCAAGACTAGGTCTAGAATTGCATCTCCTCTCGTTGGGCTTGTCACTAATTGGTTGAAAAAATTTTCCTGGTCACACTGCAAGAATTTTTCTCCCTCAGTGCCCCTTATATTGTTTGAATCCCAGTTGATATTAGGATAGTTGAAGTCTCCTACTATTATTGTCCTCTTGTTCTTACAAGCAGAAATTTGCCTACATATTTGTTCTTCTATCTCCCTTTCACTATTTGGGGGTCTGCAGTATATTCCCAGTAGTGTAACTGCCCCTTTTTTATTTCTAAGCTCAATCCATAAAGCCTCGTTTGTTGACCCATTTAGTATATCATCTCTATGTCATCCTGCTGCCATGTCTCTATAATTGCTATCAGATCGTACTTATTTATTTCTATTTGCGCTCTCAGCTCATCTGTTTTGTTTTAAATGCTACATGCATTCAGATACAGAGACTTTAGTTTTGTCCTTTTATTATTCTTGTAACCTCTAGCCTTATCTGCTGATTTACTCTTAGATTTGTACTCCCTGTGCTCTCTGTTCCTTCCTGCAACAATCTGTTTATCATTTCCCACATTAATACCTTTCTCTCTTGCCTTTTCTCTATTCTTTTAGTTACTACATCTTCCCAAATTTGATCCCATGTCCCCACTATTTAGTTCAAAACTCTTTCTACTTCCCTAGTTATGCAGCTCGCTAGAACATTGGTCCCAGCACGGTTCAGGTGTAGACCATCCCAATGATACTGCCGTCAGTTTCTGCAGTCCTGCTGCCAATACCCCACAAACCAGAACCCACTTGTCCCAGACTAGTCTTTGAGCCATGTATTCACCTCTAATTTTATGTACCCTATGCCAATTTGCATGTTGCTCAAAGTTTATTAACTTTGAGGTTCCATTTTTAATTTAGTGCCTCGCTCCTCACATTGTCTATGCAGAACCTTTTTCCTAGTTCTTCCTATGTCATTGGTACCTACATTGACCATGACAACTGGATCCTCCCCCCTCACTGCAAATTCTCTCCAGCCCTGAGCAGATGTATCAAACCCTGGCACCGGGCAGGCAACACAGCCGCCTGGACTCTTACTCTTTGCTGCAGAGAACAGGTCAATCCCTCTCACTACACCGTCCCCTACTACCACTACAAACATTTTTGCTTCCCCCGCTTGAATGGCTTCTTGTACCACAGTGCCATGGTCAGTTTGCTCGTGCACCCTGCAACTGCCACTCTCATCCAAACAAGCTGAAAGAACCTCAAACCTATTGGACAACTGCAAAGGCTGAGGCTTCTGCATTCCTGCTGTCTGGATCCCCTTGCCTGCCTCACTTGCAGTCACACCTTCCTGACCAAATCAGAAGGCTCTATCTTAAGAGGTGTGACTGCCTCCTGGTACAAAGCATCCAGGTAACTTTCCCCTCCTTGATGTGTTGCAGTGTCTGAAGCTCAGCCTCCAGCTCAGTGACTCTGAGCTGAGGCTCCTTGAGCAGCAAACACTTACTGCAGACATGTTTGCCCTGGTTCATACTGGCATCCAGGAGGTCCCACATCACCTGGCCTGCCATCCTTAATGTGTTTTAATTAATTACTTAATTATATTATTTATTTCCTTTTTTCCCTTTTCTGTATATTTTATTAAATTTTACACCAGTTCATAAAACTATTTTAAACCTTGGGACTGGATTAGACCTTAACCACTTAACAGATACTCACCAAACAGCTAGCACCTTTCCCTATAGTAGATGTGACAGAGTAGATTAGGATATGGAAAAGAGGGAATGTGGAGATTGAAGAGCATTTGGTTTGAGGAGATGGATGAGAGAAGAGGGAATGTGGGAGAGAAGATGAAGGTGTAAATATATAGATGTGGAAGAAAATTGATAAAAATGGAGATTGAAGAGAAAGGATGTGAAAATGCAGATAGTGAAAAAAGGGTTTGGAGAGAAAAAGGATAGAGGATAGTTAGGAACTGAGGGTCGAGAATGAAAGAGCAGATTAGGTAAGAGGGAGATGGTGAGATAAAAGGGCTGGAGATGAGAGGAAAGATATGGCGAGGGCTAGGGGATGGGAATGGAGAAAGAGAGGCTGGGAAGCAGCTAATTGGGGAGTGATGGGGGTTTGTGGGGATGGAGGATGGATGTTGTTGGGTTGGGTGGCAGGGAGGTGACCGCCTCCAGTGAATTGAATAGATGGCTGAAAACAGTGAAAATGAGCAGGTGTGTAAGAAAAGTACAGCAATAATCATGGATGACTTTAATCTACGTGTAGATTGGGCAAATCAAATTGGCAAAGGTAGCCTGGAAAATGAGTTCATGGAGTGTTTTCAGGACGATTTCTTGAAGCAGCATGTTCTAGAGCCAACCAGGGAGCAGGCTATCCTAGACCTGGTAATGTGCAATGAGTCAAGATTAATCAATAACCTCATGGTAAAGGAGCCTCTAGGTGATAGCGATCACAGCATGATAGAGTTTCATGTTCAGTTTGAAAGGGAGAAGTGTGGGTCCATGACTAGCGTATAAAACGCAAATAAAGGTAACTAAGGGTATGAATGCAGCTAAAGTGCTCTGGGAAAGTAGATTAAAAGGTAGGACAGTTGAATTACAGTGGCAGACTTTTAAGGAGATATTTAATAATTCTAGCAAAGATTTATCCTAGCGAGAAAAAAAGGCTCTGAGAAAGATGCATCAGTATTAAATTAAAAGAAACACTATGAATCTGCAATGATTGCGAGTGGTTTGGGTGAGCAAGGGAGTGTTAATCTCCTTGTAAAAATCACATTTTTGTTTGTATTTAGCATTTAATTTAAATTTGCTGTCTTATTTCCAAGTTTCCCAACTTTAAGCAAAGTTTTCAGGACTCCACTGCAGGAGTAGTTGAAGTTAGCTAATTAAGGAAAGCAGTTTAAATCAGTTTTTCTGTAACTGGGGTCAGCTAACTGCTTAATCTGAGCAGGATATGTAAACAGCCACTTCAGTGCGATTTAGCACGGAGTATGACTTTCCCACCACAGCAGCTGTTGAATTTGAATTCAGTTAATAAAAGCTTTGAACTGACTGCAGGGAGCTGGGTGATTACAGAGTTCAGAGAGGAGGGGAAGCTGGTTCTCCTTTGCTTTTGCCTTTCTAACTTTTCCACCCTGTAGGAATTGGTTCTTGCTCGATAGGAGTAGAAGCTAACTGTTTGGCGAGTATCTAGTAAGTGGTTAAAGTGTACTCTATTCTGAAGGTTTAAAAAGAATACGAACTGGTGGTCTGGTTAATAAAATATATTTTAAAAAAGGAAAATAAATAAGTGAATAATATAATTAAGTAATTCATTAAAACACATTAAGGGTGGCAGGACAGGTGATGTGTCAAGGCTGCTGCAGCATGTGGGGACTCCTGGATGCTACTGTGATCCAGGGCAAACATGTCTGCAGTAAGTGTTGTGACTCAAGGAGCTTCGGCTCAGTGTCATTGAACTTGAGGCTGAGCTGCAGACACTGCAACACATCAGGGAGGGGGAAAGTTACCTGGATTCTTTGTACCAGGAGGCAGTCACGCCACTTAGCATAGGATCTTCTGATTTGGTCAGTGGTTAGGGACAGGAGGGTTTGACTTCAACTGAGGCAGGTAAGGGGAACCAGAAGGCAGGAGTGCAGAAGCCTCATCCTTTGCAATTGTCCTACAGGTTTGAGGTTCTCTCAGTTTGTTTGGGTGAGAGTGGATGCTGCAAGATGGATGATCTGACCCACCATGATACAGGAAGCTATTCAAATGGGGGGAACAAAAAGGAATTTAGTAGTAGTAGTAGGGGACAGCATAATGAGGGGGATTAACACTCTTGTCTGCAGCAAACAGCGAAAATCCAGTCAGCTGTGTTACCTGCCAGTGCCAGGGTTCGGGTTATCTGCACGGGTCTAGAGAGGAACTTGCAGTGGGAGGGAGAAGATCCAGTTGTCATGATCCACGAGGGTATCAACAACATAGGTAGAACTAGAAAAGAAGTTTTGCATAGTCAATATGAGGTGCTAGACACTAAATTAAAAAGCAGAGCCTTAAAGGTGATCATTTCTGGGTTATTATCTGAGCCATGTGCAAATTGGCATAGGACAAATAAGATTAGGGAAATGAAGGCGTGGGTCAAAGAGAAGTGGGTTCCAGTTCTTGAGGCACTGGCACCAGTACTGGAGAAAATAGGATCTGTACCACTGGGATAGTCTACACCTAAACTGTGCTGGGACTGGTGTTCTAGCGAGCCACATAACTAGGGAAGTAAAGAAGGTTTTAAACTAAATAGTGGGAACAAGGAATCAAATTTGAGAAGGTGTGGTAAATCAAAGAGCAGAGACAAGGCAAGGGAGAAAGGTATTAATATGGGAAATGATAAACAAGACAGCAAGGGATAGCAAGTACAAATCTTAAGAGTAAAACTAAAAGCTAGAAGTTCTAAAAATAATAAAAGGACAAAACTAAAGGCTCTGACTCTGAATGCATGTAGCATTCAAAACAAAACAGATGAACGGGTAGCGCAAGTAGAAATAAGTGGGCACGATCTGATAGCCACCACAGAGACATGGCCATAGGATGACATAGATCAGGCTCTGAATATTGAAGGGTGTATGGCTTTTCGGAAGCACAGGAAGCTAGGAAAAAGCGGAAGGGTGGCTCTGCTAATTAATGATGGCATTAGTGCAGTAGAAAGGAGCGACCTAAGCTCAGGAAACCAGGATGTAGAAGCAGTGTGGGTCGAGATGAGAAATGATAAAGGCAAAAAGTCACTTGTGGAAGTGATGTACAGGCCCCCTAATTGCAACTACATGGTAGGATAGAGTATTAAGGAAGAGACAGTGGGAACTTGTCAGAAAGGTACAGCGATGTAACTAGTGGTGTGCCACAGGGATCAATGCTGGGCCTTCAACTTTTTACAACTTATATAAATGACTTAGATGAAGAGATCAAAGGCGCGGTTGCTAAATTTGCTGGTGATGCAGATAGGTAGAAAAGTAAGTTGTGGTCATAAGGAGCATAGGGGCATAGGTTAAGGCTGCAAAGGGATGTAGGTTAAGTGAGTCGTGTTTAACTGGTCTATCAGAGTTTTTGGACATTCAAGTTGGATAAAGGGGAACCGCTAGATGTGGTGTACTTAGATTTTTCAAAAGGCATTTGATAAGGTACCACATCAAAGGCTACTACACAAGATAAGAGCACATGGTGTAAGGGGTAACATATTAGCATGGATAAAGGATTGGTTAGCAAACAGGAAGCAGAGATTAGGGATGAATGGGTCTTTTTCGGATTGACAAGTTGTAACTAGTGGAGTGATGCAGGGCCCTCAACTTTTTACAATCTATGTTAATGCTTTGGATGAAGGGGCCGAACCTATGGTGGCTAAATTTACAAATGACAGCAAGATAGGTAGGAAAGTAAGTTATCAAGAGGAGGTAGCAAGTATGCAAAGGAATATAAAAATATATAGAAAATGCTGGAAAAACTCAGCAGGTCTGGCAGCATCCGTGGAGAGAGAAGCAGAGTTAACGGTTCGAATCCATATGTCTCTTCTTCAGAGCTAAGCATTTTCAGTTTTTTTTTCAGATTTCCAGCATCCGCAGTATTTTGCTTTTTTGCAAAGGGATATAGACAGGTTAAATGAGTGGGCAAAATTTTGGCAGAAGGAATATAACATGGGTGAATGTGAACTTCTTCACTTTGGCAGGAAGAATAGAAAAGGAGTATACAATTTAAATAGAGAAAGATTGCAGAAGTCGGTGGTACAGAAGGATCTGCATGTCCTGGTACATGAACCACATGAAGTTGGTATGCAGGTACAGCAAGTGATTAGGAAGGCATATGGAATGTTGGCATTTATTGCAAGAGGAATGGAATATAAATGTAAGGAAGTTTTACTGCAGCTGTACAGGGCCTTGCTGAGGCCACATCAGGAGTACTGTGTATAGTTTTGGTTTCCTTATTTGAAAAAAATAAATGCGGTAGAAACAGTTCGGAAAAGATTTACTCAACTAATATCTGAGATAAGGAGCTTATCCTATGAAGAAAGGTTGAACAGGTTGAGCCTATACCCATTAGAGTTTAGAATAATGAGAGGTGATCTTATTGAAACATATAAGATCTTGAGAGGACTTGAAAGGGTGGATACCCGGAGGATGTTTCCTGTTGTGGGGGGGAATAAAACTAGGGGACATAGCTTAAGAATAAGAGTTCTCAATTTTAAGACAGAGATGAGGAGAATTTTTTTTTCTCTCAAGAGGGCCTTTAGTCTATGGAATTCTCTTCCCCAGAAAGTAGTGGAGGCCAGCCCCACCACAGGTGGGACCTGCCGCGGGCGAAGCGGCGCCCCAGCCAGAAGTCCATTGATTTACAGCGGGACCAGAGGATCATGGCAGTGGGTGGGTGTGAAAAATCCCACCCTGGATCTTTAAATTTATTCAAGGCTGAGTTAGACAGATTTTTGATAGACAAGGGAGTCAAGGGTTTTCGGGGGGGTGCAGATGGAGCTGAGACCACAACCAGATCAGCCATTATCATATTGAATGGTGGAGTAGGCTCGAAGGGCCAAATGGCCTACTCCTGGTTCTAAGTGCTATGTTTATATTGGTGGACAGTTTCACTGAAATTTTGAAGTCTCACTCCACAGAAGTGAATCAGATGCACAAACCTTTGTGTTCAATTCTTCGATTTGCAGTTTTTCTAAGCAAGACTCCACAACAACAGCAGATTCATGAACCTCAATATTCACCTCGACCACAATGGGCAAAAGGTGGTTAAAAATGAAAAAAGTCGGGCAATGCAACTCCAAACTGGTGTGTATGTGCCTTTTTTGCTTTCATGGTAACAGATAACAAGCCATTTGAGTGTATTGGCATAAAGAGTGGAGCACTTCATCAACATACTTAAAATCAAACTCAATGCTATTGGAGGCAGATTTAAATTTTACAGATGCCATAGGCTTGAGAAACCTGGCAGTGAAAGGGAAGTGGAACTTGCCAGCCTCACAAAATACTTGCCTTTTCTAACACTCCTTCAGATTTCCCATATCAATCATGGCCTTTACACCCTACCCGCCTGCACCACCACACAATCGCCTTTGTCACCACCTAGGATCACCATGTCCAATCACAACCTTTCCATGTCAGAATGGCGCCTCACATCCTGGCCTGAATTTCCAGGGACTGAACTTGAGGATCCCCATCTTCAGCCTCCTGCCGTAGCAGTGACAACTGGCTAGGATGTCAATTCGGCCAGATGCAAGGCAGGAAACAGAAGAAAAATGCAATAATGCGGACCTGTCGTTAATATCATGAGGATTTTCCTGTCCCCAGCCTTACCAGGCTGTTCATTTTAGACTTCCCCATACTGTCCCTGTCTCCCTGTAGATGTTGCAGCTAGAGTTCCAGGATTAGTGTTTCAAACTCACACGCTACTAAGTTTTCCCCAAACAAAAGATTAATATTGCTGTATTGTATGTAATCTTATCTCATTTCATTTCTCAGATATCGATGAATGCGCTTCAGACCCTGGATTGTGCGTGTCTGGTACATGTAGTAATACTGAAGGAAGCTACACATGCATCTGTCCTCCAGGATCTGTACTGTCATCAGGTGGAAGAAGGTGCATTGGTGAGTCTGTGGTCACAACCACCCACAATTACTACAGAACAATCTCAACACCAGAACTATAAATGTAACAATTTTTTGTTCAGCATAACAGCACTCTCACACAATAGTAGAACACAGATTTGGTTTCTCTCCTAAGCTTCCAGCCTTAAGTATCTTAGTTTTGCCGGGCTGGATTTTCCAATCTTGCCAGCAGTGGAAATTATGGTGGGTAGGGGCACAAAATTTGAAGTGATGGCAAAAGCCAGTTTCTCACTGGTGAGAAAATAAGTTAGAGTTTTCCCCTCCCAACGTTCATGGAGAGTCGAGTTTCTCGCTGCTCCATGTCAGGAACTGCATTTGCATTCCTTTGGATCTCATGAATGCTCATTAAAAACCCAGCACACCGGAATCATATTCACACTCCAAATCTAATTGCCCCACCAACAGATAATTAGTCTGATTCACAACTGACTATAAGTGGCATGCACCTGGTGACTTGCACCCGACTCACGACTTCAGGGTTTGTACATGCAGCTTTCGCCTAGCCTTCACTGCACTGCTCTCATGGCTGCTCCGATTCCATGCCAAGGCTGCTCAGGCAAGACCAGTGGGAAGGGAAGGGGGTGGAAGGCACACCGTGATGGTGAGGTTGGTGTTTGGTTGGGTGACTGGACAGGGGCAAGGGGTGGAAGGCCCAAGATTGACTGATTGGGTGGGTGGTGACTGGACAAAGGCAAGGTAATGGGTGGACAGAGACATATGACTTGGAGGGGTGGTGGAGGAGTCTGGAGCCTAGGAGGGAAGGTAGGGGTCACTGGGGCACAGGAGGGAAGTAGATAGTGACACATGACTGTAGGGGTGGGTGACTGGAGCACAGGAGGAAAGGGGTGGATGGAGACACATGACTGGGGGCGGTGGGGTGCTCAGACAGTTAAAGGAAGAGGAGGGATCAGTGTGAGGCAGTCCGAGGCCAGAGGACAGCACAGTGTCATGGGCCAGAAATTAAAGGCAGTCATTGGCAGTGCAGACCATGCTACAGGGCTATGCCTGGCATGCATGTCTTGCTTCTCATCCAGGGAAGGGGAGAGCCTGTCTACTGTGTCAGTCGTGCATAGTGCATAGCATGGTGTGCAGGGCATGGTCGGTGCCTCACACACTTGGCTTCTGGATCGGTGGCTTGGTACTGGGTGGTACTTGGCTCATTCGCCATCAGGAGAAACATCTGTAGCCTGTAAATGGGTAATTGGTAAGTAAGAGTAAGTATTCGATGGATTCATGGAGGAAGGGTTCCCAGTAGATAACTGTGCATAGTGCCTTAAAATGGGAGGGGTGAGGTCAACATGGGGCATGGGGACACCCACAGATAAAGGTTCGGTGGGAGGACGCTGTTACTGACTACAATAACGATGGGCTCCAGGATTAAAGGAGGAGGCAGGATAGTGATTGGAGGGAGGGAAACTTGTACATGATGAGTTTCTAGGACTATTGGAGAGACTTGGATTGGAAGCTGGTCTCAAAATAGAATTGTAACAGCACCATTTCAATGGATGACTGAATAACACAGTTGAAAAATAACATTGGAAGAAAACATTAGAGGAGAGGTCTGAGGGCTAATGGGAGGAGTTGACTACTACACTTTTTGGATGATTGAAGGGACACCCTATTAATTATCAGTCCAGGACATGGAGAGCAAGGCTCAGCTGAGACCTGTTAGGAAGACTGAAATGCCAATTGAAGGATTTGGGCACCTTAACTCATGGTGCTCATTCTTGCGAGAATCCATTAGGGCTTGGACAAAATGTAGATTTGGTATGATTGATCATTTGTCCCTCAGAGGAACATGAAAAGGTCAGAAGGATCAAACTATTAAGGGGCTACAGCTACAGTACATATGCAAGATGCTCCATACAACCCTACAGTTGGGAGGTTCAGGGTTTACATGGCTCTGTGGTTACAGATATTGCATTAGTGCAAGGCTGGGCTCTAGTCTACTGCAAAGGAGGCAGCCTGATTGTGCCCTAACTGAGGTTAATAGTCCCTGGCTGTACTCATCCAGATTCCCCTTTGTGAATGCGCTGTCATGCCTTGGGTGTTGGAGGGTGAGGGATGGGGAGGGGAAGCTCAGTTATTTGTGATCTTTCAGGATGTGCTTCAGCTGCAAGAGAAGGCCTGGAGATGGAATGTCTGGAATTAGGTCAACCCAAGGGCTTCACAGTGATTCCGTAGCTTGGCAATGGAAGGTGATCATTGCAGAGTAAGGTGCAATCATGCATCTCAACCAAGTGAACTTTTCAATGGCCTCCATGTAATGACTGTCAGGTTTGGGTGTGGGTTACAATTTATGTAATCATCGTGGACCTTAGCCTATCATGTTGGCCTGCAGCATTAAGTCGTGACTGCGTTTATGGCTAAACCTCACCCCTATATTAGTTCCCACTTTCTACCTGCATGAAGCAGACCAATGGACCTAGTTAGCACTTGATGACTCTTTAAATGTCTGCTGGACAGCCTCAACTGTTGCAATGTTATAGGTGTGTTCCTAGCCTCATGATGCCACCTACATATGTGAGGATGCTGGTTTGCAGCAAAAGATCTGGCTAACATGGCTCTCATAAAGGCAATCAACATGGTTATCTGATCGTGACAGTGTCATCAGTGTCCTAGGCTTCCTCGTGCACATCTCAGTCTGCTAGAATGAAAATGTGGAGGCCTATAATGCGATGAGAGCAACAGTACATCTGTGTGGTTTTTACTAAGCGATCCTTAAATACAGTGTCAAGACTGACTGGGCCATGTCATTCCCAAATGCTAAGGCAATGCTGAACGTGAACTTGGGAAGCATCCGATGAAAGCAGCATGATGAGCGTTTGTCAGTGTTCAGACGATGGTGCTGCTGAAGCTCTTTCTGTGCACAGAAAGGTAACCTGACTCGCAGGCTCACATCCATGACTGGAAGTGACAGATCACAGCAGCCTGGAGAGCAATCTCATCTTGGCAACTTAATTCAGTATGTGGATGAGGCTGGAACATTATTCATGCATGAGGGATGGCCTTTGGAGAGATGCTGCTGTCCGGATTCAGATCAGCCCTCAGACAACCAAGCTGATTGGCTGCCTTGAGGCGCCTTGCAACACTCCAGACATACTTCCATAAGTGCACTGATGTCACAGTGCTGTTCCTGCCTCTTGAAGACTGCCATAGACAGTGAAATGTTGGCACAATGCTTGACAAGACTGCATCTTGTCTGTTTACTTCAGATATCTTATCCCTTTACAGAATGGCCATATGATTCATAGGCTGCCTAGCCATCTAAGGATGAGGCCATCATCACGCAAGGGTTGATACTACTCATTCTGGGATTGATATCCTTCATTAAGATGTTGAGGTTAGCAAAGAAGTTGTTAATGCCTACCCTGCATCGAAGGAACAGGTAAAATTGGTTCATATGACTAGTTGTCTTCATCGCCATGGAACCTTGGGTCTCACAGCCATGTCTGCTGCATCTGGCCCATGAAATGGCCTCTTACAGTGGGACGTCAACATCCTCACGCTCTTCAATGTCATCCCTTTCGGCAGCTTCCTCATCGGAGGAGATGTGCAGCTTCTCCATCTCTCCATGTGGCAACTCAATCCCCCTTTAGAATGCCAGGTTGTGTAGAGCGCAGCAAACCATATGATGCAGGACACCCCCTGTACTGGAGAGCACTGCCTGATCAGTCCAGACATCTGAAAGGCATCTTCAACATGCTAATGGTCTGTTCAATCAAGGATTGAGTGTTGCAGAATGAGCTGCTTTGTACTACTCCTCTGAAGCACTCTGTGGCTACAGAACAGGCATCATTAGCCAAGTCTTTGAGCCAACTGTAAATGCATTGAGGGCCCTCAAAGATCTGTGGCACCTGGACGTGACTCAAGATGTAAGAGTCACATGAGCTCCGCGGGTACCTCACACAAACCTGCATAATCTGCTTTCAGTGACCACAGATCAGCTGCATGTTGAGAGAATGGAAGTCTTTTCTATTGATAAATCTTAGTGGCTGCTGCCAGGGGGCTCTTAAGGCCACGTGTGTAGTCAATGGCACCCTGCACCTGTGGGAAAGCTGCAGATCGCTGCAAATCCCACTGCTCTGGCAGCCTGGCTGGCTTCATCCAGGGGAAACATAATTGTGTGCCTTACCGAATAGGGCATCAGTGATCTCTCAGGTGCATTTGTGAATGGAGGGATGTGATATTCCATGGAGGACCCCAGTGGAGCCCTGGGATGAGCCACTTGCAAAAAGGTTGAGTGCAGTGGTCACCTTTAGACCCACTGGCAATGGATGGTCTCCCAGGTCGTGTGGTGTCAGATCCCCCTGAAGAATTTGACAGATGTGAGCCGCCACATCCCTTGACAAGTGAAGGTGTCTTCACACTATCACCCATTCATCTTCAAGTATAGGAGGCATCTTCGGTACAGCCTGGGTGGTGCCAAATGCCTCCATGAAATTGATCTCTCCGGCTCAGCTTTTGGGTCTTCATTGGGCTCCGTGGCTGATGTTCTTAAGGTGAGGCTCTTCCCTTTGCCCTGTCTGAAGACAATAAATAGGCCTTTCTCCTCCTCAGTTGCATGAGAGCCATGAAAAAGGCAGCTTGGGCTGCTGCCTCCATTCTGCAGTACTCATGTCTGTGGAAAAATTGAAGAGACATGATTGAACATTACCCTGCAATAATCGCCTTCCATCGCCAAGTTAAAAAGTCATTGTGAAGTTATTGGGCTGCCCTCATTCCAGGCATTCCATCCCCAGATCCTTGCGGTTGTAGCCTTAAGGGTCATTGGAAGCTGCCGCTGGTCCCCTATGCCCCAGGCATGACTGTGTTTTCATAAAAGGGTTTGGACCTGGATGAGCACAGCCAAACATTAAAAGCTTCAATGAGGGCACTATCAGCCTGCCTCCTTTGGATTAGACTAGAGCCCAGCCTTGCTCTAACATAATAACTGTAATCATTGAGCCATGTAAAGCCTGAACCTCTCAGCTGCATTGTGGAGAGGTCTTTGGAGCATTTTGCATATTTACTTTAGCTGTGGCCCCTTTACAGTTGGACCCTTGTGACCTTTGCATATTTCTATGGGAAGGAAAAATTATCATTCACACCCATTCAACATTTGGCCCCAAGCTGTAATGTGCAAGAATGTGCACCCTGAGTTAAAGTGCCCAAATCCTCCAATTGGCATTTGAGTCTTCCTAACATGTCTCAGCTGAGCTTTGTTCTCCATGTCCTGAAGCAGTAATTATTATTCAATCGGACCAAAATTGCAGTAGTCGACTCCTACCACAAGCCCCCAGACCCTCCCTGGTGATTTTTTCCAAGGTTATTTTTCTACCGCTGCTGAAATGGTACTGCTCTGCTTCTACTGTGAGACCAGCATTCAATCTCTTCCCTCACCACCGCCCCCCCCAAAATCCCGTCACGTTCAAGTCCCTCCTGTTGTCCTGGAAGAACATTGTGTGCAAGTTTCCCTCCCTCTGATCACTCTCCCGGCTCCCCCATTAATCCTGGAGCCCATCATAATTCTTGTAGATATCCCTGTCCTCCCCCGAACCATTTTCTGTGGATGTTCCGATGCCTCATGTTGACCTCACCCCTCCCTACCTTGAGGCCCTATGCACAGTGGCCTACCAAGAACCACCACCCACCACTTCCCCCCCACCCCACCCAAGACCATCGAGTGCCCTCCTTTTAGTTCCCTGTTTACAGGCTGCAGATGCCTCCCCTAACTGTGATTGTGCTACCTGCAGCCAGTACCAAGTCACCAAATCCCAGGACCCAAATGTGTGAGGAACTAACCACACCCTGCACACCATGCTGTTCATGACTGACACAGCATAGACAGGGCCTCCACCCCTCTGGACTGGAACCAGGACATGCATGCTAGGCAGAGCCTTGTAGATTGGTGCGCAGTGCCCCGGGCTGACTTTGCTTTCTGGCCCTGACTATATGGTGCACACTGCCCCAGGACTGCCTCAGACTTATGCCCTCTCTTTTAACCACAACCCCCAACCCTCCCCAGTCCTGGGTCTCTGTCACCCCTTCCCTCCTGTGCTCCAGCCCCGCACCCCCACGTTCATGTGTCCACTCTTCCTTCCTGGGCACCAGTCAACTCCCCCACCCTAGTCAAGCCTGTACCTTCCAGTCCCTTCCCTTATCCCTTCCCTTCCCACTGGTCCTGCCTGAGCAGCCCTGGCACAGAGTTGGAGCAGCCACAAGTTCAGCACAGTGAAAGGTAGGAGAACATTGTGTGCACAAACTTCGAAGTCGCAAATGAAGTGCAGTTCACCAGGTGCATGTCAATTATATCCGGTCGTGATTCTAATTAGCTGCCAGCGTGGTTGTTTGATTTGGAATGGGAGCGTGATACCAGCGGGCTGTGTTTTCAATGTGCCTTTACGAGACGCAAAGGCATGCAATTACGGTTCCCGACATGACACGACAGGCAACCCGATCCACCATAAAAGGAGCGGAAAATTGCAATCCTTTTTTTAACGCCAGCAGAAACGCCCGCCTACCAAACCAGCCAATCGGAGCCAGAAGCCCTTGTGAACAGCAGTGCCACTGTGGAGACAGTGGCTGCTGCCGGAAAAACAAACACTCGACCCAGGTCACAAGTAAGTAAAGGTGGGAGGGAGTTCATGGAATTAGGGGGTCACGAGGGATGGGGTTATTTAGGGGAGTTGATAGCAAGGGCTCTTCCTTTCCGATGGCAGGTCCCTCAATCAGGCACTGAGTGCCTTACAACAAGGGACCTCCCTTCTTCCCCCTTATTGGCCACTTAAGGACATCAATTGGCATCAGGATGGGTAGGCCAACTATGGGCCTTCCCTTTCCGAGCTTAGTAAGGATGGAGGCTGGAAAATGGCAGGGTCACCACCCGCATGCTAGAAGCCACAAATATTCACACACTGGACCCTGTACTTTGCAGACAGAAGGAACATGTCCACACATTGTGCATTTTTCAACTAAACACCTAAACAGGGACTATCATTCCCTGTTCTGTTGAAGGGTCATTCGGACTCGAAACGTTAACTATGTTCCTCTCTGCAGATGCTGCCAGACCTGCTGAGTTTTTCCAGGTATTTTTGTTTTTGTTTTGGATTTCCAGCATCTGCAGTTTTTTGCTTTTAACTATCATTCCCTGGTTCATTCTCCAGGGCAATGCCTTGATCATCAGAGTCAACCTATCCAGTTTGAATTTGAACAAAGCTGGGCAGTTAACTGTTCCATGCTGCATTCTCGATAGCAGTGCCTCCACCAATCAATCAGTACTCTCTTCTCATGCAGTATAAATTGTTGTTCCACTTTTACTGTTGGTAACTTCATTTGAGCTATCCTGATGAGTGCAAGACAAAAAGCTTTAATAGCATGTCTCATTTTTTCAGCAGTCTGTACTTCCAAACAACTACTTTGAGAACTATTGAATTAATTTCCTGCACATTGTATTCTTGATACATTACTGCTGTTCAAGATCCTATTTGTCCTCTTGTATCCTCCTTCTCTCTTTCTTCTCCAGATGATCTTTCTTAACCCATCTATCCAATTAAGATTTCAGTAGCACCAATAACAACTACAGCTGCTAGATAAGTAAACAATTACACAGGTTAAACTGAAGTTCTCTTACTCTGAGATTCAAAGCAAAGAGTTCCCTTTTTTTGGTTCAAGCAATATATGAATGACTTTTTTTCATTAATTATGGAATGCTTGCTTTTCAACTCATTTAACTTTCAAAACACTCCCTTCTGTTATGTTGCTTGTCAACAAGTTTTAGCTCCAACTTTGGATGACTGCTGACTCCTTGGCCATTGCTAAAGCATACTAGCTGATTTCACAAAAGTGCATTCCCAGCAGTTAGCATCACCCCACTGCAAGTCCTTATTGGAAATTTGAATCTGTTATACCTGCTGCTTAGTGTTCTTGTCCCTAAATTTAACTAAAGGACAATTATGTACTGTTACAAAAGTTCCTGTCAGACATTGACACACACAGGAATTTTCCGGATGTTTTTAACAAGACTGATCATGTTTTAGTTACTTTTCTTCATTAAAGCAACAGTTCTCTTCAAAGAACATTTTAGATTTAACTTTGTTATGCCTGATTCACTTAATGAGATCATTGTTGTAAGTGTTAAAATGAATTGGATTGTCAGTTTTTCATGGCCTTTGCAAGTTGCACAAACCCAATCAATCAGAAGGTCCCTAAGAAACCAAACTTGCTACGAATTCTATTCTAAAACCAGCGAAAATTCATCAGCTGACCTGAAAAAGAAAAACTAAAAAGAGCACAACTTGTTGAGTTGCAGATAGATTGTCACTGTTAGCAGAATTTATCAGAATTTCTACCTGTAACAAAACTCAAAGCATCTAGAATTACTCTACTGTGCCATACTGACCATACTATAGCATCGGCTGCCTTTTTAGTTGCAAACAACCCAAATGAAGGAGGAAACAAAAGTTCCCCTTTTATAGCTTTCACAAGCAAAGTTCTTCTGCACAATGGTGCATAACCTATGAAATTCATTCCCTTTATGCAAAGAAGGTGAAACTTCAGAAAAAATCTTTGACAAATGTACAAGCCTGTAGATGCTAGATGTGTATATTTTGAATGCTGCAATCAGTATTAAAATAGGTTATATCTTTATATTGATAATTTTCACATTAAAAGAAATACTGCTTTAAAAACTATTATCCACTTTACTAAATGTAGGTTAAAACATCGTGTTCAAATAAAATTATATCTTCAGTGATTTTACCATAATGAAAGTTGCATGCTTTTGTAAAAGTGTTACAGAACTAACTTATCTTATGCTAATACTTGTATTTTCTATGTTATTTGTAGATATCAGGGAGAGCTTTTGCTTCTCTAAATTTGAAAATGGTGTGTGCTCCGCACCCAAGTACAAGAACATTACAAAAGCAACGTGCTGTTGCAGTTTAATGCCTGGAGAAGGATGGGGTTCCCCGTGCGAGATCTGTCCCAAAGAGGGAGCAGGTGAGCCAAATAATGGTGCAATAAATTCATTTACACAATTGACCCAAGGCAAGGTAACAGAAGTGCACACAACCCCTAGGATGAAGTTTTGAGTATCCATATTAATGTTTTGAATAATGTATTACATTTATTCTATATAAATAGATGAGGCAACTTTTAATCTATTAGTTTTGTACTAATAGTGGATAAATAATGGAATCAGTTATAAAGAGTACATATGCAGTTTATTTGTACAATAATCTGAAAATCAATTATCATAAACAGACTGTATGACAACCAAGTAAATAGCAGCCACTGTAAATTCAGAAAAAGATTCCTATCTTACCAACCTCTAACTTTCTTGAGTAGTTACATCCTATGGTGAACTGTGGAAAATCCAACATCACAATGTACGTAGACTTTCTCGGAATGGGTAAAAAAATGGCTGAAGAATAAAAAGCAACGGAGTTATTTTCCGATTCGTGTCAGGATAAGATGAGTGCTGAGTGAATGCATATTGTGATCTCTATAATTGCTAATCTGCATTCATGATTTAAACTCAGAAGCTCAATGCTTCTTTTCCTGCTCACTGCCTCTGTTATACAGACACTTTCAAACTGTTGAATCTGAGGAGACAGTTCAGGAACTAGAATATAAGCTTAACAAAATATTTAAATGGTTTGAAGATTGGTAGATGACAATGTAACAGACAAGCGTGATTTGCTGCAAATAAGAAATAATGACATTAATATTCCATTAATGCGAAAGATGAGGTTGAAAGAAACGATATAGTTTTGGACATTGAGAACAGCAGTCAAAAAAGAAAATATTGTTGAACTATGCTGTCAAAATAGGAGAATACAGATAGAAAGAAGTTATGTTCTAAATATATATGTTGCGAGCAGATCAAACTTCAAATCCTGGTCACCAAAATACAAGGACACTTTCCAGCTGTAAAAATGGTGCATAATCATTAATGTCAGTGGACTTATGGAGAAAGAACCATCCCAGAATGAAAAACAGTAAAAACTGGGAAATAAGAATGCTGGGCTGAACTATTTTTTTCCATATATATGAACTGGGTAAAAACAGTTCCTTGTATTTTTTACTGTGATTTTGCCGAGTAGCTTGAGCAGTCATAGACACGCTTCAGTGTATCATTAATTCCTTGTGAACTGTCATGTTTAGGACTTCAAAAGCACTTTTTAAAAATGTCTTCAGTACTGTTTCTTTCTTAATACCACACCGATCAATCTTGACCTAAGCCTCAAGCAGGAACCAACATCACAAGCTTTTTTGAAAGAGATAAATACTTAAACTTTGAACTGCTTAATTCCAGACTACCTGCTCAGTGTGTGAAGTTCACATTCTTCCAAATCAGCTTGCATCTATTTGTGTAGAAATTGTCTGGATTTTTCTTGCTCTACAGAGTTGCAATAACCAACAGCTTTTGTTCTTTGAACAAAAAATTAGATTCAGAACAATACCACATTTGGAACTATCTAGAGGGCTGTTAGCCTTTCTCCCTTAATTCTCCCATAGAATGAATCCAGAGAGAACCGTAACTTGTGATTTCTAATTTACATTCTACTTTATCAAAAACTTAAGTGGATTAACAAGATACAGGAGGCAAATAACAAAGGCTCATGCATTTGACCCTGCTGATTGCTAGAAGAACTTCTAATGAGTACCAACAACAAGACTCAGATTTCTTATGGACTGATGCAATTTTCAACATTCATTAGTTAGCAAGTGGTTATTAACTCTGCCTTTGAACTTCTGCCTGCAAGGTATCAAAACTTTTTGGTAACAGCACTCACTAGAAGGAAATGCTGTGTGCAGCAGATTGATGTGTGAGGTCTCACCAGTGGTATTCTGCAAGAGTTTCAGGATTTATGAAAAATGTTGAGGCACAGTTGCTGCAGTTCTTGTATTTTTGGAATAAGCAGAGAGGTCTGTCTTAATGCTGACAATTTAGTGCTAGAGAATTGGCTAGCTATCTCATTCTTATAGGCTGTGACATGGATTAAGTAATCCTTCTCCAGCCTATGTTGATTTACACACAAGGAGATGGAAGTGATCAGTACTAAATTGTTCACATCAAGCTTTGGATCTTTATTCCATTGGAGATTATAAAAAACTGATGAACATACTGTTTTTAAAAAAGTTTCATAACAGCCAATATTTCATATACCAGAAGATCTATAGGCTTATCAAGACCCTCGCAACAAGACAACAGTGCAACCACACACATTTCTAGCTACACAATCTCATCTATAAAACTGTTATATTTGTTTAATCTTTGAAATTCCATTGTGCAAGTTACCCTATCATCATGTTCATATTAAATTTTTCTTTCTGCTACTTTATTGGAAGCAAAAAACCTATGTATTTTAAATGAGTCAATACTTCTATTAAAGTAATGGATAAGTATTTGCATGATAATATCCCATTACCTAAATTCTAAGCTTAAGTATTGTATGGTACACATCTGTTTCTTGCCAAAGTAAATTATACTATTCCCACCTACAGTCAGTGTGACACTCACTACAGTCAATATGTCAAATTTTGTTTGATAGTGCTCTTGCAAAGGGTCTTGGGATATTTTACTACAGCTTTGTATAAATACAAATTGCTATATTTACTGCTTAACCAAAAGTCAAACCAATTCGTTTGTAAATACTTCAACAGATTTAGTATTTATAACACTCAGTCGTAATCTGTTCCTTAAGGTAAATCTGAAGAAGATATTCCTTATGTTAAGTTTTCAACTAGTTACTTCCACTCTGATACTGAACAGAACTGAACTTGTGTCATTTATCTAATCTTAAAGTGAGGTAAAACTTATCTGTCAACAAGATAATATATGTATTATTGGTAAATTTGACTCAATTACTATGCTTTTGACTTTGTTCTCCATTAAAAATGCAATTTTAGAAATATTTCCATTTATTCACACATGCATTACTTATAATAGACTGATCATGATCAACTGATATCTCCATTATATTTTGACCCTTACAGCAATTCCTCACTTAACATTGTAGTTGCATTCCTGTAAAGTGCAACTTAAAGTAAAACAATGTTAAGTAAATCAGATTTTCTCATTACAACCAATGTAAAAGCTGTAGTTAGATTCTGTAGAACCTTCCTTAGAAAAAAATTATATCCTGCAAGTTAAAGTAATCTATATTCCTAAATTCCTAAATATTTGTAAATGAAATAGCTTTAGAATAAGAATTTAAAAAATTAAAAAATATGCAAGCTCTTTCCATTCACCTCCTGCTCACCACCTCTCCTGTTTGCTATCCTTTCTGTTCACCACCCCTCCTCCTTGACTCTCCCTCTCGCTTACCATTTCCCTCTCCCAAACCCTCGCTGTGAGCAAGAGCTACAAGAGGAAGATAGCAAGCAAGGAAGTGAGAGAAACTGTGAGTGGGAAGGTCAGGGAAGGAAGTGGCAAGCAGGGAACAGACAGTGAGCAGAGGAGAGGTCAGCGAGTGGGAGAGTCAGCGAGCAGGAGGGTCCAGGAGAGAAGAGGCAAGCGGGAGGGTCGGCGAGTAGGAAAGAGGTGGAGAGCAAGAGGGAGAAGGCAAGTATAACAGACAGTGAGCAGGTGGATCAATGAGCAAGAGAGAGGCAGCAAGTGAGGAGGGGTCATTGAACAGGCTGCAGGAAAGGCAAGTACGGGCCCTGTAATGAATCCAGCTGATATAGATATCCTTCACATAAAGCTATACTACAGTTTAAAGAAAAAGTCACTATTGTTTCATGTGCAAGGAGAGACCTCTCCTTGCACTTGCTGCAAAATGGTGTCAATCGGGTCACATGACCCTCCATTGGTTTCCCAGCTCAACTGATACTAAAGACGAAATCCCAATCCTAAGTGCGCATACCGCCCAATTATATCTGCGATGTTAAAGCAGAATGACCCTGAATGAGGCAAATTAAAATGGGGACTTACTTATTCTTACAAGTAAAAATAAATGTTATGTTTTATTAACATAATGACAATTGGAAAACCTAGGTCATTATTTTAGTTGCCAATGCAAAAAGAAGAGAACAGAGCTCAAATTTAATACACTAATGATAAACCAGAGGTTGTAAAAAAAAAGTTATTATCCTTCGGATCTGTACCTTCAATCTTTTGAACATAATCATCTGAATGCATCTGAAGTGTCATTTATCTGCCTTTTCTCTTTACAGATGCTGACCTGCTTTGTATTTCCAGCACTTGTTTTTATTTCAATGCTCAACTAGAGACCTGTGACCTCCATGTACCTAATTTGCCCATTTATTTTACTTCCTGCTATCATTCCAATCAAAGTCCAATGAAAGACAGGGACCTGCATTTCCCAAAGCTAAAAATAATGCCTAGTTTAATTGTAAGTGGAAGGCCTTTTCATTTCTGGAGGAGCAGAAGTGAAGAATGATGGTTAGCATTTTGCACATTTAACAGGATAGTGCTTAGCACCAGCGTGACTAAAACACAAGGGTCTGGAATTTTCCAGAATAGTCTAGAATATACCTAAAATGTCTCAACAAATTATTATTTCTATCCCGTATAACCAAGTCAGTATGTTATATCTGGAACACATTTGCTTGGGTTTTCCATTTTAGTTTTCTTTACACAATTGTATGAATAATCTAGTATCTACTATAATTGAAAAACACAGTACCAATAAACTTATCAGCAATTAAAACAAACAAATAATATGCTATATAATGCACTTTTAATTTATTTTGGTTAGTATGAGAAACTATAAATTATTTATAAATCAGTTCAGAAAACTGAGTTTATTTAGCCTTGTTCAATTCTATTCTAGAAGCATTTGGAAAACTGTGCCCCGGTGGCTTAGTTGGAACCAGCATTGACATGGATGGTTCGCATGTAGGTAAGGCCTGACTTCATCTTTTTATATACTATGAGATCAAAATAATTGTCTGAGTGCCAGCAATTGACAAATAATAAATGTAAATATTGGAAGCTGTACATTAAACATGAAATTGCTTCATTCTCAATGTTAACATATTCTTATTCTTGTGGTTGTAAACCTAACTGGGAAAAGAGTTATTGTTCTGAGAGAATTTTCTATAACAAAATGAATGATTCATAAGTTGAGGGATTTTTCTGTATGCTGATAGAAACAACTGATTCTCCTAAATCAATGCAAGGTTCTTCACCGTGCCTTGTGGCTGACCGGTAGTAAACGACCTCTTAAATTGTCATTGTAAATGGGGTGTTAATTTCGCTCGAAGGAAAGATTAATCCATCAGTTACATAGAAAGTGAATTTTAACTAGTTACATTATACCCAATATTGCTGTAAGCAAATTTCACTGTTTTATCATCTTTGTAATATTAGGCTTTCCTTGTTAGTTATAGAGTTATTTTAAATATGAATCAGTTATAATTGACATGATTATATTTCCAATAATTCCAGTAGTTTAAAATATAAACGTTTTCCTACATCTTTTTCTTGATGAAAGATACGGATGAATGTGCTATAGACCCAGGAATGTGTAAAAATGGACAGTGCATCAACACTGATGGTTCTTTCCGTTGCGAATGTCCATTTGGCTTCAGTATCGATTACAGTGGAATCAACTGTGTAGGTAAGTTCTCTTGAAACACAAAAAATAAGTGGCACAATCAACATTCTTTAACCTGTCACTTTTGTATAGGAAAGGGACAATTCCCAACTAGTTTGGGATTTGAGGCAATAGGGACTAATTGCACCTGCCTCCAACATCATTCACACTAGTTTGCGCTATGTAAACAATAATTTGGATTTCACTGGGGGAGAATAAAAATATATACACAATTTTCATTAATTTTTAGCAATTTTAATGTGTTGCTCTGAATTCCTGGGACCAGACACTTCCTGTATCCACCTCTTCCCCCCCCCCCCCCCCCCCCCCCCCCCCCCCCCCCGCCTCCACCCCCCCCCCCCCCCCAACCCCGGCAATATTTTCACACTGATCAAAGAACAGTCAGAACTGGCAATATGAAGTCACCTGCCAGAAATCCTATCAGTTCTGCCATCTTTGACTCCAGTGTACAGCGTGCCTGTGTGAGGCGAGCCAGGTGCTTTGATGACATCTAGCAGAAGAGGAAATCAGAATGCTAGTTTCATCATCACAATTGAAGGGCTATGGTTGTCCTGGTCTACCTCCATCCACAATCAAAAGAACAGCAAGCTGTTTCTTCAAAATTCCTAGCCTACTATGGGCAAACATACAGGAAGTGCCATAAATTGCATGGATGCCCACCCTGTTAAACAAATAACCCCATCCCTTGGCTTCAGGACTAGTTCAGAGTTGGAGAAGACTGGTGAGTGAAAATTCCATCCCACTGCACTTTTCCAATGTAGTGGAGCTCCAGAAATTTCAGGATGGCAGTTCATTTTTACTATTTTGTTTTGCTTAAACAGACACGGATGAATGTTCTGTTGGTAATCCCTGCGGCAATGGGACATGTACTAATGTGATTGGAGGGTTTGAGTGCGCATGTGAAGAAGGCTTTGAACCAGGACCAATGATTACTTGTGAAGGTAAGCTCTTTTATTCCATATTACTTGCATACACACATGATAAAACTAAGATTTTCAACTGACATAACGAGTAAACTTGTGGCACTGAGCTACATTGATCAGGGAGGTCCTGAGTTTAATCCCTGATGTGCCTTGCCTCAATTTATGTAAACCATGACAGTTGTAGGGAACAATACAAGTGGTATGGGCATTTTGAGGTGGGGAGTAGGTGGAATGCTCTTTCAGAGAGCCAGTGCAGACTCGATAGCCGAATGGCCGCCTCCTGCACTGTAACAATACTGTGATATTGGGAGCAGAAACATTAGTCAGGGTTGCTACTTTTAATCGTTGTCCAGTTAGCATGTTGGATAGTGCATATGTCTCGAGAGCAAGTGAGATGGAGTTACATTCAGTTAAAGTGCCACTCATTGTCAATCATTGGTTGCCATAGTGGATAGCAAGTGCAAGTACTTTTAAATCTATGCCCCAATGTTAGTCAACGCTTTCAACAGAAAGGAATTGGTATAGGTAGTAAAGGATACATAAATTGAACAGCATGAATGATATCCAATTTTAGTGTTTGAGGAGAAAAATAATCTTTTTTTTTCTTTCCACTACCAGACATCAATGAATGTGCGCAAAATCCTTTGCTTTGTGCATTCCGTTGTGTTAATACCATAGGAGGATATGAATGTAAATGTCCTGCTGGCTATGTTCTGAGACAAGATGGGAAGATGTGCCGAGGTTAGTACAAATTTCCATTTTAATATTTGATGACTTTCTGTCTTGAGCTCATCTTATTGTGGAAAGCAAAACAATTTTCCATTTTGAACTTTGTGCTAACACCAAGCCTGGATTGCTTGGATTTTATATAGAATAAAACAATCTATTTTCTTTAAACCTAGGACAAAATTCCAGCTTTCAATGAACTTTTCTGTGTTCATCTGTTCCAGTGCAATTTTTCCTGCATCAATTATCTATATTGCCTTGCCATAGGATATATCCACTTTATAGTCACAAGACTTCACCCATAGGGTAGATATTGATTTTGTGCAATAGTTTAAAATGGGTGATAGATAGTTAATAGCTCGCTTTACATGTCTCTCAATTTTCATTGACCTTGTGTTGACTAATGTGAAATAATTGTGTCGTATTTGAACCAAAACCATGGAGGTTAAAGACAATGCAACTCATGAAACATCCAACCCCAGGATTTACAAGTTACTACTTTGTACTAAAACTGACTGTAAATTCTATACTTAATTTTCTTATACTCAATATAATAATTTTGATAGCTCCATTGATAGTGTTGTTCAAAAATAGTCAAAAAATAACATTTTAGTTTTTGAACTCTCTTTTTGAAGATTTTACAATAATCTCACCATTGATTTTAAAAAGGAGAAATGTGAATATTAATAATTTAATATACAACAAATTTAAAGAAAGATTTGCATTTATATAGTACCTTATTAGATCTATTCTAAGGCACTTTACATGCAACAAATTATCAAACACTGAAGTAATTTAAATACAGCTAGTATCCACCATCAGCAGAGAGAAGGATGGCCTTAAAACTATTTTGGTTAAGGGAAGAATGCTGGCCAGGACTCCAAGAAAACTAGTTTTCCTTCTCTGAATAGTGCTATGAATAGTGTCCAGCTGTGCAGGTAAATGGAACCTTTACTTTAGCATCTCATTGAAAGAATGACACTCCAAAGAAATGCAGCGTTTTCTCTATGTCAATCTAGATTACGTGCTCAAGTTGTTAATTTAGTTTTAAAGCCAAAACGTTCTGACTCAGGCAAGAACATTAACAGCTGACCCAAACTGACACAATTAAGTAGTAAGTACTGACAATTCACAGCAAGCATAATACAAGTTTATATCCTGAGTTGTAGATTCCTTCACTCTTGACGTTCTTGTTTAATTTTTTTTAAGTTAGTACATGTAATGTTAATGAAAATAACCAAATGCTTCATACTTTTACAGATCAAAATGAATGTGAGGAACAACTTGATGGCTGTGCATCAAGAGGAATGATTTGCAAGAATCTGATTGGAACTTTCATGTGTATCTGCCCAACTGGATTAGTGCACGCATTAGATGGTGAAGGATGCATTGGTAATGAAATAAGTCTTTATAAATAACTTACTCTTCAGCTTATAACATATTTGAGTTCATTTTTGCAACATGCCATAATAAATAATTGCCATAACTATTTTATCCAGATGAAAATGAATGTCGCACCAAACCTGGCATCTGTCAAAATGGGCGGTGCATTAATACCCCTGGAAGTTACAAGTGTGATTGCAATGAAGGATTCACAGCCAGTTCCACGCAAACTGAATGTCTTGGTGAGTTTGATTTTTTTTTAATTAAATGATAAGCGTCATTAGTTTTAGTGGAAAATGTAATTTTAATAGGAATACTATGGCCTGAATTTCATTAATATTTGTTGTTGCTCTGCCATAACTTCACTGGAAATGCAGTGGAAACCCCACTTACACATTTTGATAGGGGAGTGGGCAGAAGGAGGGCTTCTTAATGAGGTAAAGTATGCACCACAAGAGAGAGACTAGTTACAAGAAGATTATGCAAGTAAACAAAATTACTTTCAACTTAATTTACAAAAAGGGTCTAAATAGGCTTAATATGCTCAAAAATTAACAGAGACAGACAGTATATCGTTCCCTCGGGGACACCCTGGTCCACTCCTCCATCACCCGCTACACTTCAACACCCTCCCACAGCACCTTCCCATGCAACCGCAGAAGGTGCAACACCTGCCCCTTTACTTCCCCCCTCCTCACCATCCAAGGGCCCAAACACTCCTTACAAGTGAAGCAGCATTTCACTTGCACTTCCCTCAATTTAGTCTACTGCATTTGCTGCTCCCAATGTGGTTTCCTCTACATTGGAGAGACCAAACGCAGACTGGGTGACTGCTTTGCGGAACACCTTCAGTCCTCCCTATTGCTTGCCATTTCAACACTCCACCCTGCTCTTGCCCACATGTCCGTCCTTGATCTGCTGCAATGTTCCAGTGAAGCTCAACGCAAACTGGAGGAACAGCACCTCATCTTCCAACTAGGCACTTTACAGCCTTCTGAACTGAGTATTGAGTTCAACAACTTTAGATCATGAACTCTTTCCTCCTCCCCCTTTCCAATCCCCTTTTTTTCCAATAATTTATATAGATTTTTCTTTTCCCACCTATTTCCATTATTTTTAAATGTATTTCCATCCATTGTTTTATCTCTACCTTTTAGCCTATTTCGATCCCTTCCCCCCATCCCACCCCCACTTGGGCTATCTGGCTATCTGTACCTTTCTCGTCCTGCTTTCTACCCTTAATGTCACCTGTCAGCACATTTCTTAGCTAATATCACCACTGTCAACACCTCTTTGTCCTTTTGTCTATGACATCTTTTGGTTATCTCCACCTATCACTGGCCCTCTATCCAGTTCTACCTGTTCCAGCGCGCCCCCCCCCCCCCCCCACCCCAACCAGCTTATATCTCACCTCTCTTCTATTTTTCCTCAGTTCTGTTGAAGAGTCATACGGACTCGAAACGTTAACTGTGTTCCTCTCCACAGATGCTGTCAGACCTGCTGAGTTTTTCCAGGTATTTTTATTTTTGTTTTTGTTCTGGATTTCCAGCATCCGCAGTTTTTTGCTTTTATCTTAGCATATACCCAAAGATGCTCAGTGAGATTAGGGGAAAATTATACAAAGTACCAACAGTCATTGTGAGGCATTGATAAAAACATAACAATAAGGAGCAGGAGAAAACAATTTGGTCCGTCAAGTCTGCTCTGCTGAGCTTGAGCTTCAACTCCACTTTCATGCCCAGTCCCCATACCCCTCGATCCCGAGAGACTAAAAATCTGCCTATCGCAATCTTAAATATATTCAATAATGGCACATTCACAAACCTCTAGGGTAGAGAATTCCAAAGACTCAGAACCCTTTGAGTGAAGAAATTTCTCCTCATCTCAGTCCTAAATGATTGGCCCCTCATCCTGAAACTGTGCCTCCTTGTTCTAGATTCCCCAGCCAGGGAAAACAATGTCTCATTATCTACCCTCTCAGGCCTCTTCATAATTTTGAATGTTTCAGTGAGATCAACTACTCATTCTTCTAAACTCCAGAGAATATAGACTCAATTTACTCAGCCTCTCATCGTAGGAAAACTCCCTCATCCAAGGACCAATCTAGTGAACCTTCACTGTACTGCCTCCAATGCAAGTATATCCTTCCTTAAATATGGACAGCAAAATTGCACACACTATTCCAGGAGTGAGCTCACCAAAGCCCCATACAATTGCAGCAAGACTATTTTATTCTTGTACTAAAGGTCAACATGCCATTTGCTTCCTAATTGCTCACTGTACTGGCATGCTAACTTTTTGTGTTCCTTGTGCAAGTGCACCAAGTCGCTCTAAACAACATTTACAAGTTTCACACCTTTAAAAAATATTCTGTGTTTCTATTTTTCCAACCAAAGTGAATAATGTCACACTTAACTACATTATACTCCATCTGCCATCTTATTGCCCATCCACTTAACTAGTCTATATCTCTTTACAGCCTCATTGTGTCCTCCTCACAGCTTGCCTTCCCACCTAGCTTTGTATATTAAGTGAACTTCAATACGTTATCCTTTGTCTTTGTTTAAGTCATTAGATTGTAAATAGATGAGGTCCCAGCACTGATCTTTGTGACAGTCCACCAGTCACACAGCCTGCCAAATTGAAGATACCCCATTTATCTCTACTCTTTGCATCCTGTCCATTAACCAATCCTCTATCCATAAATTACCCCAACTCCATGAGCCTTTAACTCATGTGTTAACCTTTAGTGTGGCACCTTATTGAATACATTTTGGAAATCCAAGTATAGTACATTTACTGGTTCTCCTTTATCTACCCTGCTAGTTACATCCTCAAGAACTCTAGTAAATTTGTTAAACAGGATTTCCCTTTCATTAAAACGTGTTGATTTGCTCTAGTCATACTATGCTTTTTTAAGAATGAGATGCAAAGAAATTTCTCCTCTCAGGAGATTGTTAATCTTTAGAATTCTCTGCCCAGAGAGCAGTGGAGGCTGGGTCATTGAATATATTAAAGGCTGGGTTAGACAGATTTTTGATCTGCAAGGCAATCAATGTTTATGTGGGATTGGCAGGAAAGTGGAGTTTAGGCCATCGTTGGATCAACCATGATCTCATTGTATGGCGAAGCAGGTTCAAGGGGCCAAATAGCCTATTCCTGCTCCGATTTTTTGCATTCTTGTGCTACAGCCTGAAACAATGAAACTCTACACTTGTAAACATTAATTTTCAGTACCAGAGAAGTTGTCAGTAATTAAGACATAGCCCGCCATTAAACATTCATTTATACTTCAATGGACAAGTCCTAAGGTTGAGTTGAGTGTATATCTATCATGCAAGTACTGCAACTTCATGGCATCCATGTTTCAGTGCCAATACAGCAGTACACTGTTAAAACAAAGTTTCTGGAGGAAAGAGCTACTTGGACAGCAACTTCCTGACTTCTGCATTTAACTGCGCATGTGTGGCTGCTTGAAGTTGCTATCTGATTTACTCTTTAATAGTGCTGATAGTCTCACTAGCATTTTTACTGCAAAATCCAGGCCTATACAAACCTAATTTACTTCGGGGATCTACAACTCTCAAAGGGAAGAGGAGTTTTTTCCTCTCACTTTAACCTAGATTGCAGCTTCACTGCTCAAGGTGAAAGGACAGTATACTAACCTGCTACACAATTCTTTCAACAAGGCAAAACTGTCAGGTAGCTATCATACATAAATGCTAACCTAAGTGAAAAAGTTCAAATTATACTGGTTCATTACTTCCATCATTGTTCTATTTGTGTAGCTGGTGGATTGCTTATTTGCAACTTTTGAAATAAATTAAACAGCATTAGGAAGCAATTTAAAAACTGAATGGTTCCTTTGTTTAAAAAAAAACCTGTAATAGGTGGATACATTTATCAGAAAATAGTGTGACAGCTGCCTAAATGGAGTTTTTATATCCAGCCCTTTATGGGGAAGGCAACTGTAGTTGATGTTAACATGAATTATTACTAGCTATTAATGTTAATTTTAATTAAATTACCACCTGAGGAGGTGAGTTTCTAAGTGGTAGGTATTGGTTGTATGTTGGTGTACAATTTTAAAGGAATCAGTGCTTTGTAAATTCATAAACCATTTCAGTAATTGTTATGAACTGTTTCAAATGCAATATTAGCAATGATGTTCAAAACCTTGGGGAAATGAAAGCAGCAACAGTGAATGTTGCCCATTTTATGTAGGTCTCAATGCAAATATAAATCTAATGAGATGGATGAGGGTAACTGGTAGATTTAACTAAGATATGATGGCTAAAAAAAAATCCACAGCATTATTAAAGGAATGTAATTCATGATGATTCCATTGCATATTGATACACTTGATTTATTGCAGACAACCGCAAAGGCTTTTGTTTTGCGGAAGTGCTACAGACTATGTGTCAGATGGCCTCCAGTAGTAGAAATCTTGTTACAAAATCAGAGTGCTGCTGTGATGGTGGACGTGGCTGGGGCACACAATGTGAAATCTGCCCATTTCCAGGAACAGGCCCCTTTAAGAAACTCTGTCCGCTTGGACCTGGTTACACCACAGATGGAAAAGGTAATTTATCACCTGCTGATTAAAGATACTGCATGATGTTTTCATTGTTTGGCTAATGTTTATATATGGGATAATACACTTCATATCATATATTGAATGATCCATGCATTAATGCTTTTAGATAAAAGTAGTTTTAAAATTTGAAACAATTTAGTGTTTTCTATTTTGCAAATATTTTCTGATATTTGGAAGAAAAATGAGCAATAACAATGTGCATCTATAAAGCTCCTTTACTATAGAAAAGTCCCAAGTTGCTTCACAGGACAAAAGGAAAAATAAATGCTCAGTCAAAGGAGGAGGTAGTAGCAGGGCTGAGGCCACTGTAGTGGACTTTAAGGGAAGGAGAAGATGATAGAAAGGTAGAATGATTTTGGGAGTATAGAAGGCAATGGGGGATGCACAAGAGACAGAAACACAGAGTTTGACTGGAGGAGGCTACAGGGATAGGGAGGGGCAAGGCCATGAATGAATTTAAGCATAAGCTAATATTGAAAACAATGCTTTTCTAACATTGTTCCTCACATTTGGCTGCTGATCTATATAGTTCCTCTTCACTGCAATAAAAAGTGGTAGGTTGGCTTTAGGCAGAAACTGTAAAAATTCCAAATTAAGGATGGATGGGAGTGCAGTCGTTGAAGTTGAGACTAGTTGGTCTGACTTAACTGTTCCTGTGTTGTAACTAATATCTATTTCTATATATAAATATTTTTAAGGAATATTTTCTTATTAATATCTTTTCTTGTTAAATACTTCAATGTATTCTTTCACAGTATGTTATCTGTTGTTATCGATACTATTTAACATGCATAGATATTGTACTAAAAAATCATTTGCTTGATAAGTTTATGTATATTTTATTGCAAGCAAATAAGAAGAGATAAGAAAAAAAAGTGAAAATGCTGAAATACAAGCAAATAGTCATTTGGTAATACAGCACTTGAATATTGCTGAAAAGGGCGATATTTTTTGTCAAAGCTTTTCATCTTACACTCCAATTGAATTCGCAAGAATACCAAATGTAAAGGGAACAACAATTTAAACTGTATGAGAAGAGAATGCTGATTGGTTGGCAAGTGAACTCTGGTACAGGTGATGCCATGGAGAATGCACCAGTTGATGGTGATTGACAGTTAACTGACAAACATTGTTTGAAATTTAAACCGGAAGCTTGACTCTGATTGATCAAGGCATTGCCCTGAGGAATGAACCAGCGAATGGCTGTCAGTTATTTTGTTTAGCTGAAACTGGTGCAATGTGTGTACATGTTCTTTCTGTCTGCAAAGAACAGGGCCCTGTGTATTAATATACATAGCTTCCAGTACACGCAGATGTGCCACACTGTGAGCCTGATTGACAACCTTAAATTGGTTGTCAGCATAATTCTTAGCACAGTGAGGATTGTTTAACAAATGTTGTCCAATTGTGGAATCACATTTTGGACACATTGTTTTGAGTTTTGCAAACACAGGTTGGTTGGGTACAGTCTGTACCTTGCCCGTTGTGAACGGCAGAAGGGACATGCTGTTTGATATGATCTGCCTGCCTTTGGGACCTATGGCCTACATACCAAGCAACACACTGGCATTGAAATTCAGCTCCGCATTACCCATTTGTGTAATAGGCAGAATGTCTTTTTGGCTTAATGGCAGCATCCTGTTAGTGGTGAATACCACTCGTGTTGCTACTGCTTTGCCTGTTGCTCAAATTTTTGAGATACCTTGCCTTTCCAGGGTAATCTGAGGTAGCCTGGGCAATTTTCAAGGTCTTAGGTCCATTCATGAGTTTGCATGGTATACACACGAAATGATCTGATCAGAGTAGCCATTATCTCGCAGGATGCCTTTGGCATGCCCTATTTCGGCATCAAGCTTGTATGATGAGCAAATGGCTGGGACCCTATTTATCAGGTTGCCAATAGGCCAATCTTGTGGAACTGTAAGAATCTCAAAGCATATATTGATTTATAGTAGGCTTGCAATAGACCGTGATATTTCTCAATTAGTACATCAGGGGAAGCTAGTTCATTTGACTGCTCCATTTCAAAGATGAATATGAGCACAGGATGGAGTCCAGTGAGACATGTAAGGAAATTATTACATGCAACTGCAGATTTAAATATAGCAAACGTATCTTCCACATATCGGAAATATGCAAGGGGTAGATGGTTAGGTGTTATTCCTTCAAAGACACATTTCTCATGGAACCCAACAAAGATGTTTGCGAGAGCTGGGCCTAGAAGGGAATCCCATGGCAATGCCATCTATTTGGGCACACATGGGCTATCATTTTCTGTGCCCGCCAGCATTGGGCATGCTCGGTGGCATGACCAGGGGGAGGAAGGGGCGTGGAGAGGGGAGGGTATCCAGGGAGAGGAAGGGGCAGGGAGAGAGGAGGGAGTAAGAGTGGAGGAAGGAGTAAGGCTGGAGGAAGAAGCAAGGCTGGGGAAGAGGTGAGGGTGGAGGAAGGAGTCAGGAAGGGAGAGGGACTAAGCTGGGGGAGTCTGGGGGTGTGGAAGTACTGGGGAGGGGAGGGGTTCCGTGGGGGAAGGAGTGCAGAGGAGAGAAGGTGTGTGAAGGAGGGGAAGGGGTGCAGGAAGGGGGATGTTCAGGTGAACACGAACAGCAGGGTCGGATAGGTCCATGTCTTCCTCCTGGGGAGCGAACTGAGGCTAGGCATGGTATGGAGGAAGGATGAATATGACTGAGGGCAGAGTGGGGTAGCAGGGTGAGGGTTCAACAGTAGTAACAGAAGGGACGGCGAGGGTGGTTGGTGGTGGCCTGGAGGCAGACATGGATCCTGGGGGTGGGAAGAAGGTGAATGTGGATGAGGGTGGGATTTTCAGGAAGGAAGGGAACATGCATGTTCACCTGGACATCCCCAAAGTAAAAGGGTCGTGCTGGTAGGTAACGGAGGGGAGGTGGAAGTTGATGCTGGCGGGGGTCAACTGTGATGGGGATGGGAAATAGGTGATTGGGGGAGAGGAAAAGACGGGGTAGCGCACAATGCAGTGAAACCAGACCATGCTTGCTAAATCGAAAACGAAACAAGAGTCCTGTTAGGCAAGGTCAGGTGCTGCATGTGCGTGTGATCATTGTGTGGATGGAGATGCAGGTCAGCTCAATTGGACAACTGAAAGTGAACCCCAGCAGGCAGCGTTCAAAATGCTCAGGACATTGAGATGAATGTGAAACATGAAGGATCCGCGTGCGTGTGGAAGTGCTTGCACAAGGCTCTGAAAGGCCCTGCCACACGCATACACTTTTCCTCCCAGAATCACTCGTGGGCCAGCAGCTCCCTTTGCAGTGACAGAGGATGAGGGTGCCACAGGCAAAGGGGACTCTGAGGGAGAGGACAGCTTCAGATTCCTCAGTGGATGACCCAAGGGTATCCAGTGTCACCCTTCCTCCCCTCAGGTGCCTGAGGGCCCTGGCCAGCCTCCTTGAGGAGAAAGACCACGTGTAGGCACATCGAGGTGCCCTTTTTCCTTCTCACGTTGCCATTGCAGGAACTCACCCATGGCTACCACAATGGAGTGTAGGTCTGCGCACATCTCAGAATTCTGCTGGACCAGGGCCTCCATGGCATCCGCCATTCTTCCAATGGAGACCTCCATGTACACACATGTGGGCAACATTGCATTAGAGAGCAGGCAGATGCACTCCTCCAACTCACATGTCACTCTGTTGTGGGCTTTCAACAGCTCTGCATGATGTTTCCCCACCTTCTGCTGACTCTCCAGAATGAGTTGGAAGGCCAAACCCAGAGGTTCATGATCTGACTCAGACCTCACAGATGCCACCTCCCCAGCAGTTCTCCAAGTGCTGGGGAGCTCTGCTGACCCTGCCTCCTCCTGCTGTGGACATGTGTCCGTGTGGTGACCACCAGATTGTGAACCTGAGCCTTCTCTAGATCTAAGTCCCACCAAGCTGTGTCTCTCTGCACTGGTGAAGGGTGTGTGTAAGCGCTGTGACGGGAATTCCAGGCTGCTTATTTCCACCTCATCACTGGAGGAAGTGTCCTCTTGGCAGCAGATGAGGATGTGGACTGAGCTGAGGAACTGGCTGGCTGAAGGTGTCGGTCCCTTGGCAGAGCTCCCTGTGAACCAACGTAGAGATCATTAGTAAATGGCAGCAGAGTCAAAAGCAGGAGAGAGAGCACTCACATTTGCATTGAGAGAGGGATGATGTGTTGCAGGATCATCAGGTGGGTGTTCGCCGCCGACCTCACCGTCGGTGATTTGAATAAAGGTAATATGCTGTGAGGCCTATTATTTTTAATTGTCCTTGAAGTTCTAGCTAGTTCTAGTGATATACCTAGAGAAACAAGAGAAGAAGAAATGTTGGAATTCTGTTTGCAAGACAAACCTTCAAACATGTTTCAGTGGCAATATACTTTCTGACATGCAGTTGTGCTCAGTGCTTCTTTTTGGAACAATAAGTCACTGAGCAGCATTTGCAGGACTTAGCGAAAGAAGCATGCTGTTAGCTCTGAGTTAGGGTAAGGAATCTAGCCTCGCATTGTATTATTTTGTTTATCCGCTCATAGCTGATGATTCGCGCCATGCAGGTGCCAGGCAATGACCATGCCCAACAAGAGATAATCTAACCATCTCCCCCGACATTGAATGGCATTACATCACTGAATGTGACCCACCATCAACATCTTGGGAGTTACCATTGACCATAAACTTAACAGAACAAGCCACATAAATATTGGAGCGTTAAGAGCAAATAAGGGGCTGGGAATTCTGTGGCGACTAACTCACCTCATGATTCCTCAAATCCTGTCCACCATCTGTAAGATACAAGCCAGGAATTTGATGGAACACTCTCCATTTGCCTGGATGATTGCAGCTCCAACAACACTCAAGAAGGTCGACACTATTCAGGATGAAGCAGCCCGCTTGATTTACACCACATCCATCAAATTAAACCAGTAGACAGTGGCAGCAGCAAATACAAGATGCACTGCAGCAACTCGCCAAGGCTTCTTCAACAGAGCTTTCCAAACTTGCAACCTCTACCACCTAGAAGGACAAGGGCAGGAGATGCATGTGAACACTACCACTTGTGAGTTCCCTCTAAGCCACACACCATCCTGACTTGGAACTGTATCGCTGATCTTTCCTTGTCACTGGTTCAAAACCCTGGAACTCCCACCCTAACAGCACTGTGGGTACACCTACACCACATGGACTGTAGACGGTTCAAGAAAGCAGTTCTTCACCTTCTGAAGAGCAGTTAGAGTTGACAACAAATGTTGGCCTTGCAAATAATGCTGACATCACATGAACAAATAAAAAATATGTTCAATGTGGGCCCATGAAATCATGTAATTGGTGTTAGGTGTTGGTCATTCTCTGGGGCAGGTTTGCCCCATCATTTTATGAGCCCATTTGCCCTCCAAACAAAAACGTAGCATTGAGAAGTTGCAAGTGTGAAAAACATACCTAATCTCACACAACTGACCATCCTGCATTCCATGTATGTGATGTATGTATGTATGTATGACATACATTGTACTGTTACATTGTGTTGCAAGGGTATTTGGTGCAACATTCCCTTGGAGAGTTTTGACTGTGAGAATAGTAAGCTATACCTTATTGTATGGCAATGAAAGAATTGGAAAGGTTGTTAGTTTGTCCAAATGAATTCATAAGGCAGTCTTGCACATATAATTGTGAGGAAACAATCTAAGGGATACGTGGTCAACACAGCTACTTGGTTAGTGACATCTTTGAATCATCTTGCATTCGCTACTGTCTTCAAATCTAATATATTCTTCCTCCTCTGAATTCAGGTTCTGGAGGCAATATTAATTCTTGTGACAACCTGCTCTCAGGCACTGCTCATAAGTGTACTTTGGCATATGTGCTGTGGAGTAACGAATGGAACAGTCCTGTTTGGACCTATTTCATGCAGCAGACCTGTTGATATAATAGAATTTGAAGGTCTTCGGCTTTGACACTCCCCTTGTTTACTTTTACTGCACTGTCAAATTCCTCACTCGTTTTATCTTGCAAAGTAAAAATGTTGCTAGCTCTACTACTGTTTTACCTTAAGATTAAAAACTGCTATGTATCTTTAAATGTAGACACCATATAGCAGCAGTCCTAAATTCAGTCCTGTAAGGGTAAACTTCGGATAGATGTTTGTGCTCGTTTCTATACCACAGGATTATACCAAGCATACCATTTTGGGGCAAAAGCTAAATACTGCAGATGCTGGAAATCTGGAATAAAAACAGAAAATGCTGGAAGTCCTTAGTAAGTCAGGCAACTATATGTGGAGAGAGAAACAGAATTAATGTTTCAGGTCATTGACTTTTCTAATGAATATATAATTTATATAAAAACACATTTTTGTGTCTGTGTGCACACAAACCCAATAACACCAATTAGAATGGTCCCTGATTAGTCCTTGATTTATAATAAAAACAAAAAAATGCTGGAAAAACTGAACAGGTCAGGCAGCATCTGTGGAGAGAGAAACAGAGTTCTTAAGAAGAGTCAAATTCAACTCGAAGTGCGAACTCTGTTTCTCTCTGCACAGATGCTGTCAGATCTGCTGAGTTTTTCCAGCACTTTCTGCTTTTATTTCAGGTTTCCAGCATCCACACTATTTTGCTTTTGTTTTAGTCCTTGAGTTGTGTTGAGTTTTCTGATCTTGGCTGAAGAGTGTTATAGATGCTATATTTGGCCTCATCGTCATGCAAAGGAGAATTCCAATTTCAGTTTGACATACTTCATAGTTACTGTCTGGGAACACAGGAGAAATAACCGATTGGGAAAGGTAATATAGGCAATTGTGCTGTGGGAATTCTACCGCATCAATCAGTACCTTCAGGAGAAAAGGGCAGAAAATTCTTTTAACCCAGTTTTATTGCATCTGGCCTACCTTTAACCAATATTTTATTTTGTTTCAGATATTGATGAATGTCGAGTTCTTGCAAACCTGTGTCAGAATGGACAATGTATTAATACTGTAGGATCATATCGATGTCTATGCAAGACTGGTTACACCACAGACCTATCTGGCGTATCTTGTGTGGGCAAGTATTTAAAAAATGTTTGTAGGTACTAGGAGATAGATCATACATACAGAGTTGTTAGGATACATTAAGAAAATAACAAATGCAAGTAATCACCAACTTAATGCATGTGGAAAATTGTAACCGTTCATTTTTGAACACATTAAATCTGATGTCAGCTAGTAGTCAGGATCCAAACATGTTTGATAGTTAATCCAATTTGTATATAACGTATATAGGTACACTATTTTCAAACACACAAAAACATGCATTTAGGTAGCTTTAATGTAGTAAATGTCCCAAAATACTTCACAGAAGAGAAACCTATGTCAGCAACATTAGGAGAAAAATTAGATGCTACTGTATAACAAAGAACATGATTGTAGGGAAAATGTTTGAAGGTGAGAAGCAGCAATGCAGGGACATTCGGGGAGAGGGAGTTCCAGAGAGAATACTGCTGAGAGGCTGGAGGCAGTGCCACTGATGGTCGAAAGTTATGTACAGAAAATAGTAACAAGATAGTGAGGGAAGGTTTGAACTGCTAACTACTCAATTCTCACCTGAAAAAAATGAAACCAGGGGAGAAAGATTGTCCATCTAATTCAATTTTCAGAGAAACCTTTGAATAGATGCTCAGGATTGCAACACAAAAGAGGTAAGGAGCTATTTAGATATACAAGTTGTGGTCCTTGGCCTTTGTAGGACTCCCTTGACAATTTTAGGGTATGAATGGGTGAAGCATGTACTCCGCAGGAGGTCCCAATTGTACTAAGCGCTAAGTTGCTTAACCAATGGAGATAGTTCGAAAAAATATTTTCAGAGAGCTAGCTGGAGCACTTATTGTGACATTGACTTTAAGTTGAAAATCCTACCCTCCCCGCCGACCTCCCCCATCCTTCAGTGTCCCAATAGAGTTAAGGAGGTGACCAAGGTGTTGCCATAGTAAGATTTGTGAACGAGAACAAAGATGTTCAACTCAATAAGTTGGAAGATAGGGTGGCCATGAAAGCTGGCAAAGACATGGGTGAGGGGTAAAGAGAATAGAATGTGGTGATAGAGTTTATGAATGGTGGAGTCGGCAGGACAGTGACAAGAAGTTGAGCCTCTAAGTGATGGGGATAAGGGTGGGGTTTGAATAGCAATGAAAATTAAATAAAGGCAGAGTTGAGTGATTGACAGTCTCTGTCATGTATAGGATAGGCACTTTTGAGCTCAACCAAGGATCTTTAGGTTCAGCCTGAGTAGGCAGCAGCTAGAAAAGGAAATAGAGTGAAGTTATAGATAATAGTCGGGATGCAGCCTTCCTGCAGGCTCATGTGAGGGGGCCTTTGCTCCCTATGGTCCATGGAGGGCCCCACTCCACCAGCAAGTGCCGTCCATGCTGGCAGACACTCTGTGTCCTAATGATCAGCCGTGTCCCCCCTTAGGGTATGCCTTATTGGTGCTGGTGAGTGCAAACCCCATTTACCTGGATTCTAGGCCTCCTAGATGGCTGCTAGTCTGGAGCCTGCTGCCCAGTGGTGCCCTGGGAGTGGTGGCTACTGCTGGAACTGAAGAGCTGCCGGTCCTCTGATTGGGCTGCAGCTCTTGATCGAGGGACATCCTGCCTTAGAGAAATGGAAGCCTCGACTGCAGTAAACTGGGTAAGTATTCTCCCTTCCTTAGAATTGTTGGCGTTTAAGAGGAAGGCAAGCTGACATCAATAGATATCCGAATCTTAGATACCATGCATCTGTTGAGCAAAGCACATATAACTGTTGTATGTGTATCATCAGTTTTTATATGGTGTGTGTTCCCCGCAGGACATTCCAATAAATTATACTTTAATTTGAATTTCTTAATAGTTGCAAGTCTCGCTTTGAAACTTTCCAAAAATACTTTCTTCTATTTTCTATAACAACCATGACACACATGATACATATCAGCAAGTTTATCATTCATAATTTCCTTAAATTCTAGATCTTGATGAATGTGTACAAGCACCAAAACCCTGTAATTTCATCTGCAAGAACACAGAAGGGAGTTACCAATGTGCATGTCCTAGAGGATACTTGTTGCAAGAAAATGGAAAAAGTTGCAAAGGTGAATACAATATTAAGTTCTTGCATCACAACTTATCCTGATCTAAAGATTATTTGTCTCTATACTTACGTTCAACTGACCTAAATGAGTAAATTGATCGTTTTTAGCTACTGAAAACAGCAACTATTATTGCTTTATTTCATTTAAACACCACAATTTAATCATCTAAAAGGCAGGCCAATTTATCAGCGAAGAATGGTTAAACTCAAAGTTATCATGTAAGTGGTAACAATAATGGCAGGGTTGCTGCTTTTGAGAATTAACGTCAAATTTCCGATGGCCAGTTCCTTATCAGTTGCTGAACTTAACTATGTAACTCCAGGAGGACATTCGTTCCATGGCACCTCCTAACAGCTTTTTGGACTCAAGATTGGGCAAGGTTTGACATGTAATAGGACGCCCATTTCCTCAGTTGTAGACAATTAATTCAAGAAAAAAGTTAAGGCAGCTGCAGATGAAGTCCAAGAAGAAATGGTGTGGGAAAATATGGGGAAGTTACCAAAAATAATTACTTTTTCTGATGATGTTTCAGTTGGTAATTTACAGAGGACATTACTAGACATTTTCAGTGTTCTGACATGTAAAAATGCTGTTTTCCAGTTATTTAGAACCTATAATTAAATAAGTTCTATAACACAGCTAAAAATTCATTAATAAATATTCCAGTACACTGAATAAAAATTTCACAAACCCAAATGCTTCCAAAAATATTAAAAAACACATGAGGGACCCGATCAAAGGCCTTTTCTTAACCTTAAGTGCAAAAGATAGGCCATCTCCAACTCTCTTTCATGAGCTCTAATGCGTTTCTGATCGAGGCCACTCTGTCTGCACTGTCTGCAATATCCTGGCCTATGACTCCATAGGACTGAGAACATAAGAAATAGGAGAAGGAGTAGGCACCTCAGTCCTACAAGCCTGCCACACCATTCATTAAGATCATGATTGATTGTCCTTCTACCTTAACCGCACTGTTCTTTAGTATCCAAAAATGTATCTGTCTGTCTTGAATATACTCAATGACTGATAATCCACAATCCCCCGCGGTTGAGTGTTCCAACGATTCACAACTTTTTGTGTGAATAAATTTCTCCCTATATCAGTCCAAAATGGCTGACCATTTATTCAGACTCCATGAGCCCTAGTTCACGACACCACAGAAAATGGATAAAAACTATCAGTGGCATCTACATGCTTCATAAAGTTTTCGATAACACTTGTCAAAATCTTTTAATCCTCGTTCAGTAATGGGACAGGCCTCCAATTCTTTAAATCCTGGCAGTCTCCTTTTTTTTTAAAGGCTAAGCTTATGATACTTCTCCTTATAGATGGGGAACAGACTTCCCTCATGTTTACTCTGCTTAGAGACATCTAAGAGAAATGGACTCTTAAAAAAATATATTTAAATTTCTATAAGCAATCCACTGGACCTGGACTTTTTCTCCCCTTTTATTCCACGCATTGCTAATTTCAGAAGACAAATAGCTGAATGGATAGCAAATTAGCTAAAAGTAGACAGTAGGTCTGGCAAACTGACCTCTATCTTGCAGAGGCTGAATCCCAACTCTCTGAAACTTCCTCCCACTTCCCTTTGGACCATGACCCTACCACTGAAGATCAAGCCATTGTTTCCAGTACAATAATTGACCTCATCTCCTTCGGTGATCTTCCTCCCAGGGCTTCCCACCTCATAGTTCTTCAACCATAAACAGCTCGCTTCTACCTCTTCCCAAGATCCCTAAAAAGGACATGCCCTGGTAGACCTATCATTTCGGCCTCTTCCAGTCCAACTGAATTGATTTCTCCCTACCTTGATTCTATTTTTTCTCCCCTTGTCCAGTCTATCCCTACCTTCATCTGTGAACCTTCTGATGCTCTCCAATTTTCTGTTTCCAATTTCCTGGCCCTAGCCATCTCTTCTTTACCATGGACGTCCAATCTCACTACACTTCTGTTCACCACCAGGATGGTCTGAGGGCTGTCCACTTCTTTCTTGAACAGAAGTTCAACCAGTTCCCATTGACCACCACTCTCCTCCTCCTGGCTGAATTTGTTCTCTCATTGAACAATTTCTCCTTCAACTCATTTTAGAAATGTACATGTACTTTTTTCAATCTAGCCTACTGTATTCATTGCTCACAATGTGCTCTTCTCTGCACTGGAGAGACCATACGCAGACTGGGTGGCCGCTTTGCAGAACACCTCCATTCAGTCCACAAGCATGACATTCTGGTGGCTTGTCATTTAATCCCCAACTTTCATGCTGACATCTCTGTCCTCAGTCTACTACACTGTTCCAGTGAAACTCAATGTAAACTTTAGGAATTGCACCTCATCTTTTAATTAAGCACTTTACAGCTTTCCAGACTAAACATTGAGTTCAACAATTTCAGACCATAATCTCTGCCCCCTTTTTTTTTCCTTTTCTTTGCTTATTTTTGCTTTTCTCTTATTTTTGTTTTGAGTGGATAGATGTGGAGAGAATGTTTCTACTTCTGGGAGAATCCAAAACTAGGAGCCATATTAACGTGTAAATCCAATAGGGAAATAAGGGACAATTTCTTTACTTGGAGAGCAGTTAGAACCTATCCTGTCCAACCCATTCATATTTGTAAACACCTCTATCAGGTCTCCTTGAAGTCTTCCCTTTGCTAAAGAAGAAAGGCCCAACCTGTTCAATCTTTCCTGATAGCTGTAACCTTTCTGCTCTGGTGCCAGCCTTTCTCCAGTGCTTCTTTGTCCTTTTTTCAACATTGAGATCAGGACTGTACATGGTACTACACAAAATGTTTGAAGGAAAAAGCTTAGATGCTTTCAACAGGAAACAAGATGAGTACATGAGAGGAAAGGGGATAGAAAGATATACTGAAAGGCCGAACTGAGGTAGATGGAATGAATCACAGAATCTTTACAGTGCAGAAGTAGGCCATTTGGCCCATCAAGTTTGCACTGGCTCTCTGAAAGAGCATTCTACTGAGTCCCACTACCCTGCCTTATCCCTATAGCTTTGCACATTCCTTCTTTTCAGATAGCAATCCAATTCCCTTTTGCGTCCACCACCCTCTCAGGAAGTTCATTCCCGACTCCAACAATCCTCTGGGTCAAAGTATTTTTCCTCGCATCACGATTACTCTTTTTGCCAATTATTTTGAATCTGTGCCCTCTAGTTCTTGATGCTGTCTTGAGTGGGAACAGTTTCTCACTATTTACCCTGCCCATACATCTCAGGATCTTGAACACCTCTATCAAGTCTCCTCTCGGCCTTCTTTTCGCCAAGGAAAACAGTTCTAACCTCTCCAATCTATCCTCACATTTACAGTGCTACGGTTCTTTATTCCTGGAATCATTCTTATGAATCTCCTCTGTACTCTCTCAATACCTTCACATCCTTGCTCAAGTATGGCATCCAGAACTGGACTCCACATTGGTCAAAATCCTGGAATTTGTTCCCTAATAGAACTGTGAGTGTACCTACACCACATGGACTGCAGCAGTTCAAGAAGGCAGCTCACCATCACCTTCTCAAGGGCAATTAGGGATGGACAATAAATGCTGGCCTAGCCAGCAATGCCCTCATCCCATGAATGAATAAAAAACAGGATGAGGCCTAATTAGTACCTATACAAATTCAACATGACCCTCTTAGTCTTGTACTCAATGCCCCTATTAATAAAGCCTAAGATACTATGTGCTTTATTAATTGCTCTCTAACATGCCCTGCCATCTTTAATGACTTATGTACATATACACTGAGATCCCCCTCTGTTCCGGCACCTCTATTAGAGCATCTCATTTTATTTTATACTGTTTCTCCATATTCTTCCTGCCAAAATAAATCACCCCACACTTCTCTGCATTGAACCTCATCTGCCACTTGTCTGCCCAATACACCAACATATCTATGTCCTTTTGAAGTTCAAAACTATCCTCATCACAGTTGACAAATTTCCAATCTTCGTATCATCTGAAAATTTTGAAACAATGTCCTGAATACCACAATCTAGGTCATTAAAATATATCAGGAAGAGCAAGAGTCCCAACACTGACCTTGGGTAACTCCAGTACAAACTTTCCTCCAATCTGAAAGACACCAAGTAATCACCACTCTGTTTCCTGTCACTCAGTCAATTTCTTACCTAAGTGCCTACTTTTCTTTGTATCCCATGAGCTAAAACTTTGCTCACAAGTCTGTTGTCTGGTCCAGAACTATAGTTTCCAGAAGTTTCCCTACCACTGAGGCTAAACTGATTGGCCTGTAGTTGCTGGCTTTATCCTTGCACCCCTTTTTGAACAAGGGTGTAACTTTCTCAATTCTCCAGTCCTCTGTCACCACCCCTGTGTCCAAGGAAGACCAGAAGGTTATCGCTAGTGCCTCTGCAATTTCCACTCTCACTTCCCTCAGTACCCTTGGATGCATCTCATCCCATCTTGGTACCTTATCTATTTTAAGTAAAGATAGCCTTTCTAACAGCTCCTCGTTCTCAATGGGAAGAGTTTTGTGGAGAATGTTAACATCAGCATAAACTAATAGGGCTAAATGGCTTGTTTTGGCACTGTATTAATCTGTGTAATTTCTATGCAAGTATAGACCATGTAGAATTAAATGTTTTTACTGAAAATCTCTAATAATAATTAATGAATTAAGAAGAATTAGCATATCCATTCCATATTCAGCAATTTTTATTATCTAGTTTTCAAATCTGAATTCATTTTAGATTATGAAACTTGCATTGTAATTGATAGGCACATGGGACTGGAATCCCCCTTCCGCATCCCATCCAAAATTAGATGGATTAGTGACAGAATTGGGCAGCAAGGTCTACCACTGCCTCTCCACACTATTCTGAATTCACAATTCCTGCCATAGTCCCAGCCAAGGACCATTTGGCCACTCCTTCCCTGACGCACCCAATTTCTGGCAGAAATGCCATGTTCTGGTTCCAAGCCCAACTTGCTCCAGTTTGTCCCTGTGTGCACTGTTCCACGGAACCGCCAGGTGAATTCTGGCAGTACTTGCTAGGGTAGCAATGTGAAGGCTCCAGAAAGAGGGACAGAAGAGGGCCTTGTAGTCAAGGCCTTCAGGCAGAAATTATTTGATTTCCTCAGGGCTCTTCTGCCTTTTTAACACTGTTCCTGGCACTTAAAGTGCTGCAGAAGGAGTCTTACCGCAGCACTATTGATTCTTTCCTGGGGTCACTGGCCAGATTACCACTGGAAACTTGCTATGAATATCTAATGATCTCTGATTGATGTAAATGGATTGGAGTTATGAAGAGATTATGGTGACCAGCCTAAGTTCCACCCTGATGCTGTAAGGGGGAAAGAAGGAAATCTAGCCCATGGTCTATTAAGCTGGGCATTTGTTTGGACTATTTTCCACTGGGCAGTCCAACTGATTAGCTTAAGGGTTTAAATTTACTACTGGCTGGAATTAAACAATGTCCATCTGAAATCAAGATTCCCAATGATGGTAATGGTGAGTAGAAGCATTTGGTCCAGTTGGACCATATGGACTGGATTTTTTGTTTTCCTCTCCCCCTCCTCGCCCTGTCTCCCAAACCCCTCTTGTAGTAAATGTAGAACTAGAGCTCTAGATCTGCTTTTAAGATTTATTTTAAAAATAATTTCATCGACTAAAACAATGTTGTAACATATGTTTTAATTTGGTTTCAACAGTGCTGGTTTAAACATAGCAAGTGGTGATTACTGCTGACCCATCTCTTATGTAAATGAAATGGCTACAGAACAATTAGGCCTGTGGGTTTCAATCACAAAATGGTGCAAGTAGTGACTGCCTGCTCACTATCAATAATAGGGCAGCTAAGTCTTGAAATTGTCGTCATAGCATTGATATATACTTTGGGCTTGGGAAGGGGAAGCTGTAGTAAAAAACAAAAAGCTTTGTCTTTCTGTTTAACTCCATTATGGATTAAGCTATTGCTTTCTTTTTTATAGATTTGGATGAATGTGCTACAAAGCAGCACAATTGTCAGTTCCTTTGTGTCAATACAATTGGTGGATTTACGTGCAAGTGTCCTCCTGGATTCACACAGCATCATACAGCATGTATTGGTAAGTCACTGACTGGGGATGGAGAGGAGGCAAGGAAGGGAGTGTGGTGGAAAAGTTAAACCACAGATAAGTTTTGTGCTAAAAGCAAAGTGTGTGTGATAAATTTTGTGCCTCAGCACAGTAGTAGATGCTAAGCATAGTGCACAGAAATAGCTATACCTTTGATAGAACAGCATTGATATTGCTTCTCAATTATTTACACTATACCCGATTGTCATATTCATATCAATGTAATGCTTGTTATTTCCAGTCATCTTTAATTACAACAAATCCTTCACTGAAATTTAAATCCCATTTGCATTATGATGTGATCAATGTTGAATCTACAGCCAAACCAGATATTGGGAAAATGAGAAGAAGATTTGCATGCTGGAAGCTGCAGCTGCTTAGAGATTTATTTGAAGGCAATATTTTGCCTTATTTTACAGCAGCATGCTCAAATAACACATGCATTTGGCATTATAGTAATATATCCTTTTATTCTGCATTTATTCCTCACAAACATAATTACATATAGGAGTTTACCTCTCTTAAGCCAAAGCCACTGAATTCAAATTATTGGATGATTTCATTTTTATTGCACTTTTGTGTTAGTTATGTTGCTGAAATCAATTTTTCAATGCAAAAAGCAACTTTGTTTTCATGAATAGCCATTTATTAACATCCAAAACCAGGAATTTCTGTTATGCACAAACATTATGGCCCAGATTTTGTGGTCAGCTGTAAAGGAACAGCTCTTGCTGTTCACCTGCAAAATAACTTCCCCCAAAGTTTTAGCAGACTCGAGAGTGCAGACATCTTTCCCAAAGTCAGTTTGAATTTGGGAACTTCTGCAGGGGATCTGTTTAGTCTGTGAACAAGCCAGGCATTAGGGAAACTGATCAACCAATCAGATTGAAGAATTTTCACAGGTTGCAAAGCACAAATTAAAAAGCAGCAAATAGAAATTATGTTTAAATTATTGTTCAGAAAGCAAAATAAAGATACACATGAGATTAAGGGAGAAATTTAAATAAGAAAACACAAACTTAAAAAATATTAAATCTGCAGCATTTAAATTTTCTTCTGAGAAAATGAGACACCACATTTATAAATTATATTTTTAGGGCCAGGGAGATTGTGCAGCAGTATTTATGACTTAGTATGCCATCAGAAACAACTAGTTTAAGTTAACGTCCGTCAGTGATTCTATATTGATTCCATCAGCGAAGATTGCAACAGCACACCCTGTGGAGGACCAGGACATCTCTGACAGCAGTTTCCGATTTCCCCAATGAACTGCACATGTGCAGATCCAGAAGTTGCCGTCAGATTTACCTAATAATAGTGGCAAGTGCCTACAGCCTCACTGTTAATATTATTGAAAATTCTGAGGCATTGGTTGTAAGCTGGTTACTCCAATTCATTATTGTGAAATATATTATGTTTGATTATGTTTAATAAACTATAAAAAAGATGGAACTAATCTCCAGAATAAAAATAAGGATACTACCATGCCCTTCATTCACCTTTCCTCTTGCGAGCCTAACCCCAGAGATAGATCAAGAAACTGGAAAGTTGGAGAGTGGCTTGCACCTCTTTAATACACACTATATGGTTTCTTCTGAAATTGCTAGCAACTCTATCTCTACACACATACATGTGATATACACCTATACCTGTTTAGAATATGTCTCATAGGAATATATAAAACATTCATAGGCTTATTGCCATTAAGACATGATCATGATAGCTGTGCATTTCTCTCTTTTGTTAAGATGTTAAAATCATCTAAATATTGGTAAATGGACTATATTATGTGTCTAAAATGGAGCAGTGCATGAATAAAAATGCAGTCATAATGGCATTAACTTATTAATGTTGTCCAGGATTAAATTCACTACTCCAATTTAGTTTTGCCATAACTCTCAACATAATAATAAATTTAATTATAAGCTTAGAAATGTAGGAACAATGGCTGCATCTTGTAGTTAATATTTTTAAACAATTAGCATGATTAGCCTTAACTTTGCTGAATTTATGTTTGTTCCAATAATAATTAGTGACTGTACCAAATTTGTTATTTGTCTCAAGCAAAAATGTAGTGACTCACAATGATTCATTGCCAGTGTAGAGCCAATTGTGCTGAGGAGGGGTCATATTGCATTAAAACTTATAAACACTGTTATTTGCTGAGAACAGATTATAAATCAAGATAATATATACCTGGAGAAAGCTACAAAGTACAGAGTTTAGGAAGTAAAGAGTGTTCGTATCATTGGGATTCTAGGATTAAATTCCACCCCTTGATTAGTTCTTTGACTCTTTTTCATTTTATGTTCTACATGCAACATTTTAACATTTTGCTTGCCATTATCCTGTAGAAATGCGGAGTTACTGGTTACAAGATTGAGGTGACATCATAGAGAGCTATGGTTGTAACTGCTGATTTGAAGTATCTGAAAGTATCTTTATCAAATGATAGGTCTTCTGATTTTAAAGGGATCCAATTCTGGCAAATGTATTTTACATGCAATATACTGTAGTTTTCATAGACACATTTCGGATTCACTTATCCTTTCTTTATAAAGATGCAATGATTCCTCAATAATTTATTCTTAGACTACTTATGTTAAGTTATTAGTTACATTTCTTTTGATTGGTAAAACTATAACCTATCACACAGAATCATTTTACTTTTATTGGCTCAGAACAATGTAAGAGAGAGCAGGAAAATCAGAGATAAAATCATGTACCTCCACATACAGGGCTGGATTTAATGGAGGCGATAGAGAGCTGGCAGGAGCCTCAAGTCCTCTCTTTTAGTGAAGACCTGCCAAATTAAATGCCACTAAGGCACTTAAAAGTCAGTGGTGGACCTTCCCCGGGATCAGGAACCCTGAGGACAGAAGTCCCACCTGCTGAGAGCTGCAGGTGATGGTGGGAGGGGTTTTGCAGGGTGGGAAGGGGGTGGTCGGCAGCAAGGGCAAGGGTGTGGCTCTCACTGGGCACCCCCCCCCCCCCCCCCCCCCCCCCTCCCTTTCATAATGACAAGTCCCTGACTCAGACACTGAGCCTTTGGTTTGCTTCTCGCATGGTGAGCCCTACAAGCCATTGGGATAGTACCAGAGGTGGCAGGATAAGGCCCTTAAGTGGTCATTAATTGCCCACTTAAGGGCCTCAATTTCCTGTGGGGCAGGAAGGCCATCCATGGACCTTCTGGCCACCAACATAATCAGGGTGAAGACCCAGGACCCTCCTGCCTGATTAAATACCCTGGCAAGAAGTAGCAGGTGATGTGTGCCAGGCGGACCAAATCCACAAGGGAAACGTGGCCACACTATCACAACGGTTTTGAAATTTGTATTTATTACGAGAAGATTTGGGCACTGAATTCAGAAGTAATAAGTACACTAACACCTTTAGATATTTTAAAAACTAAATTAAAACATTTATTAACAAAAAAGATTTCAAGCATTTACATAAGTTTATAGTTACTTAATATTATTGCAAATCCCTAAATTCATAATTAAACTGACTCCCAACTACACACCCACTTTGAGGCAACAGTCCAATATAGATTTTAAATGTAAATAGGAAGCCAGCAAATTTACCACAGCACCCACTCAACAGTGGAATTCCAAAGGCTTTTCTCCAGCTTTAGTTATTGGACACAGCAGACTTTTGCAAACATGGCTGGAGGCTTCCCCAAGGCTATTTTACAACAAGGAATACTCTCCATTTGCAAGGATGAGTGCAGCTCCAACAATACTCAAGAAGCTTGACACCATCCAAGACAAAGCAGCCCGCTTGATTGGCACCACATCCACAAACATTCACTCCCTCCACCATCGATGCACAGTAGGAGCAGTGTGTACCATCTACAAGATGCACTGCAATAATTCACCAAGGCTCCTTTGACAGCACCTTCCAAACCCACAACCTCCATCATCTAGAAGGACAAGGGCAGCAGATAGATGGGAATGCCACCACCTAGAAGTTCCCCTCCAAGTCACTCACCATCCTGACTTGGAAATATATCACCATTTCTTCACTGTCGCTGGGTCAAAATCCTGGAACACCCTTCCTAACAGTACTGTGGGTGTATCTATACCACATGGACTGCAGCGGTTCAAAAAGGCAGCTCAACCACCACCTTCTCAAGGGCAACTAAGGATGGGCAATAAATGCTGGCTCAGCCAGCGAAGCCCATATCCTGTGAATGAATAAAAAAACACCCCTTTTAGTTCTTATTTGGCCCCCCAACATCACCTTTCTTCCTTTCTCCTTTATATACGTTTCTCTCTCTTTAATCTGTAAATTCCATTGTTCTATATGTCTTTGGAAATCTATTTTTCCCAATAATATAAAAAATCTTTCATGTTACCAATATGGTCACTTCCTTTTAGGAAAAATTAGCATACTAACCTTGCCCTATTTATCTTGTTAGTTGTTAAACATCCTACCATCCCTTTGAAACCCAAACAACTCCTTCACTTATCTAAAAATGCAAATTTCCTTCGCACCCTACAAGCTAAGACCTCCTCCATGTTTGCTCATTAGCATTTCAAATGTCTTTTACCCCTAAGTTCTTTTGATAATTTCCAGCTTGCAGCCTATCTGACTCTAATTTAATTAAATCACACAGATAGAACCATCTACACTCACACCTATAAACCTACTTTACAATAAACCGCAGTAATATTATGAAACTTATTATAGTTTCGTTACATCCCCCACCACCAAGCTCGCCATGGGAGGAGAGGGCATTCTGCCCACAATTTTAGAGCTTCATTGGCAAATGCCTGAGAGTAAGTTGTCTAAATATCACCTTTAGTTATAGATAACGCTTGCACTCAGTGGTCAATTTGAGAAAGTTGCAGAAAATAACTTTATTTAAAATATCTTTATTTATTTAAAACTGTTTCCCTGTATAAATAAAGCAAGCAAATTTTCTATGGCATTGCTCATTGTATTCTGATGATGCATTGATTCATAAAGACTGCTATATAGCATGTAACGCAATGTATTATTCTGCTGTTATGATACAGCTGTGCCCCTTTGAGGCCACAAGCCCCACTGGTTCTCAAATAACATAGCTTCAGATCAATCAAAGTTTAATTGTTGCTTGGTGAGGAAACTTAGCGCTCTGGAAATTCTTGGGGAATTTTAGCCCCAAGGTTCAAAACGCCCAGCCTGATTAAGAGGTGGCTTTCTTTTTAACTTGCATTTGTAACAAACTGTGATGTCACCACATAAATCATGAACAATTAGTGATGGTATTCCAGCTATTTAAAATATTACCTTAGTCTCTTCACAAGAGGTAGAATACAGTTTTTGTATGAAACATTTCACTTAAAGTATTAGCCCAGATCTTCCACAAAGTGGCAGTCATCATCCTATTGCTGCTCAGCTCAAAGTTTTCAACACCCCAATAGCGCTCTGTATTCCTGGCCAGGTCTTCTGAGCTTCCTTCTTTAGAAATGCAGAGCATATGGTCACACAAAGAACTCTATATCAGCTGTAGTGTCAGGGGGAAGACAAGGCATGCCCCCTTTTTATGGCACTAGCTGCCCTAAGGAAAGTTTAAATGTCCAGTGTGAATGTTAGTGAATGTGTAAATGGATGAAAGTGAATGGTTGAGTGGATGAATGATTGAATGGACAGGGTGGTAGCAGGGGTAGGTGGATGAGGTAAGTAGGTAGATGGGTGAGGTGGTGAGTGGATAGGGTGGCAGGTATGTGAGGTGGCATGGGTAGGGTGGGCAGCAGGAGTAGTCAGGTTAAGTCAGTGGAGTGGTCAGGTTGGGGGAGTAATCCAGGTGGGTAGTCGGGTGGTCAAGGGAGTTAGGGGATCAGTGTATGTGATAAAATACTAAATAACAATGATGTAAAGTAGTGTGGGGGAAAAAGGCTTTGAAGTGGATGATCAGCCATGATCCGATTGAATGGCAGAGCAGGCTCAATGGGCTGAATGGCCTACTCCCTCAACTATATTACTGTCGGGGGTCAGTTATATTGTTATCTGGGAGTTAGGCTAGGATTTTTCTGCCCTGACATTTCCTGGGTAACTATCCAGGTAAGTACTGTGTAGCTGTCTGAAGTCTTTGACTCTAACTAAGAGTTGGAGACATTTGCAGAGGGTCCCAGGGAGCAGGGGAATTGCCCATTGGAAGTTCCCAAGAAATTCGCACGGAGGTCAGTGTGTCAGGACGTTGCGAGGTCCCAACGAGCATCTTGGGTCGTACATCTGGTTTCCAATGATCTGGAGACTAAAAGAGCTGGGCCATTATTTGCTAAAACTTGGGAGCCTGTTCAGATGAATTAAAAATAGAGCATCTTAGCGCTTGAGAAGGTAAAATCAAGACAATTCATATAATCTTAAAGTAGCTTAAACAATTTAATCACTAAAGAGTGAGGTGATGTTGTGTTTGTCAAGTATTAGTTACCTGAAATTTGGAGTTTTCCTTTAAGTCACAGCAAAAAAATGTCTTCACTGGCTAACCAAATGCCTTGATTGATGCCCTTTTGCAGATAACAATGAATGTATCGCTGAAACAAATGTGTGTGGAACTAAAGGAGTGTGCCAGAATACCCCAGGCAGCTTTCTCTGTGAATGCCAACGTGGATTTTCACTGGATCAAACTGGCCACAGCTGTGAAGGTAGAGTTTGAATAGAACCAGAAAAAAAATATCCTGGATAGCAATCATTTCAAATAATTTTGTGCCTTTTGTCAAAAATCTTAAGTACTAAAATGTCATTAAATATAGGTTGAGATCCAAAGCCAGCATAATAAACTGTAATTATTATTAAAAAAAATAATGTTTTACAGTTGTATAACGATGCAACATAACCAGTTAACTCTAGTTGCAAGAAATATGAGGCCACTAGGGTTTCAATTGTAAGCTATTAAATCACATTCAGATTATATGGGAAAATTTACACATTTGCATTAATATAAATTTCATGTTAAAATTTTTTTTTTGTTATTTTGGCTTCAGTTTTTTTTCTTTGCACATTAATACAAATTGTAACCAGGTACTGCAGTTGGTAGGATTCAGTCCTTGATTCAAATGAAGCTGTAAATATTACTGACAGTTGTAGAATCTGTATTTCACAAGCTCTTCTCAACAATCAAAAACCTTATCGTTGCCATTGAAGGACTTGACATTCCAAACCATACTGTGCAGTATGTGAATGCTATACAGGGCACTTATCTGTCAAGCCAAGAATGCGCTTGCTAATGTCTATAAGAGCCCTGAGGATTATATCTATTACAATACCGTCAGGCAAGTTTTATCTATGGCAGTTTTCATTCATCAGTGTAAATACTTTGTTTAATTTAGTTGAGTTTGTTACCAAGACTACCATTGTCAGGCTGTGTGTTATGTTTTGCCTAGGTTAGACACCATCCTCAGAACAGACTGTTTTGTGTTGGCCAGAATCAAGGAGAAGTTACAACAGCTGATTCCAACTAACATCACTTGGGAATAAATCTTATTATACTGGTCTCATAAAAGTACAGCCAAAATAACCCACATAACAGCTGAATCTTGGTGACCAATCTGAACTTTATTGTTTGCTATGTTAGCTCATAAATACTCAACAGGGCATTCACTAGAGGTCTGCAGCAATGGAAAATTTAAAAAACACACAGAAAAGTTGTGCATATAAAACCATACAAAGTAATTGTAATTGTAATCACAATCCCATAAAAAAAACTTCCTGTTCAGTGTGTATATTAACTTTGGAGTTTAGTTGTTAAATATGTGTATTTTTTTATCACTTGTTAGATATTGATGAATGTGAAGGAAGCCATCGTTGCCAACATGGCTGTCAGAACCTGGTTGGTGGATATCGATGTGGCTGTCCACATGGCTATCTACAGCACTATCAATGGAATCAATGCGTTGGCAAGTAACTCGCCATTAAAATAATGTTAGGAAGATAAATGTTTCAAACGAAGAGTCTTTATGATAATTTTGTTAACAATATATAACTATTTCCGCTCAGTTTTAATTTCCTTCTCAGCACTCCCACCTCCCTACTTAGGACAGTGAGATACTTATATGAACACTGTCAATGCTGCCCACAATTTACTATTTCAGTTGGACAGATTAGCAGTCTCTGACTATGTATCATCATGCCTCTGCCAAAGATGGAACACTCTCTTACTGGAGGATGTTCTATGTGGCAGTCCAAAGGAACAACCAAAACAACCATCTAAGGGAGCAAAGGGTTTGAACTTTGAATGCACAGTTTCTGACAAGTAATCCAATACTACCACTAAAGCTACTTGGCTCCCATTCCATGTAAGTTCAAATATATTTAGGACTGTAGAAGGCATGATGCTGTAAATAATTCTCTTTGTTCAGGGTCTAGGAAAGTTTAACACCAAAAGATTCATTTTCGCATTTTAAAAAAATTGGAGTTTAGAAAGAACTGCACTCACTTTGTGATTATTGTATCCATATATCTGCTGACAAATTATTGAAAACAGACTTCTCTGAGGATCCATATCACTGTTTGATACTGTAATTGCCAAAGTTGTAATAGTTCCTTGCAAAGCACAAAGGCAACTATTAAAATAGCCAAAACAAAGTATATGATAGTTTTAAAAGTGCTTTTAGAGTCAGTTTACAGTTTGGCAATAAGAGAAATCCTACTTTCAACTAAACAGAGAGTTGCAAATAGAAAAATCTGAGCTCCACATTACTTTAACAACATCATTTTCCAGATCTAGGCCAGGATTTTTCAGGTTGGTGAGTCCCCCTTCCTGCCGAGGGTTAGCGCTGAACAAATCACCACAGATACTGGCTGCCCTGCAGCCATTCATTAACTGCCTGGAGGCGTGACTTCCGTCCCTCGCTCAGTAGGAAGTCCTGACTGAGAGGGCTACCAGCCAATCTGATTGGCTGGTAGCTCTGTAGTCCCAACAGTGCTAGAAGCTGCAGTGGACAGGACTGGGACTGCAAGCAGTCCCAGAGTCTAATGGAGTCCAGGAACAGGTAAATTTTGGGGGTCTCAGGGAGGGGAGGTGAGCCCCAGGTGGCGGGGGCTAGGCAGGGGGGATATGGTGTTGGTGAAGAGGCTGGAGGTGGGTGTGTGCAACTGGACTGCTAGTTGGGGTGGGGGCTGCAGTGGGAGGACTCGTGAAGCCTGTCAATGAAGCTGAAAGACACCATTACACATTATTCAGTGAAAGAGAACATATTTTGAGGTTATAAAGTGATAAAATGCATTCACCCATGCAACCAATTGTGATCAGAATTTCCTAACTTTTCTAGGCCTAACACTGCTAGGTGCTGCCCTGACACCCACAGCAGGAATGGAGACAGCCTGAACAATGGTTGGCCCTGTTGCCTCTGATGACTTCGGCACAGGTCTTCTGGAGGGCTGAGGCCTTGGGGGCCCCACCTGGCTTTGGCGTTGGCTTTCCTCCTGTGGGCCAGCTGCTCCCTCTGCAGTGACTGAGGACAAAGTTGAGGGGGTCACTAGCAAAGGGGACTCAGAGACAAAGGGGACAGCTTCTGAGATTCCTGAGTGGATGACCAAGGGGTGTCCAGCTGCAGACCCTCCTCCATTTGGGTACCCAAGGCACCCAGCTTGACTCCTTGAGGAGAAGGAGCACCTGGAGGGTTGTCAAGGTGCCCCGTTTCCCTCTAGCATTGCCACTGCAGGAACATACCCATGGCTACCATGATGAGTGCAGGTCTGCGTGCATCTCTGCGTTCTGCTGGACCAGGGTCTCCATGGCATCCGCCATCTTTCCCATGGAGACCACCATGCGGGCACATGTGGGCACCATTTCATCAGGTGAAAAGGCAGGAAAGTGGAGTTGAGGATTATCAGATCAGCCATGATCTCATTGAATGGCAGAGCAGACCTGATTAGCTAAATGGCCTACTTCTGCTCCTACATCTTATTGTCTTAAGACCTCATGACATATCCTGAGTCCTTTGAAGAAATTCCATTCATGTAAACAATTATGCTTGTTTACTCCAAAGCTCCCTCTTCCAAACAAGACTTGCTGCGTTAATTGTTCTCAAATTCTTTTAAGAATATGTTTTATTGACTACCTTTCCATATTATAGCAAATGAATCCCCCTACCCAGATCTATTACATTAGGCAGTAAAATTATACTTTAATCACCCATGGTTGATGTCTTCCTAGTCACATTTCATTGTACAAGCATTTGTTATAGGTAATGCTCAGATAACGAAAGCAGAAGGCAAGCTATGTTTTCCCCTGTGGTATCCTGAGTCATCATGTATAAAGCAGAAAACCTGTAATTCCAAGATATAGAAAATTTGATTATTAAGCCTTAACTCCCCAAGATAGCCAGCAAATAACTCTCCAGGATATCCAATAATAAACATTCCCAAAAAGTGTTCAAAAATGAGCCTCTTTCAAACAGGAGATAATGCAAGAATTTTAAAAAGTCAAAGCTAGTTAGAAAGGCAGCACAGAAGACCATCAAGTAATGTGTGCAGCCACACAGTGGTGAATTCCTGGCTCAAGTCCCACTGCTGCTGAAATGGTGAGTGGAAGCTGCTTGACACAATGAACGCAAGCAAAATTGGAGCAAAAGAAACTAACCTCTATGCCATACTTCGGTAGCCAGTTAGGAAATTTTATTGACTTTAGCTTGGAAACAAGTTATACTCGCCCATAAGGCTAGAGTTCGAAGCTGGTCTTTGGGTGATGAGTGAATAGGAGGAAAAATGGAGGGAGATCATAATAATAAAATGTTCTCAACAAAGGTGATGAGAGCAGATAAAGCAAGGCACTTAATTAAATCTTGATAGTTATATGATAATTGCTCCAGTGCCAAATCAGCAAACACATGTGATCTCTCATAAGACCAGTACTAATTATTTCCCAAGTATTTCTTTGACTCAGTGAATAACTAGGGACCTGCATCCTTCACTGGCAAGTTGTCATTTATATGAGGATATCTCCACTAAGGCATGTTTACAACAGGAAATACACCTGACAGCTGAGTTCTTAATGATGTAATCTTATTTTGGCAGCTAATAGGATGGTTTTTTGTCCTCAGAACTTATTTCAGAGCTATCTACTTTTATCGCATAGTATTGTATAGTATTTACAGAACAGAAACAGGTCATTCGGCTCAACAGGCACATGTCAGCATTTGTGGTTACTTGCATTCTCATGATATTTACTCACAAGTCTTGTGTAACTTGGTTATCTGAGCAATTTCATGTTGTGAAGCATCTCTTAGGCCATCTCTGTATTCTTCTCTAAATTCTTAGCAATATTGTCAACACTGAAGTTATATCTTGCAAATTTTTCCAATCCTCCCGAAAATGTTTTATGAGAATTGCAGTGGAGCCTGGGAATTAATAAGTTGCAGAGTAAAGTAGTTGCAGAATGGCTCAGCAATGCTATTAAATATATAACTTCAGTGCCGGTACGATGCCAGTTATGATTGGCTGATCGAATCAAACTGCATGGCTCTTTGGTTATTCATAATAGGCAGTTTACAGTCCATAATCAACCTGCCGGCATTTGCAAAACCCAAAAGAAAACACCTACAGTTAGATATGATTCCATGATTGGGCAGCACTTGCACAGGGACTGCACTAAGAACCAATTTAAGATAATCAAGTTTGTAATGTGAGTCATTCATGCTTGATAGAAGCAACATACATTCATATGCAGGAACCCGTTCTCTGCGAAAGGAATATGTTCAAGCCTTGCACCTATTTTGCATTATCTGGAAGTGTGGGGAGCCTATTGCTTTCTCCATGGCAACACTCAGCCAGAGTCGAATTGCCAACCAGTCAGCACCCTTTTCACCTGTAGCATAAATTACTGTGACCATTTAACATTTGGCATTCTTGCATTTTTCTTGATGAGAGCAAGATGAAAAGCTTCAGCAACATGTCTGACTTTTTAGCAAAATAATAATTGCAAAAAAGCAAATTAACCAATAAAAGAGAAATGAATAGTGGACAAACATTATAAAAAGGCAAAATGCTGGCGGCAGATGCAGGAAAGCACAAGATTCTGGAGACAAATAGATCAGTTAACATCTGCAGATAGAATATACAAGTGAACATTTTGGGATACTTCTTCAAAACCATGAATGATCTGACATGTGTTTTCAGCATTTTAGGAATACACAAATGATTCTGGCCATAAAACAAAATTGATTTGGCAAAATAACTGCTCACTCTAAAATTTTAAAAGGGAGAGGGAGGATGACCCTCAGAAAGGTTGCCACTGTCCTTGCTGCTTAACCAACTGATAATTTCAATATTTGTAATGTATGCCTCACTTTACTTTTAAAAGATTTTTATGATTTTCATCCTCTGGAGACCAGCAGTGCTTTATTTTTTTGTTTGATGAGCCAGTGTGCCAAACTTAAACATCTCTTGGCAGGGTGGATCTGGGGGGGAGGGGTGATGTTGTAAAGAGTCTGTGTTTTCTACCCAGGGCATTTCATACAACATGCTAGTGGATTTGGACAAGCCAGAATATTTTTTTGTCAGACAAGAAGTATATTTAAGAATGTTGCCTTACACTCTTTGTGAGGGTGAGTTGTTTACACTGAAATTACTTCCCCACATCTCAAGTTTTCCTTTCAATGTAAGTGTTCTGTGCAACATCTAATTATTGCCATATACACACCCTTGCAAAAAGCCCTACTGATTTCAGCTTTTGCATTACAATAAATTGCATTTAATGGTCATAATCATAATGATTACTTAATTATCAGCTTTTGAGATCATTACTCTCATCTGTTCAATGCCAGTATAATCCATGGCTGAGTTTTTACAACCATTTTTTACAAAGGTTAAATAAATTACTTCTTAATATATTCATAATGCAAGATACTGAGGCATTATAGAAATTTGGACTGTTCAGTGCTTCCAATGTTCAAATCAAGAAATCTGATAAGGAAGAATGGATAACAATGAGAAATAGGCCAAGATATAAAGGGGAGGATGATGGAAGTTAATAAAAAGAACAAGAAAGATTTCCTGTGTAGGAAGCATGTAAGTTAATCTGGTATGGGGAGAAATACAAGTTCATGAAAAAATGCAGGCAAACTCTGGGACAGAGATCAGTACAATCCAAGCAAGTCCAAAAGAAATGGATGGAAGAAGGATTGAGGAAATGGGGAAAATGAGGCAAAGATACATAGTAGGTAAGATGGTGAGTGTCATTGACTATAAATGGCGCAGTGTGAAAAGAGTATGAGAGTATGTTCAAGGTTTTTAAAATAAGCCATCAATCAATTCCTGCTCAAAAAATATATGTACAATGTATTTATTAAGCAAGATTTCTTGATTTATTGCATAAACTGTCTTCCTGTAGTCCACCAGCAGACTCTTGATAATATCATGAACATCACTTGAAATATTAAAAGAATGGAGAAAATATACACATATGGAGCATTGATGTTTTCACTGTACTGCAGTGAGCTGACTTAAATATAAATAGATATATTTTCCCAAATCTATGTGAAAGAGTCTTTGCTAAGCACACTGACTATAGATTTTAGAGTATCGATCTAGTAGACCAATTTAGTTTCAGTGCATTTTAGTGTGTGAGTGGTAGAAATTTGTCTCGGATGGTAGCGCAAAAGTCAATATTGGATTGGCTGTCCGTTATATTCAGCACTTGATATTCAAATTCATTGCAGTCAATGGAACCGTGTATCAGGCACTGCATATAGTGGGCAGCCAATCCTATACCTCCCACTAGATGCCACTTTGAGTCAAATTGCTACCCCAAAGGCTTTGGCAATGTGCTACATTTAGGCCAGGATCTTTAGGTCGGTGAGCAGGAGGCGCGACCTGCTTGCCAATGCGTAAAATGACGCGGGATGACGTCGGGCGGAAGTCCCAACACCACCCCATGTCATTTCGATTTTCAGGTCGGTGTGGGTGTAGCTGAATCAGCTGTGCACCTGCCAACCTGTCAACGGTCTATTGAGGTCATTTATAAAGTAATTAATAATTAATGGACCTGCCCGTCCAACCTTAAGGTTGGCGGGCAGGCCGGGAGCCCTGGTGGGCTTCTGAAAAACCATGAAACCTCATCCACGGGCAGGATGAGATTTCATGAGGGTTTTTAAAAATTTAATAAATGTTTGGTTAAAAGTAATGGACATGTCCCAACTCATGTGACAGTGTCACACGAGGGGAGATGACGGAAATTTTGTGCACCTTGACGATTTTTAAATTTGGTGCCGATCTCCCTGAGACAGCATTTAGCCTCAGAGAGATGAGTGCGCTCTTTCGCGCACATGCGGGAAAGAGCGCACTCTCGACTGAGGGAGTCGTCGTGTCTCCCCCCCCCCCCCAGCCCGCCCGCACAGGGAGTGCATAGCACTTCCCGGTGGATGTCATGCTGGGCAGGCCATATTAAATGGCGGCACGCATCTGATTGGGGGCGCCAATCGGAGGCATGCTAGCTCCTGCATTTCCCCCCTGACAAGGAGAAAATTCTTCCAATAATATTTGAGAAATTTAACAGCAGTAACTAATATTTAAAATCTACCAGCAAAGTAGTTTATCTGAATTAAATTTTCTGTTTGGGTTGGAATTTCAGCATTACTTTTCTTATAGGGGCCTGCTTTTCATTTTCAAGTTAACTTGGGGTGGTGGGGAAGGGACAACATTGCAATACATTGGAATCCAACATGCAGAGTTGATCCCTCATGGCTTGTTATTGCTAACATCAATTGTCTGAGGTGTCAAGATGCCAAGCAGAAAGAGATAAATGATAGTCACCTCTGGGCCACTATTGACTGTCTTCTGCATGCGTGGCTCTCATATAGTTGCAAGGTCTGAGCATTATGTAGCCCTGTGCAGTGTGTTTCTGAAGTAGCTATCCTATCTCCACAGGGTTTCATAATGCCCAGAGCTTGCAACGAAATTGTGATATTTGCATAGCGAAATTGGATGGGAAATGTTGACATGGTAATTTAAACGTTGATAGAAAAATGACCAAAATTTGTGCCAGGGAAATAAAGTGTTAGTATCAAGTGTGAGGCCTGAGAATTTAAACACACAGGGATGTGCATTACTATTCCCTCATTTCCAGAAAGATCCTTTTGAATGATTCTCGTGTTTCTGTGCAGTTATAGTTTATGGAATTGTCCACAGTCAGTTGATGAATGTAACACCATGGGCAATTTAAGTATTGAATATTTATATTTGCGTTGAATGTTTTATTTTTTCCTAATATATACGACAAGCTGGTAGTAGAAACAAAAAAAAACAAATTTTAAAAACATCTAAATTTGAATCCTCAAATTGTTTAAATAATTCTTTCAATATTTTCTTGTCCAACAGATGAAAATGAATGCATGAATTCTCAGGTTTGTGGAGGAGCTTCATGCCACAATACACTGGGAAGCTACAAGTGTCTTTGTCCAACAGGCTTCTCCTTTGAGCAGCTTACTGGGTCTTGTCATGATGTAAATGAGTGTTCATCCTCCAAAAATCCATGCAACTATGGCTGTTCAAACACTGATGGAGGTTACTTATGTGGCTGCCCACCTGGATACTACCGAGTTGGCCAAGGGTAAAAGCAGATAACATTATAAAACTATTGCAACTTAAAACTAACTCCTTCACTGACTTCCTAATCATTTCCTTAATGTAACTCTAAGCAATAATTTTATTTTTTAATATAGACATATGATATGAGCTACAGTGTCAACGATAAGTGCTCGGCAATTATTTACAGATTTCTAATACCAAATTATACCTCAAATTTGGAAGCAATGTTCAATTGCGTTTTGTAAGATAAGGTAGATAATGAGCCTAGATTTGTATGAAAGTGAATTTTTGTACCTTTAATTGTAGTTTCCATGGGGTACATTTTCTTCACCTTCATCTGGAAAGTAATCAGGAGAAACAAATAACCTACCTGATTTTCAGTGCATTGATTTCAATAAAATGAGAGGATTCAACACCAGGCAGGAATTACCATCCAGGTGGTGAAGATAAAAATTGACTCCATACCTTCAATAATTTGCAGTAATCTATAAATTACTTTGTATTTAACATCTCACTAGGCACTGTGTCTCTGGAGTAGGATTCAGCAAAGGCCAGATGTTTCCAATAGGAGGCGACACAGAGGACAACAGTCTGTCACCTGAGGTGTGCTATGACTGCAAAATTAATGGCTACCCAAAGGGACGAACACGAAGAACAACAAATGAGAAAGAAGCTATGATTTCAAATGATGCAGAGGTAAGTGCTGCTTAATTTTATGTTGGTTAGCAATGGTTGCCATTGTATGTCAGAAGAGAACATACTTAGCAGGTGGTGTTCTGGACATTTAAAAGTGCTCACTTCAACATTAAACTTCATGTGGCATCATGAACATTGCCACAATGACTCATTTTAGTAACATATGATAACTTGAAATATTGTAATGTGGATTTGGCCCACAACCCTAATTCTCAGCAACAAATTTTTAATATTTGGCGTGTTCCTTTGGGAGGAATGTCAAGTTAAGGGGAGGTGTTTACAGAGAGAAAAAGGGAAAAGCAGAATCAATATGTGTTTGTTGGCCTATGCTTGTAGAGTTCAGAACTGCTTTAGCAGGGGTCTAGCAGTCTTCCCACCCCATCTTTCATGTTAGATGTGAGTACTTTGTGAGATGGGGAGAGTAGGAAAGGTTAAGGGTTAAAAGAGATTTACTTTGATACTATGTAATTCACTGAAGGTACTTTGAACCTATTACAATTAATGGAATGCATTCTTGCTAAACGATGCAGTTCCCATAGCCCCTCTCTGGTTAAATTACTAAAACATTTTTAATTTATTTCAGCAAAAGTAACCCTATAGTCAAATTGATTTTACTTACAAAAGGAAAGTAGAGCCAGGATATATTTCTCATTGATTTCCTTTTAACTTTCCATGAATGGAATGCAGCAAAAAAATCTAAGATTTGTTTCAATAAAATTGTATCTAAGGGCATTTTCTTTTAAATTGATCTTACACAATTCTCTTGCCTTGAATTGTAGATTGGGGCTCTTTAAGAACATCATACTCACAGCAGTGATTCTTAGAAATATCATACCCCAGATCTTCCGATTGGAGTAGCGGCGAACATTCAGGCATTTGTTGTTGAAGAGCTTCAGGACCCAGGGAGAGGTACACTGCCCAGACCCCTCTGTGGGTGCCCCTGATACTCACCTTGCTGTCAGAGGTTTGGGCTAGGTGCCCCTGAAGTTGCCAGAACTTTACACCAGAATGTCTAGAACTTTTAATCACAGGTGCAGGACTAGGGTGGGAAGTAATTTACAGTGGAAGCTGTATTGGGAAAGCCTTTTTCTCACACAAAATGTATAAGCAAATAAACTTGCAGAACAATCAACACCACTCCACCCACTCCCACCTATTATCCACTGTATAAGCATTTTGAACTCTCAAGATCTATTATGAAAATTGGAATGAATCCAAAAGTCTATTATCCTCACTATAAACATTTTGAACGCACAAGTCCTATTATCAGCAGCTGTCCAAGCTCAGAACATATAAAAGCAAAATTGAGTGTTTTTATAAAAAATAGAAGTTGTTACTTATTTTACTAGGTTGCACTTACAGTACTGTAAAATGTATTTTATACCATTTATTTCATTTTAAGTACTTTTTAAATTCATATCAAGACTTTCCTACATTTAGTTACATTACAATAAAAGTTTAACAAACTTAGAAGTAATGAGGAAAGCAATTAGAAAACTTTGAAAGATTAAAAATAGTTTTAAGTTTAAGAACTTTAAAAATTACTCACCAATCTGCACATAGAAAAGCACAAGTGTTAGAAGTGGAGTTAATCATGTTTGTAGAATATTTTATGAATAAAAGTTAATGCTTCAATTTATATTTTATTATAAATTGTGAATTGTATCATGTATGTTGTATCTATGAAATATTTAGTTCTTCATGGAAGTAACATCCTTTCATTATTACAGGAATTATTATTTCTTTGAATTTTTTTCTGAATTGAAAATTCAAAATATCAATATTTTAATGCCAAAATCCCCAGAACACTAATACTCTTCTCTGTTTATAATCACAAATCAAAATACTATGAATAGTATACCATCAAAGAGACACCACTTGTTTACAGACATGACTTAGTAAAAAAGGAATTGGCCATTGCTCCCATTTTTTATTTGCAGTGATGTAAATTTTGTGACCAATGTCCTGCTCCCAAATGACACCTGAAAGATGTCTGCCCAAACATTCAGTCGGACTATTTTCTTTTGGCAACACACAGATATTAGGTCCTTGTTTAATAAACAAATGGTCCATATTGGAAATATGCTGCAAGTCCTAAAGTAGTTTTCAGATGCATAATTCATCACATTAAACAAATTTGCATTCCAATTCTTTTGTTTTCAGGAGAAAAGTACAGATGATTTGCCAATGAGCCTTGCCAGTTTAAGTACAGAAAATCAATTTACCTTCAATTTCAACATTTCTGAACTCAGCAATAAAGACCATATCCTACAGTTTATTCCAGCAATTTCTACCTTGACAAATCATGTACGTTACTTGATTGACCTTGGCAATGAAAAGGGTCTCTTCAAAATTAACCAAAAGGATGGTATAAGCTATCTGCATCTGACCAAGAAGAAGCCAGTACCTGGAGCCTACTCAATAGAAATAAGTAGTATGCCCCTCTTTAAAAGGAAGGAACTTGATCGTCTTGAAGATAAGTATGATAAAGACTACCTCACTGGTGAGCTTGGTGGAATCCTCCAAATGAAAATTCAGATTGTGCTTCATTAATACAGAAACAGAAGATCACACTGCTTCAGCCAAAAGATGGATTCTTTTATTGCCAAACAGATTCTACATATCATGGATACAATCTCTTATTAATTGTAATATGACTGAGCACTGCTTACATCTAATGTTAGAAAAGTAAAGTCGGGGATGCATACCATAGCTCTAAACCACTTACTCAGGCTTTGTATAAATGCAGCGCTGCTATTTCAGTATGACTAGCTTTAGATGTTGTATGATGATATGTTGAATCTTGAAAAATACATGCATGGACCTTCCAATCCACTTGTTGGACCACTGATGCCACGAATTTCCATTGTTTTTCGCAGAGTAATAAGATCTCGCTCTGCATTGAAAGACACTTCATATTTTTGATCTTTTAAATTTTACTTTTCAAGTTACATTTCACTAGAGCAAACATTTATATATGTACCTGGTGCTAGTAACATGTCAACCTAGATTGTGACTGCACTGTAATATTTTACAAACTTGGTAGCCAAAAATGCAATTACTCAGTCTAAGTATTACCAGATGTTTGTTCCATTACTTTACAAAGAACCAAAGTTAGTTCAATAGCTTATCTCAATTATGCATTTTTCACTCATGTAAATTAAGTGTGTGTATACTGCAACTATGCTACTTTTTATCATGGAAAATTTTGTATACCAGATTTTTCTTGTATGTGTGCGTGTATGTGTGCGTGTGTCTGTGTGTGTGTGTGTCTGTGTGTGTTTTCATTCCAACCCTGAGTGAGGGTGTTGTAATGGTGCTTTAAGAACAACTACTTCTAAAAATTAGATGCAATATCCCTCTGTGAATAATAAAACACACATTGAGGACTTAATGAACAGGAACCAATCAGGTCATAGGATTTATAGCACTCTCTAAAGCGAGACAATCAAACTGTCAAACACAGTCTCATGTAAAACAACATATAACAGTACCAGTATTTTTATGCAGTTCACTGTCAACAAGTGTTTAGATTTTCAATGTCAGTAATTCCACAATAAAACAGTATTTTCAGTTTTAATACCTCACTGTGTTAACTGTTATGATTCCATATGGACAAGGGTTAATTTACTGTCTCTAATTTTTCCGCTGCCTGACATCCCTTACCATCTCACAGTATATTTGGAAATGTAACTTCTCTTTTGTGACTTTCAAGCAAACAAATGGTCATGTAAGCTCAAATGTCTGGTATGGGAAAAAGCTGGAGTAGGAATCATGTCCAGAAGAAAAGACTGATACTGTGGCATAGAAATGTCTGTCATGTTTATTATTCCCATGTTTCTTTGAATATGTGACATCAATTTTCGCACTCTATGTTCATATGCAAAAAAGAAAACCTCTCCCACACTATAAAATGTGCACCATACACAACAAACAATACTAGAAAAAGCAGAGAGATTTCTTATTTGTTATTTCTAATAAAATCATGTTATAAACTAACTACTCTTAATCATAGTAGATCTTCCTGCTGTTTAGGATGCTGCTAACAAAAAGCAACCAGAGGAAATCTTTTCCGGTGGAGTCTTTAGAATTGCCATAGATCTAAATTTTGGAAATTAGACCATATTCCTCTTGGTTATGACGTGTCTTCTCTGCCACTCATCTGTCAGCAGTGTGAGCACTTATGCCTCACACTGGTATGTGGCATTCTATACAGTCACTTGTGGTAGCTATTCCTGGATATATATTTCGCAATAAACAGCCCAGCTTGTATCTATATAGTGCATTTAACGTGGTAAAACATCTCAAAGTGCTTTCCAGTAGCATTATCAAATAAAATTTGACACTGAGCTGCATAAGTACTAGAATGACAGTTAATAAACAGGTTAAAGGGCAACTTAAAGGAAAAGATACTAATATGAATCAAATAAGTTTAGGGAGGGAATTCCGGAGACTTTGATTATTTTTATCTACTCACTGGGAATCTACATGAATGCAATCAGTTATTACAACTCCTAAGGTATGTCTGTGCATTATGTTTGCTAACTATAGTAGTCTTCAGTTTAGTGTTTTTCCTGAGACTTTGCTGTTAACATTACCTTATTCATATCCTTTAAGGAAGCTGGCTATGTTTAAACAATATTTTGTCAGAATCTATTTTATAGTACTTATTTGGAATTGACAGGATGAAAAGCTACTGCAATTCTGGATTAATACTTGAGCATATACTGAACAGTACAGTACTAGATTTATCCAGCAGCAAGCAGACATCTAAGTTAAATATATGAAGCTCAAATGAATAAGTTAGTAAGAGAACTATATTGAGGTAAGTAACCAAAGTTGTAGGTACACATTGATCAAATATACGCAAACTCAGTGTCAGAACACCAGCAGAAATACATCATTGTCTAATTTTGAGAAGGCTGTTAAATGTCTTTTCATTCTGTGCTGGGGGAATAGGTTGCAGATGCAATATTACTGATTAGCATACTGAAACCTGCTGTAGAGGTTGATGATTTGTGTGCCTACTCTGGGTCAGTTTGAATCATGTAATTTAACGGGGTGGGTGTGTGCCTTTCCCCATCAGTTCCTCTTTTGACCAGGAACTACGAAATACTACCCAAGCAGAATATTGTTGCCTGTTTTTTTTTGCCCTCTGGTATTACTGTCTGACACAGTTCAGATTGGAAATGAACAGGGTTTGGAATTAAACCTGTGCCTTCCCACTCCAAGGTGTTGGGCATTAATGCTGTATGGGTCACAGCTGCCATGTTTTAATGATTTAAAATCAGGAGTGGATTTCAAATGGATATTTGAGGAAAAGGCCCTTTCAGTACCTGTTTCTGAGTATTGCTCTAATTTAATTTAATGTTCATTACTGTTCCTTTAAGCGCAGTAAGCAATTATATAGATTCCACCTGGTTACTATGTTCACTTTACATTGAACACAAAATGGTGATTAAAGATTATTAACTATGATTTGCAAAGCAAGATTAATAACTTCAACTTTATAAGGTCTCAATTGTGCATTACTCATTATTAAACTTCAGTATTCTTGTCTAGCACTTATTCCTCAAGCAACATCGTAAAGACAGCCTAACTGGTAATTTATCTCATTACCTATCTCTGGGCCTCTGGTGCACATATTTGATAAAGTCTGCCTGCTAACAACAATCACTACACATAGTTTATTGACCTTGAAGTATTTTGGGGCATCATGAGGATGTGATAAGTGCTATATAAATGCAAGTCATTTTCTTTTTTCATAAAGTAAGGGAGGCACAACATTTAACCTCAAGTCCTTCCAACCTTTTCCCTAAAGGGACACTTATTTTAGCAGTTAAACAAGTGCTGGATGAGGTAGTTCACAAGGATTCCACTCTTCATCTTGGTAAGACCACAACTTTTCCATTGAAGAGGGCAGCCTTTCAGTGCTAAAGCATGATTAATAGCATTGTTGATGATCTTAGATCATTATCCCACACACCCTCTAAAGCAATAAAGCCTTTCATTATGGCCCATAACTTCTGATCTCCAGGATGTTGTACTTTGGTGGGTTTGAGGGGTTCCACCCTTCCCCCCAGAAGAACCCCTCTGTGAGGAGTGCGTGGCAATTGCCTGTTAAGTTCAAACTATCGTTGGGCAATTACCCTGCACTGGGAACTGATACTCCAATTTAAATCACAGTCTTCAGATGGTTCCAACTGTCTTACAGTCAAAGTTAGAAGAATTAATGCATTTCTAACTCCTGGGTAACTATAGTACTGACCACCTCCCCCCCCCACCCCCTACTGCCCCGAGACCCCCTCCTGAATAATCCCAACCCCCTGACAGTCCTCCCAATCGCCACTGAACCCCCACCCTGACTACACATCCCTACCCCCTACTGCCTTCCCGAGTACCCTCCACCCCTCGGCTACCCAAATCGACCACGACCCTCTGTGCACGCCCCCAACCAGCTACACTATGCCCCCACCCCTCCGCCCCCATGACCACCCAACCCATCCACTGCCACCACCATCCTACCAACTCTCCCACTCCTCCCATCCTACCTCCCCCGACCATCATTTCCCCCCCCCTCCCCAAACTCCCCCACCCCACCCACTTACCTAATACTCGCCTTCTCCCCGGCTTCTCAAAGTGGCTGGACCTTTAAATTTACCTGCTTTATGAACAGCTAGTGCCGTAAAAATGGGGGCATGTTTTTCTTTCGTCTGAATCCCCTGCACTCAACTGAGAGGATTCCTGGACAACTGCACTGCATTTTCTCACCCAGCCCAAGTCGGAAGGTCTGGCAAGAAAGGCTGCCTTTTAGTGTAAGTAAATAGGAGTGGAGTGGCAATCCAATTGTGATTGCCACTCCACAGATATTATAACCCTATATTTGTGCCCATTAATAAGATAAATAACAAAATATTTTCACCATGGGTGATTCTTTGCATTGATTTATTTCCTTGTTTTATTTCCATCAATTCTATTTGCTCAAATTACCCATTTTGTGCTACTTGAAGAATTTTGTTCACTATTAAATCTCATGAATGGAAATTCATGAAAGTAGGTAATGTATGAGACTATAAATCATTCCACCTAATGTACGAACATACGAATTAGGAGCAGAGTTCGGCCCCTCGAGCCTGATCATGGCTCATCTGATTGTGCCTCAACTCCACTTTCCTTCCTACTCCTATGCCCTTTGATTCCCTTGTTAATCAAGAATCTATCTAACTCAGTCATAAAAATATTCAATGACACTGCCTCCACCATTCTCTGAAGTAGTGAGTTTCACAGACTCATGACCCTCAGAGAAAAAATTCCTCCTCATCATCTTAAATGGGAGATGCCTTATTTTTAAACTGTGTCCTACTTAAACATAACTGTGACTAGGTTTAACCCTGTCCACACTTCTTTCTAAAACATTTTAAAATTACTTTTTTAAATGCTGAATAAACAAAACCAACACTGTCATTTAAAAGAGGCTTTGTTCAGCACACTTTAAAGTAATTATTTCATCCTCCGCTGTCTTAATTTTCTCAAACCACACAGCATCACTAGCCAAGAGTTAGGTGATGACCTCCAATATTGCTGTAAAACCAATGGATTTATCTCCCATTGGTTTTATCTCTGACCCTCTGTATTTAGAGATGCCTGACATCTCTCTGCTCCTTCACACATGGGGAATATAGTAAGTATAAATTTGGTGCCTTAAAGACATGTACTGTGATCCACAGTAGAATATTGGAACCCAGTTATTGCACCACGTGAAAAATTTTGCTTGCTGTTAAATCTTGAAAAGGGATTCATAACCAAAGACATTGTATGAAACTACAGATAAGACCATAAGACGTAGGAGCAGAATTAGGCCATTCAGCCCATTGAGTCTGCTCCACAATTCAATGAGATCATGGCTGATCTGATAATCCTCAACTCTACTTTACTGCCTTTTCCCCATTGATTCCTTTACTGATTAAAAATCTGTCTATCTCTGCCTTGAATATACTTAATGACTCAGCCTCTACAGCCCAATCACCTACTCACACTCTTTCATGCGAAAAGAAAAACTGCCTTTGGTAGTACTGAACTTGAGTATTGCTGAAAAAAGAGACATGTCTAAGCTTTTTGTCTTGCACTCATCAGGACATCTCACAACCAATATAAGGGGAAAATTAACAATTTATACTGTATGTAAAAAGAGTGGATTGTTGGCAAGTGGCCATGGAGAATGCCCAGTGATGGTGACTGACAGTTAACTGCCAAGCATTGTTGAAATTTAAGCCAAACAGTGTGACTCTGATTGGTCAAGGCATTGCCCTAAGGAATGAATCAGCAAATGGCTGTCATTTATTTTGTTTAGCTGAAACAGGCACGTCATCATCAGTGGTGCATTCTCCATGGCAACACCACTTGCCAACCAATCAGCAATCTCTTCACATACAGTATAAATTGTTGTTTTTCCCCTTATATTGGTATTCTTGCAAGGTGTCCTGATGAGTGCAAGACAAAAAACTTGGCCATGTCTCTTTTTTCAGCAATATCAAAAACTGCCTCATTGATGCAGTAAGAAAAAGTAAAAGAGGGATTACAAATCATATGCAAGAATACTAAAGGTTACACCTTTGTTATATCCTAAAAGTAATACAAGCAAATCTTCAAGGAACGTTCTTATTTTCATAGCCAAATAAATAGGAGTAAAAATTTATTTTGGTTGATCGCACAATATGGATAGTATGGATAGGTGCCCATTATACACCCTCTCAATATTCAGGTCCATTTATTTCAAAATCAAGTGGTGCATGTAACAGACAGCCAATACAACATCATCCGTTCTATGGTATTCCCCAAAATGAATTTCTACCCCACAACTTGTACAGGTCCTTACGTCCCATTAAGTTCACAACACCTACTTGAGGATAATTTACTCTGTCACGGAAAAAAATTGCAACAAATGCTTGCAATAAACTGAATCCCTTCCCCTTGATGCAGGAAACTTATTGATAGGTACCAGAAAAGAGCATGTGTATGCACTGGATAAGTATATAAACTTTTCCTCTTTGGAATGCAGGTTTGAATCCAGCCTAATGTGATGAGGTAAGAGTCTCCTCAGACTGATATTTGTACTGCATTTACATGAGTATGGCTATATCATTTCTCAAGAGTTAACATCAACAAGACCAGATTACAGTGCCCCATGTATAAAAGCTGTGTCTCCATGCACTGTTACCATCACAACCATGCCATTGAAATTAATGAGCTACAAATAGTGAAAATCCTATTTTGACTAGTAATCTGACTGGTTTAATTAATTTGTGTTTGTAAGAAAAGCACATACTGTCCAGTAAAGACAGGTGACTCTGGAAATGATGACATAAGGAAGATAAATGTACACTAACTGGCATTCTTTTCCTGAAATAGTGTAAATAAATTCATATCTCTTACAGATAACTTGCCTCAATATAAATGATAGATATGTGCTTTCTCTGACACACTCGGGCAGATAAAACAGCTGCATCTACCCACCTTCCTTTGCTAACAACATGAGTAAATAACTTGTTTGTTCTATGACAGGCTGGTTTACCAACAGAAAACGAGAGGCAACACTAGGCGGAAGAGGTCAAAGAAAGAAATTGTACTTGGTTGAGTTTATTGGCCACAGATGCTCTGAAGTGTGTGCTTGACTACTATGAACTTGCCATGTATGAAACAAAATACTGCGGTGGCATGTGTCATATCATCAAGGTACTGAAGATAGCCCTCTAGATTTCCATGGTGTTCTCCCAGATGTTCCCCCAGGGAAGTTCAATCTTGTACGTTCATACAGCTGCCACAACTGAACTTTTATACTCAATTGCATTCTGCTGTGCTCTCTTCACAGGGAAAGAGTTCAGAAGTCCAGCACATGGTGCATCCCAGTAACAAGGGGAGTATGCCCCTTTCCAAATATCTTGTGGGTGAAATTCATAAGACAGCAAGTTACAGCAGAATTCATTTAACAAAGGTAACAGCGTTATTGGTGATTGACTGTACCCAAAGAGTCTTTGGAAAGGATCAGAGATGCTCAATCTCTCCAGTCATGTCTATGAAAAAGGCCTTAAATTTTCCTCTTTTGAGTAGAGTGCTGAACCATCAGCATGGTGTCTGTCCAGCTTAGATGCCCTCACTGCAGCTGCTGGAGCCTTAACCCATTTAAGACGTGAGACAACAGCTGGATTTTACTGGTAGAAACACAGGTTGATGGTAGACCTGTTCCAACACCAAGGCCATTAAAGGTGGCAGTAGAGAACCCTTCTGATCTTTTATCTGTAGGGACAACATCGACTTGGACAAACATACGGAAATATGCTGATGTATCAGGGTAACTTTAAGGCTGGAGGAACAGAATGTTTCTGATATAAATAGGAGTTTTTCACAGCCATCTGTACTTGATACGCCCTCCCTTCTTCAATGACCATAATGTGTGCAGGAAGAAGATGATAACCCGCAGGTTTGAGAAGAAGCCAAGAACTTAACCTTTGTCATGTTTATGTGCTAGATGGATATTTGTGGCTCACACACTTGGAACTGCACAATAATGTGTATGAGTAAAAGTTCTGGGAAATGAAGTGAGACAAATAACTGATGTGAAAGTAGGAGAACAATTGAAAAATGGAAATAGATTCAGTATAAGGTTAGGGATGGATAACAAAGAATCAAAGACAAAATGCTGGACTGGAATAAGACAAAGTCCTGGAACCTAAGAAATTATGGGCAAAAAAGTTAAAAACCAGCCAAAAGATCAGCAGTACAAAATCTTGTATTATGAGATGAAACAGGCCACACTAAGCAAAGGTCAGGGCGTACCACACAATTTCCTATAGATTATTTAAACATTTCAGCCTTGAAAGGAAGCAAATGAGGGTCCACCCTATAGACAAGAACAAAGGTAATTTCAGAAAATTATTTCAGCCTAAAGTGAAGGCAAGACACTGGTTCCAAATAGTATAAAGCAAATTTTGGACTTGGATTGCATTCTAGGCTAAAATCCTGTTGGTTTTAATGGGCTATTCCAGGAAGAACAAACCAACAGACCAAATTGGTGCCTTTACTTAGCTTTATGTAATGGTAAAGCAGGAAACCCATAATTTTCTCCATTCTTAAATGTATTGTAGGACAGTACAAATGAGAAACATAAATAAGTAGAAATTGCACAAGCTGGGAAACAGAATGGGGTGTGATTCTGCCTCATTCACAAAATCACAATCAAGGAGTGCAGGCATATTGACTACCATGAATCCCATCGTGCACATTCTTAATCACATGCTCTTAATCCCCACTGAGAGCAGGTATCAATTCTGATCTAGAGCTCAACAAGTGGGCTCTACATGGGGCCCAACAAGTACAAAGGGAAATGGAAGTCAATCCTTCTGATTGGCATTATGTTCAGGATCATACATCATTGGAAAGAAAAAGTGTAAAAACTCTTGTCCACCTTTGTACTTTTTGGCCATAGCAATCACTCTGAGGTTATTCAAGCACTATGGGCAGCATTTTCCCCCATCGAGGGGAGGGTTGTGTGTGAGCGGGCAGGTTCCCGATCAGCGCCCCCAGTTGGGGGTGCGCAACCATTTTTCGTGGGCGGTCCACCTGGAAGCACTGTGCGCTCCCTGTGCGGGCGGAGGTGGATTCCCTGAGCATGCGCACAAAAGAGCGCACAGATCTCCCTGAGGCAAAGTGCTGCCTCAGGGAGATCGGCTCAAGATTCAAAAGTTAGTCAAGGGCAGAAAAAAATATTCCTGACAGGTCTCCTCATGTGACACTGTCACGTGAGCTGGGACATGTCAATTTCTTTTATTTAAGCATTGTATACAAATTTTAAAACCCTCCTGAAGCCTCATCCCCCCTCCCCCCCCACCAGTGGATGAAGTTTCATGTTTTTTCTGAAGGCCGCCTGGGTTGGTTGGACAGGCAGCAATTGTTTTAATTGCTTGTTAACTGGCCTTAATAGGCCTTTGACTATCTAAATGACGCATGGTGACGTTGGGACACCCACCCGACATCACCGTGCGTCATTTTACGCATCGGCGAGCGGGCCCCACTCCCGCTTGCCGAAGGGAGAATTCTGCCCTATGTGTCAAATACTTCTCTTAGCCCAACCCTAATTATTCAATGCCCTGTGTATTTGTACAAAGCAGCAGGGGGAAGTTCTACCTCAATGTCACCACAATTTATAAGCAAAAACATTTTGCATTTTCCCACTTAATACCCCCATTGCTTTTAGACTTACTTCACCATGGGAAAAGGGTGTTCTTAAAGTTACGACAGTGTTCCATGCCAACATTGTGCAGCTTTTCCATAAAGATAAGCCTTCATGATGTATGTATATATGTGGTGGTAAAATTCCTATAAAATGAAAAAAGAAATAATTTTTGTGGCGAGTGCATTTTTGAGGATTAGGAGGAATGCATTGTTTATCAAGAGGGGAATGTGAATGCTCATATTTGACTCAGTTTACAAGATAACAGATGTCTGTCTGGCAATGCAGTATTTCTTGATTAAATCTGTGTTTTCTGCTTTTTAAGCTTATTAATACATTGCACAGTACACAGCTGAATTTAGGGCCTTTACAAAAATTAAGTTGTTAGATACTTGAGAAGCATGGAGCAAGTTCTTATATTCTTATAGCAACATCTAGATAGCAACCCAAGGTGCTTTGCAAAAAGACCATTGGACACTGCAGTGGCATGGGAAAAGTGAAGGAGGCCAGGGACAAGAGTTATGGAGAGAATTCCAAAGTACAGAATCTTGGCGGTTGATGGCTAGAGGATGCATAGATGCATAGTTGGCCAGAACTGGAAGAAAATAAAGGATTTGCATTTATATAGTGCCCCTCATGATCTGAGGACATCCCAAAGTACTTTAGAGCTAATGAAGTGCTTTTGAAGTGCAGTCACTGTTGAGGGAAATGTATGAGCAGGGACACAGGATCGGAGACACTACCAGGCTACCAGATGTAGTGTAGAGCAAAGCCATGGAAGGATTTGACCATAAGACGTGGGAACAGAAGTAGGCCATTCGGCTCATCAAGTCTGCTCCACCATTCAATGAGATCATGACTGATCTGATAATCCTCGATTCCACTTTCCTTTCTTTTCCCCATAACCCTTGATTTCCTTACTGATTAAAAATGTCTATCTCAGCCTTGAATATACTTAATGACACAGCCTCTACAGCCCTCTGCTGTAAAGAATTCCATAGATTCATTACCCTCTGAAGAAATTCCTCCTCATCTCTATCTTAAATGGGTGACCCCTTACTCTGAGATTATGCCTTCTGGTCCTAGACTCTCCCACAAGGGGAAACAACCTCTCAGCATCTACCCTGTCAAGCCCCCTAAGAAACTTTTATGTTTCAATAAGGTCGCCCTCAACCTTCTAAACTCCAATGAGGACAGGCCCAACCTACTCAACCTCTCCTCATAAGAAAATCCCTCCATACCCGGGATCAACCTCGTGAACCTTCTCTGGACGACCTCCAATACCAGTACATCTTTTTTTAGATAAGGGGACCAAAACTGTTCACAGTATTCTAACTTGTGCCCTTGTATAGTTTTAGCAAGGCTTCCCTATTTTCATACTCTATTCCCTTTGAAATAAAGGCTAGCATTCCATTTGCCTTCCCTAGTACCTGCTGAACTTGGGTGTTAACTTTTTGGGATTCATGCTCGAGGACCCCCAAATCCCTCTGTGCTGTAGCTTTCTGCAGTCTTTCTCCATTTAAATAATGTTCAGCTCCTCTTCTTCTTGCCAAAGTGCATAACCTCAAATTTCCCACATTCCATCTGCCAAGTTTTTGCCCACTCACTTAACCTGTCTATATCCCTCTGTAGGCTCTTTGTGTCATCCTCACCATTCACCTTCCCACCGATTTTTGTGTCATCTGCAAACGTTCACTTCCCTCATCCAAGTCATTAACATATATTGTAAATAATTGTGGCCCCAGCACTGATCTCTGTGGCATTCCACTAGCTACAGGTTGCCATCCTGAAAGTACCCCCCTTATCCCAACACTCTGTCTTCTATTAGTTAGCTAATCCTCTATCCATGCTGATATACTACCCCCAACACCATGGGCTCTTATTAAGTAGTCTTATGTGTGATACCTTATCAAACGTCTTTTGGAAATCCAAATATATTACATTTACTGGTTCCCCTTTATCTATCTTGCTTGTTACCTCCTCAAAGAACCCTAATAAATTTGTCAGGCATGATTTTCCCTTCATGAAGCTATGCTGACTGTGCTTGATTAGATTATATAATTCTAAATGCTCTGCTATTAAATTCTTTATAATTGACTCTTAACGTTTTCCCAATAACAGATGTTAAGCTAACTGGCCTATAGTTTTTTGTCTCCCTTTTTGAATAAGGGTGTTACATTGGCAGTTTTCCAATCCTCTGGGACTTTTCCAGAATCTAGGGATTCTTGGAAGAATCCAAGTGTATCCATTATCTCTGTAGCTACTTCCTTTAATATCCTAAGATGCAACCCATCAGGTCCAGGGGATGTATCACCCTTTAGCCCCATAAGTTTCCCTAGTACTTCTCTAGTGATTGTTATTGTATTTATTTCCTCTCCCCTCCCCCCACCTTTTGCCCCTCAATTATTTAGTATTTTTGGAATACTATTAGTGTCTTCTACCATGAAGACTGTTGGAAAGTATTTATTCAACTCCTCTGCCATTTCCTGGTTCCCCATTATTATTTCCCCAGCCTCATTGTCTAAGGGGCCTAAGTTCACTTTGGCCTCTCTCTTCCTTTTTATATATTTAAAGAAGCTCTCACTGTCCATTTTTATATAACTTGCTAGTTTACCTTCAAAGTTTATTTTCTCCTTCTTTATTATCTTTTGGTCATCCTTTGTTGGCTTTTAAAACTTTCCCAATCCTCTGGCTTACCACTAATCTTTGCCACGTTGTATGATTTTTCTGTCAATGTGATACTATCCTTAGCTTCCTTGGTTAACCATTGTTGGTTTATCCCCTTCCTAGAGTCCTCCTTCCTCACTGAGCTATATCTTTGTTGCGAGTCATGAGGGAGAATTTTGCCATTGTCATACGGGGCCAGGCCCCGCACGCTGATGCGTAAAATGATGCGCGGTGACGTCGGGCATGTGTCTCAACGTCACCGCATTTCATTCAGATCTTCCCTTTGGCGGGCGCATGCCAAAGGCAGCTACATGCCCACCGAACTGTCAAAGGCCTGTTAAGGCCATTAATAAACTAATTAAGCGAATTCTCAATGCTGCCCGTCCAACCTTAAGGTTGGTGGGCAGGCAAAGAGCCCAAGTAGCCTTTGCGTTTTTCATGAAACCTCATCCATGGGCGGGATGAGGTTTCATGAATGTTTTATTAAATTTATTTTTAATTTTTTGACAATTCATAAACATATCCCAGCTCTTGTGACACTGTCACATGAAGGGAACGTCTGAATAATTTTCATTTTTCTTTTTTTCAAACTTTAAAACTGAACTTAATCTCCCTGAGGCGGCCCTGTGCCTCAGGGAGATTTCTGTGCTCTTTCACGCGCATGCATAAACGAGCGCAGGCTCCAACTCTCCCTCCTTCCCCCCACCCTCATAGGTAGCACTGAGTGCTACTGGGCACGCATCACGCTGAGCTGGCCTTGATTGGCCCGCCCATGTAAAATGGCGGCACGCAGCCGATCGCAGGCAGCAATCGCAGGTTCCGGGCCCGCTCCCAACCGGCCGCCCGACAGGCAGAAGATCCTGCCCATGAACTATTTTCTTAAATGTCTGCCATTGTTCATCAACTGTCTTTTCTGCTAGACTCTTTTCCCAATCCACTCCAGCCAACTCTGCCCTCGTTCCTTTGTAATTACCCTTATTTAATTTAGCACATTTGTTTCCAACCCAAATTTCTCACTCGCAAACTGAATGCTAAATCCTACCATGTTATGGTCATTGTTTCCTAGGGGATCTTCTACTCTGAGATTTTTTATTAAACCTGCCTCATTACACATTACCAGATCCAATATAGCCTGCTCCCTGGTTGGATCCACAACATATTGTTCTAGGAAACTGTCCCGAATACACTCTATGAATCCTTGCTATTGGCTACCTCTGCAAATTTGATTTTCCCAATCTATATGAAGTCTCAAGTCACCCACGATTAATTACTGCCTTTTTTATTTGACCTCATTATCTGCTGATCCTCTGCCCTACAGTATAGCTGCTGTTAGGGGGCTTATAGACTAGTCCCACCAGCATCTTCTACCTCTTGTTATTTCTTACCTCCAGCCATATGAATTCTACATCTTCTCATCCAAGATCATTTATCGCTTTCGTGCTTATTCCATCTCGTACTAACAAAGCCAACCCACCACCCTTTCCTTCTTGCCTGTCCGTTTGAAAAGTCACATGCCCCTGAATATTTAGTTCCCAGTTTTGATCTCCTTGTAACCATGGGCAGAATGTTCAGGGTGACGTGCGGGGGAGGGGCCTGTATGTCAGCACAATGGTGTCAGGCAAGCATCCCGCCATCACTGCGCGCCATCACGATATTTCATTGGGCGGGTGCACCCGCCATTAATTAAAGGACTAGTTAAGGCCCTTAACTCAGCAATCAACGCCGATTTTCAGGCCCCCATGCGATCTTCGGCTTGGCGCACAGGCCCAACAGGCAGGCGGATAAGTGACTTTTTAAAAAAATTCATCCACGGATGGGATATGGGGGCACGGTGGAGCTGTCAATCTGTTCTGTGAAGTATATATTGCAGCAAGTGTTTTAAATTTGCCTGTGTGATCTATACAAATTCCAGCAGCGTTCTGTGTATTTTGAACCTTCAGCTCAGCTCTCTGCAGTCAGTAATCTTTATCGGGCCTGCAGCTTTCTGGAGGCCTCCCTTTAGCCTGGGTATGGGTTCTGACATCTCCACTGGTAGCAGCTCCTCTGAGGAGGAAGAGAGGGCTAGAATGAGGAGGAGGCCAGGACTGGACAATCAGCCTCCAGGGGAGCCACCTTTGGGAGGACAGGTGCAGACACAAGGGGCAGAGGGCCAAGAGGTTGTCCAAGTTGGAAGGGGCCACAGAAGTCGCCACTATCCTGCTGCCAGGATATACAGTCAGAGAAGCAGCTATCTCAATCTGACTGAGGTGCAGTGCCAAAGGAGGCTCCAACTGTCAAGGGAGACAGTCAACTATATCTGTCAGATGATTGGGCCTGAGATCTCCCCTAACTGTGTGGGTGGACACCCCATGCCAGCAGCTCTGAAGGTTACAGCTGCCCTCCACCTCTACGCCTCTGGCTCCTTCCAGGGCTCGGTGGGTGATCTTTGCAGTGTCTCCCAATCAGCTGTCCACACTTGTGTCAAGCAGGTCACGGACGCTCTGTTCAAATGGGCATTGACCTTCACACACTTCTGCTCCGACCAGGCAAGCCAGACACAGTGAGCCAGAGGCTTCGCGGCCATTGCTGGCTTCCCCCGTGTCCAGGGTGCTATAGACTGTACACATGTGGCCATCAAGGCACCAGCAGGTGAACCCGGTGCCTTCGTCATCAGGAAGGGCTTCCACTCCATGAATGTGCAGATAGTGTGTGATCACAGGATGCTGATTCTACAAGTCTGTGCAAGGTACCCAGGCAGCTCCCACGACACCTACATCCTCTGACACTCCCAGGTGCCGGGGCTGTTCAGTGCTCCAGCCCGGCTGGATGGACGGCTGCTGGGTGACAAGGGCTATCCCCTCAGAAGGTGGCTCATGACGCCTCTCCCCATCCAAGAACAGAAGCTGAGCAGCGGTACAATAGGAGCCACGGCTCCACAAGGGCTGTGGTGGACAGAGCCATCGGTCTTCTCAAGGTGCGCTTCCAATGCCTGGACTGCTCAGGGGGCGCACTCCAGTACCCTCCAGATCGCGTCTCTGTGATAGTGGTAGCATGCTGCACTCTCCACAATCTTGCGCTGGAAAGGGGGGACACAGTGGACGATGGAGACCTTGACGCAGTGGATGCAACTACACACGACGACTCCAGCACTGATTCGGAGGATGAGGAAGCACAGGGGAATGATGAGGGGCTGAACGCTGACCCGCAACTACATCAAGGAAGCAGGGACACCTGGGAGACTTTAATCCAACGAACCTTCAGCTAGCCTCACACATATGGATCTGCAGGACCAGCATTGCCTGGCGCATCCATACGCAGTTAAGTGCTACACCTGCCACCTCATCAGCTGCAACTAAGGGCTTTGTACATAAACCTCAATGTCCACTCAAACACTCATGATGTGTCTGTGAAACATACAAATGCAGCACAAAGGAGCCACCCTCAGCCATGGTAACATGTGGATTTAATTTTGGTCCAACAAAATTAATTCCTAAAGTTGTTAGAACGTCAAAAAATAAAAATTCCCTAATCTCGGGCCAACACAAAAGCACCAGTGAGAAACCTGTGGTGTGCCTAAGGTGGCTTAGGTTTACATTTACGGGTGCTGCATCTTGGTGCCACCCCATCGCTCGGAGTGGCTTCAAAAACAGCTGCTGTCTCTGCTATCCTATTGGCCTCAATGACCTTGGCGGAGGTCCTCTGGCCCATGGAGCCTGTGCTGGCCCTGCCTGGGATGGGTGGCTAATTCCACAGCTGGCACCTCCCCAGTTGTCGCAGCCTCAATGGATGCAACAGTCACTGGCAGAGGGGCAGGAGAAGCTGCTGCCCTCATCTGGAGAGCCCTGAGAGGAGCCCACAGAGACGACAGGCAGCTGCTGTGCTGACCTGAGGTCACTTCAGACCTCCCCACTCACTGTAGATGGATAGGCACCGAGCTAGGACACTTGGTGCCCAGATCTTTTCCCATTTTGCCAATGACCAGCGGTGGCCACTGGCGCTGTGAGGACTTGCAGGTCCAAACATATCCCCAGTAGAAGCTGGTTGTTCCGCTGCAAGCCCCTCTCCAGGAGAGTCGCCAAACTCTCCATGGAGGAAGCCTGAGGCTCTGACATGAGGCTCATGGCATCACTGACACTCCGTGTGAATTCTTCCACCATGGAGACCAAGTGAAGCACACTCTCATGCAACACTCCCAGATGGTCCCGCGCACCCGGCTGCATTTCCTGCAGCTGCTGGGTGGCGGACGACTCCAGAGGCACTTCATCACTGCCCCAATTCAGCATGTGCCTGGTCCCCTGGAGTCCTCCGGCTGCTGGCGTCATCGACACTTTCTGTCTCTGCCATCTGCTCCAGTGATTGTGAAGTGCCCTCTCCGCTGTACCCCAGGACACTAGCTGTTGTAACAATTCCCACTGATGTGCTAGTCTCTGCGCTGGTGCCTGCCTCGCTGAAATGGTGTGATGCAGGTGACAGTTCAGGCCCCTCAGGTGTGAGAGGGGCATCTGCACTTCCTCCTGGCGGCCATGCTCTGATGATGCTGAAATTAACAACAAGGACAGTGGATCAGTTAGCGTGCACACAATGACACACTTCATCTCTTTCCCCCAGGCTCATTGTGTGCTCAACCTTCCAGAACCTAACAAGACAAACATTGGTGGGGTGGCAAATAGTCAGGAGGAGGCCCAAACATTACAGGTGGATACGATGGGCTGGTCAGATGGCCTAATGAATGCCACATGGAATGTTATGTGGATAAGTGTGAGGTGATGCACTTGGGCAGGACAAACAAGGTACGGGAATACATGAGGAATGGTAGGACCGTGGAAAGTAAGGAGGATCAGAGGGACCTCGCTGGGCATATCGACAGGCCCGTTAAGGTAGCGGGACAGAAACATAAGGCGTTTAAGGAGGTAAAAACCATACTTGCCTTTATTAGCCGAGGAATAGAATAAAGGAACAGGGAAGTCATGTTGCAAGTGCAGAAAACGCTGTCGAGGCCACAGCTATAGTTCTGCATTCAGTTGTGATCAGTGCTTCATGGGAGGGATGTGATTGGAGTGGAGGGAGGGCAGAGGTTTGTGAGCGGGATGCATGCTGGCCTGGAGAGTTGGAGTTATGAGGAAACATAGCATAGACTGATGAAATTTGCCGCAGAGCATAGGAGATTCGGGTGACATTATTGAGCTTCATAACATTATGAGGGACATAGATCGGGTGGACAGAAAGCAACGTTTCCCCTTGGCAAAGGGATGACCAACCTGGTTGCATAGTTTTAAGGTAAAGGGGCATGAGGTTGACAGGTGAGGTGATGAAGAACTTTTGGACAGATTAATGTGGGACGCACTGGCTGAAAGGGTGGTGGAGGCACAATCCCTCCTAAGATGTCATAAGTATTTGGATGTGCAGTAGCGATGCCATGGCATACAAGACCATGGGGATAGTGGTCAGAAATGGGATAAGACAACTTTGGAAGGTGTTAGACAAGCGCATCTTTGAAAGGCCAAGGGACCTTTGTCTATGACCCACACGTCTGACTCTATCAGCCTGTGAATGAGCAGTGCTTTGGATGGGGGCAAGACAGAGCGGATGGGACTGTGGGCCTCAAATACCTGGCCGCTGCTTCCCAGCCTCACTGACACCTGTGGACCTGGGCACATGGTGCGTTTCTAGCTCCAGGGCCTCCTGATCAAAACAGGTCAAGATGACGAGCTGGGCCAGGCCTCCTCCAGTGCATGAACGTTCGTGTGCATTATGTGTATTTTTCTCCTGCAAAACAGAGAAGACCATTCATTGGGGCTAATCGCACATGGACTCTGCACTCACACGCTGCACCCCACCCAAGGTGGGGTGCCTCCAGTGCCTCCTGTCCACGCTACTGGTGATCAGTCACAAAAATATAGTACGGCTGCTCCCAACCACCCACCTAACGGCCACCTTGGACACATTTTGCGTCCGTCACTTTCAGAAACACATGGTCTTAGCCTCCATGGCAAGGAGGCGCAACTAGGTGCGGCGCCAACAGCACCAGATGGCTCTTGGCCTTGAGGCTCCCTTTCCACCATCTCATCACCATGAATAGGACATGTGTTGGAGTTATGAGTATGCGCCTAGCTGCATCTTCTGTAGGTTGCCCCCAGACTACTCACGTGCGACTAAGACCAACACATGGTGCAGGGAGAATCCATCTTCTCATGAACCACTCCGGTTGATGTTAGCATGGTCACTATCTGCTTGCCCACCCAGCATGCAACAAATGCCCAACATGAGTCAATGCAGTCACAACACTAAGACTTACTGGGGGGGCCCTCAAAGGCTAAGGCTACTTGCTGGGTTAAATGCCCAAGGCCAACATGGTGCTCACCCTTCCAGAGCGCAACAAATCGTTGAACCACCTATGGCACTGAATCCAGGTTCGCTGCACCACCTCCACCACCTCCTCCCAGGCACTCTTCGTCATGTGGGGGCCTTCCTCCTCTCATCCTGGCAAAACAGCACCCTCCCCCCCGCCCCACGCCCCCCCCCCGGCCGTGCTGCCACCTCCTCCACAAGGGCCGCAAGGCAGTCATTGGAAAAGCGAAGGGTACATTGTCCCCCCGCTGGCCTACCCTGCAGCCTGCCCTGCTCCTGACCCACACCCTGCAGCTTGCCCTGCTCCTCTGGCCTTCCCTCTACATCAGCCCGCTGTGCAGACCCCCTGCGGTGCCACCTGTAGCTGGCCATGGTGAACAGCCTAAAGGAGGCTTCTTGGCCTTTTTTTATACAGCCTGTCAGGTCGCCATTGGACCCGGCGGTCTGTACATGCCCACTGCAAATTTAAGACACTCGCTCCCCACGGGAGTGGGAAATACTCTGGGTGGGCCTTAATTGGCCCGCCCGCGCAAACTGGTGGTGCCCGGCGATCGGGTCCATGGCTGCCCACGTCAGCATCAGTTCCGCCCGCCCACCTAACAGAAAATTTAGGCCCATGTCTCTGTAATGCTATAAGATCATACCCGTTAACCTCTATTTGTGATGTTAACTCATTTATTTTGTTCCGAATACTACTCGGAACTTAATTGATTTCGCCTTTTTACCATTTTCCCCCCTTGACTCTATTTGCTATTGTTTTGTTTATGTTTGTACACCCTGTCCCTTCTTGTCACACTCTGGGTGTCATTATCTAAATAGCTGCTCCGCAAGGCTGCCATATCCTTTTGCTTTGTAAGCCTACGTATCCCCTTTCCAGAACCCTCCCCACCACCCAACCCCCCCCCCTTTAGTTTAAAGCCCTTCCTACAGCCCTAGCTATTTGATTCGCTCGAACACTGTCCACAGTTCAAGTGAAGCCCGTCCCGTCGGAGCAGCTCCCTTCTACCCCAGCACTGGTGCCAGTGCCCCATGAACTGAAACCCATTCTTCTCACACCAATCTTTGAGCCACACATTTAACTTTATTTACCCGATGCCAATTTGCCGGTGGTTCAGGAGTAATCCCAAGATTATTACCTAGGAGGTTCCACTTTTTAATCTAGCTCCTAACTGTTCAAATTCTTTCTGCAGAATCTCCTTTCTAGTCCTATCAATGTCATTGGTACCAATGTGGACAACTGGATCCCTCCCCTCTCACTCCAAGTTCCTCTCCAGCCCCAAGGAGATGCCCTTAACTTGGCACCGGGCAGGCAACACAGCCTTCGGGACTCATGCTCACAGCTGCAGCGAACAGTATCTATCCGCCTAATTATACTGTCTCCCGCCATGACTACATTCTTATTTCAAACCCCACCCCCCCCACCCACCAACTTGAATGTCTCCCTATACCATGGTGCCGTAATCAGTTCGCTCATCCTCCGTGCAGTCCCCACTCTCGTCCACAAAGCTTGCAAGAATCTCATAACTGTTGGACATTTGCAGGGGCTGAGGCTCCTCGAACGCTACCCCCTGGGTCCCCATACCTGCCTCACCTGCAGTCACACCCTCCTGTCCCTGATCACAGACCAAATTGGAATGACCTAATCTTAGGGGTATTACCACCTCCTGGAGTAAAGTATCCAGGTAACTTTCTCCCTCCCTGATGTGGCACAATGTCTGCAGCTCGGACTCCAGCTCCTCAACTCTGATTCAAAGCTCCTCGAGCTGCAAACACCTAGTACAGATGTGTTCAATCTGGATCATCTTGGTGTCCTGCAGCTCCCACATGCTGCAGCAGCAACACATCACCCATCCTGTCATCACGATTGTATTTTATTTAATTACTGTAGTATCCCTGCTCTTTACACTTGAAGAATCCCTCACTCTTTACATGTTATTGTAATTTTTTTTTTACACTAATATCGATCTTATACTTAACAAGCTATTTTTAAGAAAAATAGAGAAAAAAAGGCTTGAGACCTAAACACAAACTAAAGACCTTACTTTTACTTTAAAGACTGGGAATGCTCACCAATCCTGCTCACCAATCAGCTGCGTTCCCTGCACTCGTGCGTCATGTTGTGGTTCATGACATCACTCCATTTCAATAATATGTTTCAATAAGATCACCTTCCATTCTTCGACCTCCAATGAGTATAGGCCCAGTCTGCTCAAGCTTTCCTCATAAAAGAACATTGTCATCCCAGGAATCAACCAACTGAACCTTCTCTGAACTGCCTCCAATGCAAGTACACTCTTCCTTAAATAGGGAGACCAAAACTGTACACAGTCTAGGTGTGGTCACATCAACACCCTGTACAGTAGTAGCAAGACTTCCCTACTTATGTGCTCCATCTCCTTGCAATAAAGGCCAATAACATTCCCTTTGCCTTCCTAATTACTCATACTTGCATGCTATTTGAGATTCATGTACGAGGGCAACTAAATCTCTCTGTACCTCAACATTCTCTTTACATTTAAATAATATTTTGCTTTTCAAGTCTTACCAAAGTGGATAGCCTCATATTTTCCACATTATTTTCCATCTGCCAATTTTTTTCCTACTCATTTAACCTTTCTATAACCCTTTGCAGACTCTTTGTGTCTTCCTCACATCTTGTTTTCCCATCTATTTTTGTATCATCAGAAAATTCGACTACGATACGCTATGTCCTTTCATCCAAGTTATTAATATAGATTGTAAATAGTTGAGGCCCCAGCACTGATCCCTCTAACACTCCACTAGTTACAGTGTGCAACCTGAAAATGACCTATTTATCCCTGTATCCATGCTGCTGACATATTACCCCAACACCATGGGCTCTTATAACAAAAACAAAATACTGCAGATACTGGAAATCTGAAATAAAAACAGAAAATGCTGGAAGATCTCAGCAGGTCTGGCAGTATCTGTGGAGAGAGAAACACGCTTAACATTACAAGTCCATATGACTTCTTCAGAGCCACCATGAGCTGATATCTTGTGTCCTAATCTTTTATGTGGCATCTTATGCCTTTTGGAAATTCAAATACACTACAGCTACTGGTTACCTTTTATCCACACTGCTCGTTACATCCTCAAAGAACTAATATATTCATCAAACATGATTTCCCTTTCATAAAATCATGTTGACTCTACTTCATTGTATTATGATTTTCTAACTGGTCTGTGACAGTCATGTTTTTATAATAAAATAAAAGCACCATTAAGCACTCGTTAAGGATTGTGTAAACATGTTGTGGGTTCATTTATTTTAACTAGGCACTTGAGAACATATATATGTGGATTGAAAACATCAGAGCTATGCTACGTTCTGCTCACAGGAAAAAGAGAAACTGAGATTGGATCATATGACACTTCCCATCTAGTGATGGCATGCTACTATGCCTTAAAGGCATATTACAACATCCCCCTTACTTTTTAAATATATTTCTCCCCTTCCAAAGGAGTGTAACTATTTATAATACATGTCATGTTTAGTGACCATTACATAAGTGTATAGAACTGGCGAATCTACAAGTCTCTAAAACATAGAGGTAATTCTGCTAGTATGCCTGGATCATGTAATGGTAACCTTGTCTGGAGTTTTCTTTAATTGCTCACAGTGATCTGTGGGATTGTCATTCTTGGCTGGTTGCATTGGGGATCTTGTCCTAGATGGAATAGGACAGTACGGTGGTTGAGGAGCTGGGATAGATCTGATTTGCCCTTGGTTATGCTTCACCATTGTCCCTTTGTGTGCAATCACTTCATAGTTCCATGGTTCTGGAAACCTCAGTTGGTTGCCATGTACTTTCTTTGGGATCCTGGATGCGAACTTGTTGTCCAAACTGTAAACTTGGCATTTCTGTACCGGCAATTTTATTGTGCACGTTGGTCATCACCTCTTGCAGTTTTAAAAGTTGATCTCTAGTTTCTGAGAGAGTAGAATAATGGGTAAGTGTAGGTAAATTGGTATGGACTGGTCTGAATATGAGCCCTGCCAGCGATGGAATAGTTGTACTTAAAGGTGTCACTCTCAATGTGACATTGCAATGTGCAGATCTTGCATAGTCTGTCTACACATGCAAACCATTCATTCAGCTTGACTGTTAGATCTAGGGTAATGAGGAGAAGTAATGGGATTGATATTTCACTTCTCACGTATATCCTGAAATAGCTTATCAATAAATTGTGGACTTTTATCTGTAATGATCTATCTAGGCACACCAAATAAACTGAAACAAGTGTACACAACAGTTGTGCTTGACATACTGTGCAATTGTTGAATAATGGGGTACTTGGTAAGGTAGTCAATGATGACAATGAAGTCAGTGCCATGGACATGAAAGAGGTTGATTTTGGACCAAGGAAGGGTAGGAACTTCATGTGGAATCAGTGGTTCTTTGTGCTGACTTGGCATATGCTCTTCACATGCCTTACACTTCTTGACGGTGACTTCAATGTCATTGTTCATACCCAGCCATCAGACTGTCTCCCTTGTGAGTTATCTCATCTGATCTATGTCCATGTGTGAGTGATGAAGTTGTTGAAGAATATCAAGTCACAGAGATTCCATTATGGTGACTTGCCTGCCCTTAAGAATGCCTCCCCATGAGATGTCTAACTCATCCCAATAAGGCCAAAATGGGTACATGTGTTCATGGACGTGCTGAATTGAATCAGGCCATCCTTCAATGATGGTTTTCAACAGTTTTTGTGATGTGGAATCTCTAGCCATTTCTTCTTGTAGCTGTTGGCTTTTACATTGCGCAAAATGTACCAGATCAGTTGTTGGACCTGCATTCTCCTGCAAGCGTAATGTTGCAGCTTCCTTAAAGCTGCCAATTTTGTTGAAACATTCTGGGTATTTCAATGTTAGGTCATGAACTAAGGTGATAGGAGTAGCTTTTGAGGTTGATCTGCCGTCTGTGATCTGACTGATTCAATGGATGGTCACTAGTGCGAGGTCAGGGCATGCCAGTAGACCTGTGATCACTGGGTCTTTAGCCTCCATGATGTAGAACATCTGTACATGCAGGAGGATTGATTCTACTTACACTCCAGGACTATGGATCCTGGTATGGAATTAGTGAACCACTGTACGCTGAAAACTGCACATCAGTAGGTTTCACCATGGCCTTTCATTTCTGTGGATACATGCCTTTTAGAATTCACAGGGGCAATATGTTGGCACTTGCCCCTGTGTCAATCTTGGCCAATAACGAATAGCTATGAACTTTCTTAGGACAGATAATTCGAATCTTGGCAAACACTTTGGATGGTGCGGCAGTATTTACATTTTCCATGAGATTGATGGCGTGAAACCTGTGTTCACTGGTCTTTGTCTCGTTATGTACATTGTTGTCATTTCCTGGTTTGTCAGTCACCTCACCTATATGTTTCTGATGGGATATTGGATGGTTATTCTTATTGCTTGAAAATATCTGTTGTGTACGATCTGTTTGGATCAGTTTACAGCTCTTGTAACTGCTTCAGCCTTTGTTCTAGTACACGGCCACTGCCAATGGCCCTTTCTGTCATGTGCCTTTCAGAATTATTGGAAAGCTGGGCATTTCCTTGATGCATGCAGAAGGCCACACCTTCCATATGTCTTGCTAGGTTTATGTGTTCTAGTGAGTGTGTGAACAATTGGGTTGTACATAGGACCTGTAAGCTTCATTGACCTGTGAGGGTCGCTTCATACTTAGGTCCATCCTTGAGTAGCTCTTTGATGCTATCTGTTTTGGGCTTACTTAGCAGATGTTCCTGGAACGTATATGGGAGTGGATGCGATCATCAACTCAACAATTCTGACTGCCAGCTCTGCATTTGAAAAATCACAGTACATACTGTTACAAGCAAGACGGGGGCTTAATTTAGAACGGCTCTGATTTCTCCACTCTCTACCCGCCTGTGGAGGTGTTTTTGATTTCCCCGGCTCTGATTTCTCCACTGTCTACCCGCCTGTGGAGGTGTTTTTGATTTCCCCGGCTCTGATTTCTCCACTCTCTACCCGCCTGTGGAGGTGTTTTTGATTTCCCCGGCTCTGATTTCTCCACTCTCTACCCGCCTGTGGAGGTGTTTTTGATTTCCCCCTTTTATAAGTGGTGGCATATGTTCCCCAACCCTTCAGCTTGGAGTGATCCAATCCTATATTAATAACCCCACAGCAAACTCGACATAAGGTAAAATAAGAGGGTTGGTTTATTTCACACGCACACAAAATGTGAGCAGGGATTTCACAACGTCCTCCCCATTCATACAGTAAAAGAGATCTAAGGGAAAGAAAGGGGTTCAGGGTAAAGACCATGATACAAATAAGAATTATGGTTTCACATGAGTCCAGTGTCCAGAATCAAAGTCCCATAAGGAATTCTTTCACAGAGTCCAGCTGGCTGAAGCCTGGTGGTCTAAGATTTGCTTTTACAGTGATATTGATGTCCCCAGATGAAATCGGCTATTATGACGCAGCCAATGGTAAAGGCTGAGTTGTTCAAATCCCAGAAAGAAACTTGAAACAACTGTCACAACCCATTTTTGCAATTTGTATGTTTTGAAATGCAGGTTTTGAATTCAGTAGTAATAAGACCACCAAATCTCAAGAGGTTTTATAAAACTAGATTAAACATTAATACAAGAAAGATTGTGAACACATAGGCCAGAATTTTACACTCATTGGGCAGGCACATGCCTGACCCGAACAAGCGTGAAACAACACGCGACATTTCGGTTAGCAGTGTGACCGCTGACAATTGAAGTACAATTAAATGCAACTTTTCACTGCCTTATGGTTGGCGGGCAGGTGAAAAGTCCAAGCGGCCTTTGCATTTTATAGAAAACCCCATCCATGGGTGGGATGAGGTTTCCACAGCGATTAAAAATAAAATAAAAATTTTAACTTTTCATTAATAACATGTCCCTGCTCATGGGACAGAGTCAGGATATGTTTTTTAATATTTCCAAATTCTTTATTTTTTTATTTTCATAAATATTCATCTCCCTGAGGCAGCTCTGTGCCTCAGGGAGCTATTCCTGCGTGCATGTGCGAAATTGCCCACTCGCCCTCCTCCCACCCCCACCCCCAACCACAGGCAGCATTGAGTGCTGCAGCACACATTTCACGCTGGGTGGGTTCTAATTGGCCCGCCAGTGTGAAATCATAGTCGCAGCCTAATCGCGGGCAGCATTCAGCTTCTTGACCGCTCCGACTCGCTCCCGCTGAACCCACCCAACAAGAGAAAAATTCTGGCCAAACATACGTCTACAAAATTACTGCTATAATAACTACAAAAATCCCTTAATTAATCTGACTCTCAGTTACACCCCCATTAAGGCAACAGTAAAACTCATGGATTTAACAAACCCCTGGCAGAGCACACAGTCGCATTCAAAATGAGTTTCTTACAGCTCTGGGTCCTTTTGGACAGACTTGAGGCTTATAGGCTGGAGGCTTCTCACATTTGTTGGATCTTACAATGGCTCTATCTTACACACAATCTCCTTTTCCTTTATACATATCTTTCTCTTTAAACATAAATTTTCCATCGTATCGCTAGGCTTTTAACTTTGCCTCTTCTAACAATAACATCCTTTCATCCCACCAATTTTATTAGAAAACTAAAAAAAGTAAACACATTGCTTGATGTCTTCTAGCTAGGTGCAAGATTTCACCTATAGTCTTGAATGGTTTCTTTTAACAAATGCAATTTTACACTTTACCTTCTCTTCTCCTTACATCGACCTAGTTAACATCTCAAAACTACTATAAATCAAAACACCCAGGCTTGCTGGTTTTAATCCAATTAAGACACACACGTAGAAACAGACCCCTCAGAACTTTTTTAAAATAATTTCCAATAACATTATTATATCTTCTTGACATCCCCCTCCTTATTGAAAAATGAACTGTCATAATTCTAAAAGATGGCTTCATTTGTTATTAACCCATCTTACACTATCTCCTATACTTCACTATATACTTACACTATTACATTACCAGATGCATGCATTAACAATATATATATATATACACAAATCTTTGGTATCAGCAGAAATAATTCTAGTTCAGTGTCCAGATTTTAAAAATGTCCAATTTTCCCTTTAAGCTTCAAACTCTTGATAAAGCACCTGCATCAGATTCTCTCATCCAGCAATATGTATTATCTGTAGATTAAGTTGAGCACTTGGCACGTCATAACATTCAAGGCTATGGGCCAAGTGCTGGTAAATGGGATTAGGTAGGTAGGTCAGGTGTTTTTCACGTGTCAGTGCAGACTCGATGGGCCAAAGGATCTTTTCTGCACTGCATGATTCTGTAAATGGTTGCATTAATAGCCTGAGTACCTGAATAGCCTTGCACTTTTGTCTCAAAATTTGCCTAGAACCTTGAAAGATTGTAGTCTGTATAAACAATTGTTTTTGACGAATTGTTTGCCACATCAATTTCAAAACGCTGCAATGCTAACACCAAACCCAACGTCTCCTTTTCAATCATTGAATATTTTCTCTGTTGTGCATTCAACAGTGAAAAAGACCTTATCGGTTTTTCAATTCCAGTGTCATCTTGTAACAGTATGGCCCCAACGCCTATGTCCCTTGGGTCAACAGCCAACATAAATTTATTGGTGTAATTGGGTACTGCCAAAACTTCTCTCTCTGAAGTTTGATACATAATCCAGGAGAGTAGTTTCTGTATTTTGACCCACCAATTTCTCATAAATCAATTTAAGTGGTCCCCTTACCTCATGACCATAAGCTAGTTCAAAAGGACTAAAACTAGTCCATGCATTAGGAGCGTCTCTAATAGCAAATAACACAGATGGAATTCCCCTATCCCAATCCTATGGATAATCCTGACAGTGCGCTCTCGTCATAGTTTTTAAAGTTTGATGCCATCTTTCCAATGCTCCTTGTGACTCCGGATGATAAACTGTTGATTTAAACTGTTTTATCCCAAAACTGTTCATTACTTCCTTAAACAGCTATGACATAAAATTTGAACCCTGATCTGAATGTATTTCCTTAAGAAAATCATGGGCAGAATATTATGCTTGGCATGCGCCCAGCACGCCCGAATGTAAAATAATGCGCGATGATGTTGGGCATGCGTACCAACATCATCATGCAATCTCGCAATATTTCATTCGGCCGGTGGGCACTGGAGTCAGCTGCATGCCCATTGATAATTAAAAGGCCTATTAAGGCCATTAACAATCTAATTAAATTTCAAATTTATGCTGCCCGTCAAACCTAACAGTTGGTGGGCAGGCGAAAAGGCCAAGTGGCCTTTATATTTTTTAGGAAACCTCATCCATGAGCGGGATGAGGTTTTCTAAAGCAAATAAACATTAAACAAAAACTTTTTATTTTTGAATTAAAAACATGTCCCAGCTCATGTGACAGTCACATGAGGGGACATGTTTTATTAAGTGGTTATTCTCTTCATTTTTTTTTCTACACACGCTTCAATGTCCCTGAGACAGCTCCGTGCCTCAGGGAGATCAAAGCGCTCTTTCTCGCACATGCGTGAACTGCGCGCGAGGCCTGGCTCTCCCTCCTCTGCTTGCCCGCACAGGCAGCGCTCAGCGCTGCTACTCATGATCCACGCAGGGCGGGCCTTAATTGGCTCACCTGCGTGAAATCGCGGTGCAGAGCCGATTGTGGGTGGCAATCAGCTTCTGATTCAGGCCCACCCAGCATGACATCCACCAGGGAGTGCTATCCTGTGCAGGCAGGGGTGGGGGGGGGATTCCCGCAGCCAGGCGTGTGCTCTTTCGTGCATGCGCGCAAAAGAGCGCACAGATCTCCCTGAGGCAAAGTGCTGCCTCAGGGAGATTGGCTCCAAATAAAACGTTGGCAGAAAGGTAATAAAAAAAATTTCCCTGACATGTCCCCTCAAGTGACACTGTCACATGGGTTGGGATGTATCCTTAACTTTTATTTAAACATTTGATAAACATTTAAAAGCCCTGATGAAACCTCATCCTGCCCTTGGATGAGGTTTGATGCTTTTTCCGAGGCCTGCCTGGGCTCCTGGCATGCCCGACAACCTTAAGGCTGGATGGGCAGTCCATCAATCCAGTTAATTGGTTTTTTAAATGGCCCTAATAGGCCATTGACAGTTTGAACTGAAAATCTAAATGACGCAAGGTGACATCAGGACACCCGCCCAATGTATCCCCATGTCATTTGACGCATTGGCGAGTAGGCCCCGCCCCTACTTGCTGACTGGAAAAACCTGCCCATGATCCAGCCTCCATTTTCTCATTAAAATATCACCTATAAAGTAATAACATTCTGGTATACATTTTGTCTCTGAGCAAGCTGTCTGATATAACTGTTAATTGCAAATCCTTTTGCTGCAACTCAATTAACTGCCTTGAGTTAAACACTCCAGCCGAATTGTCCTCTCCTGTGTCTTTCTGAACAATGTTATCAAACACTGTGCCTGCTAATTGGATTTCAATGCCTTCTTCATGCCTTTGAACTGCCTCTTCTCCTTGTTTTTCTTGCTTCAACCTGTGTGCCTGTGATCTTCTTATCACACAATCTGGAAACAATCCAGGATGCTCTCTCTGTAACATCTCTGTTGAAAACACTTCTGTAGGCTGCTCAACTACTGTAGGCATCACCCACATTTGCGATCCAGCAATATCATTACCCAGAATAAATTAAACTCCTGCAATTGACAATTTTTCCACCACCCCAACAGTCACTTCGTCAGTTTTCCACTTACTTTTTAAATTTACCTTCTACAAGCATCTTTAGCATCACCATGAACACCACTTATTATCACCTGTTCCTGCAATACTCTGTCTGAACAACAAATGTCACTATCCCACAACATTAAGGATTAACTAGCCCCTGTGTCTCTTAAAATTTTAACATCTTTACCTGCTCCACCCTGTGCATGTGGAAAGACTTTCCCTTCACACACAAAATCTCTAAACATTTCTGAAACCTGCTCCTCAGAATTCTCTTGGATAAACTGTGAACTCATTCCCACTTCTTTACCTATCATTGATTCTCCCTGTTTGACTTGTACACAACCCATTGGTTTTTCCTGTACCTGAACCTCAAAACCCAGTCCTTTTACTTTCAGAACTTTTCTGCACCCCAATAATTCCAACAGATTTTCCCTGCAATCTCCAACACATTGACTTTGTGTGCCCCACTTTATTACAATGAAAACACCTCAACTTTTGAATGTCATTTCTACCCTCAGCACCTTCCATTTTATTCTGAGAAAACAAATTCCTGGGAATTTCCAGCTACTACTCCTCTTCCCTCACTACCCACCTTCCTTTCACCTTCACACTTTCTATCCTTTTCCGATTGGACAGGGTGGTGATAAAAAGGTTTAGCTCTATGCACTATGCTGCTTGTCTTACCATTTTATTTATTTTAAATTCTGCCAAAAGAATTACTTCCCTAAGGGCTGCATATGTTGTCTTTATTTTTAATGCCCGTATCCACCGGTCAAAATTACTTTGTTTTACTCGTTCAAACTCAATATAAGTTTGGAAAAACTCAGCAGGTCTGGCAGCATCTGTGGAGAGGAAAGAACACAGTTAACATTTCGAGTCTGTATGACTCTTCCACAGAACTAAGTAAAAATAGAAGAGAGGTGAGATATAAGCTGGTTTAAGGGTGGGGGGTGGGACAGGTAGAGCTGGATAGAGGGGCAGTTATAGGTGGAGATAACCAAAAGATGTCACAGACAAAAGCACAAAGAGGTGTTGAAGGTGATGATATTATCTGAGGAATGTGCTAAATAAGGGTGGAAAGCAGGACAAGCAAGGTACAGATAGCCCTAGTGGGCTATATATTTCCATTATTTTTAAATGTATTTCCATCCATTGTTTTATCTCTGCCTTTTAGCCTATTTCGATTCCTTCCCCCCACCCCACCCCCACTAGGGGGGGTGGGGGCAGGAGGAGGGCAAGAGTGCAGAGCTGCCTCAGCAAAATGAAGATATGAAAAATTTAAAAAAGCTTTTTAAGATGTTAGAAAACATGTCCCTTCATGTGACTCTGTCACAGGAGCGGGGACATGTTAGAATTTGGCATGATTTTTTTTTAATGACAGATTGGAACCTCGTGCCGCCTGTGGATGAGGGTTCGCAAAAAATGCAAAGGCCGCTTGGCCTTTTCGCCTGCCACTCTCCAGGCATACTTACCATCTGGCTTGGCAGGATTCTTGCTTACACTCTCTCCATCTCTATTCATGCAGGACAAGCTGGCACACAAGAGGGAGAAGTTGCCTACTGGTTGAGGAATGTGTTTTCTGTGATGGTTTTGTTTGTTTTTTTTGTTTGACTCTCTTTCCCTTCCTCCCTATCGATCCGGCTCACACCACGGTCACTCGTCTTTCCTGGCTGAGCTAACCCAGTGCTGGTCATCTCAGTGTGCTATCCCACTCACTGAACTGACCAGGCTATGGATCGCAATCTCACCTGAGGGATCCATCTGCTTACCAGCCCTTTACTTGAACACTACCCCTGGCTTGTGTTTTCAAAGCTTTTATGTGTAGTCACTACTCTGTGATTTCAACACTTTCTGACGCTGAAGCTTCATTGTGGTCTGACCAAAACATTGAGGGTGGTCTCGTGCCATCAGCATGAGCTAAAGCTGTTCACCATGTCGTATCTGTACTTAATCTTGCTGCCGTGCTGTTTGACCACCATTACACACCATGACGTGTTTTTATAATGATCTTAAGGCACCAATCACTCATAAGGGATTGAATGAACACGTTGTGGGTTCATTTTTTTAAACTAGGTACATGAGCACATATATATACATGGATACAAAACTTGAAGACATCAGAGATGGGCTGCGTTCTGCTCATAGGCAAAAAGTAAAACTGAGATTGGCTTACAGGACACGCTTCCCTACTGGTCATGGCATGTTAATATCCCTTAAAGACAGCTCACAACAGTGACTACTTCCTTAATAATGGATTTCAGCATTTTCCTAATGACAGATATTAGGCCAACTGGCTTATAGTTTCCTGCTTTCTGCCTCCCTTCTTTCTTGAATATGGGCACTATACTTGCAGTTTTCCAATTTGCTGGGACCTTTGCAAAATTTAAGGGATTTTGGAAGATTACAACCAATGAATCCACTATCTCTGCAGCCAACTCTTTTAAGACCCTAGGATGCAGACCATCCAGGGACCTGCCAGCCTTGCCTTCAGTTACATCAGCCCCAAGCTCTGGAATAACTCCCTATGCCTTTCTTGCTTTGAGGCATTACTTAAAACCTATCAATTTGACCAAGCTTTTAGTCATCTGATCTCAAACCTCCTTATGTGGCTCAGTGTCATACTTTGTTTTACAGTGCCCCTGGGGAGCACCTTGGAATGTTTCAAAGATGCTACATAAATACAAGTTGCTGTTATTATTGGGATGCTTTTTGTGTCTTCCACCATGAAGACATACAAAATTCTGATTCACATTCTCTGCCATTTCCTTGTTTCCTGTTGTAAATTCCCCAGTTCATTTTCTAAGAGACCAACATTTATTTTAGCTATTCCCTTTTTATATACTTGTAGAAGCTATTAATGTCTCTTTTTATATTTATTGTTAGTCTGTTCTCATAGGCTAATTTATCAGTCTTTTTTTAAATCATCCTTTGCTGGTTTATAAATTTTTCTCAATCTTATGCCTACCACTAGGTATAAAATGGTCTGTTCCCCAGTTGGTTTCAAAACCTATTGTTCTAAGACACTGTTCCGAACACACACTTATTAGCTTGTCCTCGAGGCTACCAATTTGATTTGTCCAATATGAAGATTAAAATTGCCCATGATTATTGCAGTATCTTTCTTTCAAGCTCCCATTATTTCTTTCTGTATATTCTGTCCTACAGTGTAGCTACTGTTAGGGGGCATATAAGCTATTCCCATGTTTTCCTTTGCTATTTCTTACCTCCACTCAAAATGATTCTCCATCTTGATCTTCCAAGCCAAGATTATTTCTCACTACTATATTGATCTCATCCATTATGAACAGAGCTAGTTGACCTCAGTTTCCTCTTTTCCTATCCTTTCTAAATGCCAGATTCCCTAGAACATTCAGTTCCCAGCCTTGATCACTTTGCAACATGCATCTGTAATGGCTATCATATCACACGTGTATTTTTATTTGTGCCATCAATTGATCCATCATGTTGTGAATTATGTATTCAGACAAAGAGTTTCTAATTCTATCTTTTTAGCATTTTTCCCTACTCTGGCCCTATTTGCTTCTGCACTCTTACATTTGTATGCTCTGTCCCTTCCTGTCACACTCTGATTACCATTATCCATATTGCTACCCTGTACTATTATCTTGTCCTTTCTCTTTAACTCTCTAAATCTTCCCCGTCTGAACTCTATTTATTTTATTTTTATCTCACTATAGTCCTAGTTGTACAGTATATAGCTGTGGTAGCATATGTTCCTTCCTGGGGGAATCAAGAAATAGGGGAGGTGGAAGATTGGATTGAGCATAGACAACCATGGGGGATAGGAGGTCTGGCCTTTTGTCTCCTCCTTCACCAAGTGGCTTTCAGACTAGTTTAACGTAGCAGACCAGTCTATTAACCTGACTAATTTCTCCTGAAGACTGTTACAATACTGTTCCTTTTATCAAACCTCCTACCTTTGTGGCATCAGTAAATTTTAATTTCATAATTCTTATCCCCAAGACCAAATGATCTATTTAAATTGAGAACAAAAATGGACCCATCAATGATTCCTTCTCTATCCACGCCTATGCCTTCTTCAGTCTGATAATGGCTTTATTTGTTATTGCTTAAGAAAGTCACATTCTGTGACAGTGAACACGGAGCTGAGGGCAACCCAAATTGTTCATTCTGTCAGAAATATACTGAGGAGAGCGAGAAGGGGAGGTCAACAGAAAATCTACTCCTAGGCAACCTCTAATCAAAATGGTGTCCCATTTCCATTTCAAAATGTCTGTCAATCAATGGAGCAATCCCACAGCCAACCAATCAGATCTAAGCTCTGTAGCTCTGCTACATCCAGTCATGAATGGTTGGTGGGCAATTAAACAACCATTTGGAGGAGAAGGCTCCACAAAATGGAGTGCAGCTGAGGATACTGAATGCAGACTTGGGGTTTGGTGAGTGCGGGAGTTTAAAGTGTTAATTTAGCTCTTAAATTTTGCTTTTAAAATCTAATCTAGTCTATAATTAGCAGTAACTGGAAAATACTGTGCAAGCGGGCTGAGTTTTTTTGTTCATGCAACTTAAACAGGGTAAACACACTCTCTGCTGTGAGAGCTGAGTAGTTAATTAGCTAACTGGTTGAATCTAGTTACTTCAGCCCCAGTCCAGTTCACTAAGCAAGTTTGAGATGTTATGGTGTGTGCTGATGATTGTAAATATACAGAGGACTCTCAGTATCTGTGCAGATACTAGAGTTATGCACTCACAGAGTTATTGTTGTAATCACAGCAAATGTTAAAATATATAATATATATTAGTGCAGCTAAGGCAAGCTGAGTGCAAACTTGGTGTTAGGTGAGTTGGAAGGGGAGGGTGGTGGGTTTGGTGAAGAGGATGGGGAAGGAGCTATTTGTTTCCTTTTTCTATCTTTCTCACTCTGAAGGAATCAGTTCCTGCTCTACTACAGGGAAAGGAGCTAACTGGTGAGTATCTGGTAAGTGTTCTATTCTATTCCTAAGGTTTAAAATAGTACACAATTTGGTGGTACAGTTAGCAAAATATATGAAAAAGCAACATAAATAAGTGAATAATATAAATAAGTAATTATTTAAAAGACATTAAGGATGGCAAGGCCGGTGATGTGTCAAGACTGCAGCATGTGGTCGTTCCTGGATAACATTGTGATCCAGGCAAACGTCTGCAGTAAGTGTTTGTGGCCTGAGGAACTTCAGCTCAGAGTGATTGAGCTGGAGGCTGAGCTGCAGACACTGTGACACATCAAGGAGGGGGAAAGTTACCTGGATGTTTTATACCAGGAGGCAGTCACACCCCGTAGGATAGAGTCTTCTGATTTGGTCAGTGGTCAGGGACAGGAGGGTGTGACTGTAGCTGAGGCAGGTAAGGGGAACCAGAGGGCAGGAGTGCAGAAGCTTCAGCCTTTGCAATTGTCCAACAGGTTTGAGGTTCTCTTAGCTCATTTGGATGAGAGTGGGTTTGCAGGGTGGATGAGCTGACTGACCATGGCACCGTGATACAGGAAGCCTTACAAGTGCGGGGAGCAAAAAGGAATGGAGTGGTATTAGGGGACGATATAGTGAAGGGATTGATACAGTTCTCTGTAGCAAAGAGGTGCCAGTGTTCGGGACATCTGCTCAGGTCTGGAGAGGAACTTGCAGTGGGAGGGAAAGGATCTGGTTGTCGTGGTCCATGTAGGTATGAACGACATAGGTTGAACTAGGAAAGGAGTTCTGCATGGAGAGTATGAGCAGCCAGGTACTAAATTGAAAAGCAAAACTTCAAAGGTTCTAATCTCTGGATTATTACCTGAGCCATGTGTAAATTGGCATAGGGTACATAAAATTAGAGAGATGAATATGTAGCTCAAAGACTGGTGTGGGAGAAGTGGTTTCTGGTTTGTGGGGCACTGGCAGCAGTACTGGGGAAAGTGGAGAATAGTAAAATGGGAAGTGAGGTCAGAGAATGCCAGGAAGGGACAAAAAGAAAAAAATCTAATAAAGCACCAAGAATCGAAACTAGGGGCAGAATCCTCCCAGATTTGCACTGTGTGTTGGAAGACGGGTAAAACAACGTCTTACCCGCCTGCTTTTCACGCCCTATTGTCCCAAACCCGCCACATTCATTACGTATTCCTGGGAAACACGCTGTTTCCACGGACGACGAGCTCTCATTCACGCACCACGCCATCATCTTGCCACTTCATTATGCTGGGCAACATACTTAACATGCAGCCATGCACTCACATGCTCAGTGCTTCCAGCCCATGACTGCTGCAGGGAAGAAATGACCCTAAAATGCAAAAAGACTGCAGCCCCCAGGTTCAGTGACGCATCATTCAAACGCCTTTTGGACACTGTGGGGGCTCACTGTGATGTCCTCTCCTCCTGCTCTGGCCGCAGGATGGGCAGCAACACCACCAATCTAGCTTGGGCGGTGGTGGCAGTGGTGGTCAATGCCAATGCCCTGCAAAATAGGACAGCCACCCGGTGCCACAAGTGCTTGAATGATCTCTTCTGTTCTGCCAGGGTAAGTCACTCTTCTCATCACTCACAACTCAAACACTCACAAACCCATCACACATCCACAGGGCCCTCACTCACTGCCAGTTCCAGGGACATCACCGTTCACTCTCTCACACACACCTTTATTGTCCTCATCCCATCCATGGGACCACTCACCACCCACACATGCATCAAAGAGCAAGAGTCCAGGCGGCTGTATTGCCTGCCCGGTGCCAGGGTTCAGGGCATCTGTCCAGGGCTGGAGAGGAACTTGCAATGGGAGAGGGAAGATCCAGTTGTCGTGGTCCATGTAGGTACCAACAACATAGGTAAAACTAAGAAAGAGGTTCTTCACAGAGAGTTTGAGCAGCTAAGGTACTAAATTGAAAAGCAAAACTTCAAAAGTTATAATCTCTGGATTATTACCTGAGCCATGTGCAAATTGGCATAGGGTACATAAAATTAGAGAGATGAACATGTGGCTCTAAGACTGGCAGGCATCCTGCTTACAGTCTCTCCATCTCTATTCATGTCAAGAAGATATGTTATTGGAATTTATTATAAAATAGAATAATAGTGGGATGTGTCTATGTGTGTGTGAGAGATTTAATTGAATTAGAGGCAGTTAGTTTAAGTGCTTTGACTTAAGAAGAGAGGTTAGGTTTGAAATGTTAATTAGATAAACATGGAGAAGTTTAGAAATATAGGTATCAAGGGATCATTTGCATTTTGAAATAAACTAGACTATATTGTTTTCAAAGGAGGGGTAAAATGTGTCACCTAGTCAGGTGAAGTTTTGAAACAGCATGTTTATTTTTCCCCAAGATTACTGGTAAAATACAGTGCTATGAGAGGGTTTTATTATCGGGGAGATAAAGTCCAAAGAGACAGTGAAACAATGGGTATTTGCATTCAAAGAGGAAGATATATAAAGAAGGAGCAAGGGCTGTGTGTAGGTGAAGGCATTTTTAAGATATTACGTGAAAAAGCCTTCAGCATTTATGCCTCAAGCTACTGATTTCAAAGGACTGAAGTTAAGAAAATTCACTTGGAAAGCCACTTGTTCAGGGTATCACATTCCTTTGCCTGGGTCTTTTAAAATCTACATGTCTTACTGTTGCCTTAATGAAAGTGCAACTGGGAGTTAGATTGCTTAGGGGGCTTAGAAGTTATTATAGTAGGCATTGGTAGACCTATATGTATTTAAAATCATTTCTCTTATTAATAAATGTTTAATCTAGTTCCATAAAAACCTATAAGACTTGGCCTTATTAATACTGAATTCAAGGCACAAATTATACAATCTATACAAATTGAAAATTATTTGTGACAGTTGTTTTAAGTTTCTCTCTTGAACAGCTTGGCATTTTCCATCAGCTGTGTCAAAACAATTCATGCAGGACGAGCTGGCACACAGCAAGAGGCAGAGGTTGCAGATTGCTGGAGGAAAGCCTGAAATCAAAATCCTCACGGAATTTGAAACAGAGCCATCCAGTTGGCTGGTGATGACCGGGACCGGTCCTGTGCTGACAGTGAGGTCAGTGCTGCTCTACCAAGTGAGGATCCAGCAGTGCAACATCCACCAGACAACCAGGCTGTGAGTGATGTGTCCTGTTTCACAGGCCACTGTCATGCACTAATTATCTCCCCTTGCTTTCACAGGTACATCTGCCAAACAGCCAACAGAGTCCATGACCCAGGGCCTGCAATCAGGCCCCGAAGGAACCTTTGAAGAGGAATCTGGAGGCAACCTCCTTGAAGTCCTGTCACAGCGCTCACCCACACCCTCCACCAGCGCAGAGACACATAACTCAATGGGACCTAACTTTACAGTAGCCTCAGGATCACAATCAGTTGAGCACATTGCACTTTCTGATCCACAGCAGGCAGCGACAGGGATTTCCCAGGTTTGCGGCACTCAGAGATCTGCTAAAGGCCAGAAGTTTGCTGGGTCTGAGTCAGATGACAAGCCTCTGGATTTGGTCATGTCCCAGTTGCTGGAGCCGCAAATGCAAGCTCAGGAATATCAGGAAGGGATGTCGGCTGTAATTCTCAGATTGAAAGGCACAATGGAAGAGTCCATCCTCCTTCAGGCTGCGTTGATTGAGCCGGCATGCCAAGGTACTGAGATCAACACTGGTAGGCTGGTGGTCGCCGTGGAGACCTTGGTCCAGGACATCGCTCCTGCGGACTGAATTCCATCACTGACGCCATAGTTGGCTTCTAACATTGTGTACACAAGAGGGGTGTGGGGCAGCCCAATCTCACTCCAGCTATCTCTTCTCCTCAAGGAGTCAGCCCCCCAGGCACCCATAGGGAGGAGAATCAGCAGGTGCACAGCCCGGGACCATCCATCCAGATGACCAAGAGTGTCCAGCCCATCCGAATCCCCTCTTCCTGTGACCTCAGCAGCTCCAGCTCCAGCTCCACAGGCCGAGGAGGATGCACTGCCACACAGCAAGAACCCTAAAAGCAGAGGACACGCGCCAAGGTCATCACAGACAAGACGTAACAGTCAGCAGGCTGCCTCCACCTCCTCTATGGATGTCCAGGGAGCACCAAGGCAGGGTTAGGAAGATGAAGAAGATGTAGTTGCACAGCCTGGGCACGGGTGTTAATCACTTGTACATAATGTTCACGATTGTCAATAAACTCCCAGGAATGCCTCCCTGCTAATGGCTCCTTGTTCTGATGAGCAGTGTTCGTGTCAGCTCAGATGTGGAACATTTCTGCAAAAGACAAAAGCAGGTGTCTCAGTCCAGGGCCTCTTCCCTGTGCTTTGTGCAGCCTTCAGACCAAAGTGATGGTCCGGCCTCTCACTCCATGGACACGTTACTGATGCCTGCACCTCGATGGTGCTGGTCATTGCTGTCAGACTGTAGTGGGCAGGTGTCACAAAGTTCCCTCATTCTCTCTGTGTGCTCCCAGCACCTTTAAGGTGGGGCTGGCCCCCATCTCTTCAGCATCTGTAACCAGTGATGCTGTGCTCATGAAGGGCTCAGGTGCTGAAGGTGGATGAAGGATCAGATGCTTTTAAAGTTTCATGGCTGCATCTCTATGATATGACCCTGATCACAGAGTGCAAGCGAGTTGCTCTGGACAGACAGTTGTCAGACATTCTCAGAGGCCATGTGAGGATCTATGGAGTGTCCTCACTGCATGTCATCATCGTCCTCCTGCAATTGAGGGACTATTAGGGCCTCCACTGCATCCCCATGACTGGAGTCAAATGTTCATAGATGCAATGTGAGGATCTATAGTGTCTCCTCACTGCATGTCGTCATCATCCTCCACAAATCTAGCAGCTATTAGGGCCTTTGAGCGTGTTGAGACGGAGACCTGAGTGCCACTTGAGTGCAGTGGATCGCACCCTGAACCTGTGGGAAACCCGAGATCTGGCTAAATCCAATCACTCTTGCATCCTGGCTCTCCTGGTCCCAGTAATCTTATACACCTCCATCAGGTCCCCTCTCAACCATCGCTGCTCCAAGGAAAACAACCCTAGCCTATCCAATCTTTCCTCATAGCTCAGATCCTCCAGGCCAGGCAGCGTCCTGGAAAAGCTCCTCTGCACCATCTCCAGTGCAATCACATCCTTCCTATAATATGGTTTCCAGAACTGCATGCAGTACTCCAGTTGTGGTCTAACCATACAGTTCCAACATAACCTCCCTGCTCTTGTATTCTATGCCTCGGCTAATAAAGGCAAGTATCCCATATGCCTTCTTAACCACCTTTATCTACCTGCCCTGCTACCATCAAGGATCTGTGGATATGAACACCAAGGTTCCTCTGATCTTCAGTACTTCCCAGTGTCCTGCCATTCATAATGTAATTCCTTGCCTTGTTAGCCCTCCCCAAGTGCATTACCTCACACTTTTTCAGGTTGAATTCCATTTGCCACTGCTCTGCCCACCTGACCAGTCCACTGATATCTTCCTGCAGTTTACGGCTATCCTCCTCACTATTTGCCACCCTACCACAATTTTTGTGTCATCCGCAAACTTCTTGATCATACCCCCTGCATTTAAGTCCGAATCATTTACATACAGCACTGAGCCTTGCGAAACCCCACGGGAAACAGACTTCTAGTCACAGAAACATCCCTCTACCATCACTCTCTGCTTCCTGCCTCTCAGCCAATTTTAGATCCAATGTGCCACTTTGCCTTGGATCCCATGGGCTCTTACTTCCTTGACCAGTCTGTAATGAGGGAACTAATCAAAAGCCTTGCTAAAGTCCATGTAGACCACATCAAATGCATTACCCTCATCAACACTCCTGGTTACCTCCTCAAAAAATGTGATCAAATTTGTCAAACATGACCTTCTATTAAATCCATGCTGCCTATCCCTGGTTAATCCATGTCTCTCCAAGTGCAGATATATTCTGTCCCTCAGAATTCTTTCTAATAACTTCCTCACCACCAAGGTTAGACTGACTGGCCTGTAATTTCCTGGTCTATCTCTTCCTCCTGTTTTTAAATAATGGGACAGCATTAGCAGTCCCCCAATCCTCTGACAACTCACCTGTGACCAGAGAGGATTTGAAAATTACTGCTAGGGTTCCTGATATCTCTTCCCTTGCCTCCCTCAACAGCCTGGGATACATCTCATCCGGGCCAAGGCCGCTAAACCCATTAGTACCTCCTCTCTCTATGTTAATTTCTTCTAATATTTCAGTCCTCCGCCCTGATGTCTATACCTGCATCGTCCTTTTCCATTGTGAAAACAGACACAAAATATTTATTGAGGACTGTACCCATGTCTTCCGGGTCCACACACACATTACCTCTATGGTCCCAAATTGGCCCCACTCTTTCCCTAGTTATTCTCTTGCTCTTTATATATTTAAAAAACCCCTTTGGGTTTTCCTTTATTCTATGCACCAATGCTTTCTCATGTACTCTCTTAGCTTTCCTAATTTCCTTTTTAAGTTCCCTCCTGCACTTTTTATACTCCTCTAGGGTCTCTGCTGAATTGAGCCCTCAGTATCTGCCATATGCATTTGATATACCACATCTATGATATACCAGATCTTCCCACATTTGCTCCCTTGCCCCCACTATTTAGTTTAAAACCCTTTTGGCTTCCCTAGTTATGCAATTCACAAAAACACCTATCCCAGCACAGTTCAGGTGTGGAGTGTTCCAATGGTACAGGCTCCACTTTCCCCAGTACTAGTGCCAGTGCCCCACAAACTGGAACCCACTTCTCCCACACCAGTCTTTGAGTCATGCATTCATTTCTCCAGTCTTACTTGTCCTATGCCAATTTGCATGTGGCTCAGATAATAATCCAGAGATTATTACCTTTGAGGTTCTGCTTCTTAATTTGGTTCCAAGATCCTCATACTGACTATGCAGAGCCTCCTTCCTTGTCCTGCCCTATGTCATTGATACTTACATGGACCATGACAACTGGATCCTCCCCCTCCCACTGCAAGTTTCACTCCAGCCCTGAGCAGATGTCCCAAACCCTGGCACCAGGCAGGCAACACAGCCTTCTAGACTCTCGCTCTGCTTTAGAGAACAGTGTCAATCGCCTTCCCTATAGTGTCCGCTACTACCACTATATTCCTGTCTGCTCCCCCCACTTGAATGGCTTTCTGTAACATAGTGCCATGGCCATGTTTGACAATTGCAAAGCCTAAGGCTCCTGCACTCCTGTCTGCTTGGCTCCTTTACCTGCCTCACTCATGGTCACATCCTCCTGTCTCTCACCACTGAAAAGAACACACGACCCTAATCTAAAAGGTGTGACCGTCTTCTGGAACAAAGTGTCCAAGTATTTCTCCCCGTCCCTCATGTTGCACATTGTCTGCAGTTTGGCTTCCAGGTCAGTAATCCTGATCCAGAATTCCTCTAGCTGCTTACACTTTCTGCAATTGTGTTTGTCAGGGATTGCCTTGGCGTCCAAAACACCCCACATTCCACAGCTGCAACATTACACTTGTCCTGCCATTGTTACTTTTGATATTTAGTTAATTAAATTTATTCATTTTCTTAATTAACTTAGAATAATTCCTATGTATACTACAATTTACTGGGCTTATTAAATGCTAATACTACCTAAAACTAAAAGTTATACTTTTCTTAGTTGCACAGCTGTGTCTTAGGTAAATATTTAAATTATTTTATCTTTTGTTTATTTTATTTTAAAGTATTAGTTCTTTATATTTGTAGATCTACCTTAACTCTGGTATCCTAAGCTGACTACATACTATTCCTTACACCAAGCACTTACTAGCCAATCAACATACTAGGTGAGCCCACGCTGCTTTATGGGTTTTCTCTCTCTCTGAACTCCCGCTGCTTTATAGGCATTCATTCTCTCTTTGAACTCTGTGCTACTTTATGGGCGCTCTCTCTCTCTTCAAACATGTTGCTTTATGGGCCCTTTCTCTCTCTCTCTCTCTCTGAACTCCCACTTCCTTATGGGCTCCCCTCTCTCCAAAATCCTGCTGATTTATGGGCTCTCTCCCTCTCTTCGAACTCTGCACTGCTTTATGGACTCTCGCACTCTGAAGTCCAGCTGCTTTATGGGCTTTCTGTCTCTCTCTCTCGCTACTCCCAAAACTTTATGGACTCTCTCTCTGCCCTCCTGCTGCTTTATAGGCTCTCTCTCTCTCTCTTACTCTCTCTACTGCTGCTTTATGGGCTCTTTCTCTCTCTCTGAACTCTTGCTGCTTTATGGGCTCTCTCTCTCACCGAACTGTGTTTTATGGGCTCTCTCTCAACTCCTGCTGCCTTATGGGCTCTCTCTCTCTCTCTTGCTCTCTCTACTGCTGCTTTATGGGCTCTTTCTCTCTCTCTCTTTGAACTCTGTGCTGTTTTATGGGCTCTCTTTCTGAACTCCCACTGCTTTATGGGCTCCCCCTCCCTCCAAACTCCTGCTGATTTATGGGCTCTCTTCCTCTCTTCGAACTCTGCGCTGCTTTATGGACTCTCTCTCTCTGTCTCTGAACTCCCACTGCTTTATGGGTTCTCTCTCTTTCTGAATTCTCACTGCTTTATGGGCTTTCTCTCTCTCGCTACTCCCACAGCTTTATGGGCTCTCTCTCTCTTTCTCTCTCTGACCTCCCGCTGCTTTATGGGCTCTCTCTCTCTCTCTCTGAACTCCTGTATTTTATGAGCTCTCTCTCTCTCTCTACTTCCGCTGCTTTATGGGCTCTCTCTCTCTGACCTCCCGCTGCTTTATGGGCTCTCTCTCTCTCTCTCTGAACTCCCACTGCTTTATGTGTTCTCTCTCTCTGAACTTTGTGCTGCTTTTTAGGCTCTCTCTCTCTCCACTCCTGCTGCTTCATGGACTTTCTCTCGCCCTCTCTGAACTCCTGCTGCTTTATGGGTCTCTCTCTCTCCGAACTCCTGCTGCTTTATGAGCACTCTCTCTCTCTCCAAATTCCCGCTGCTTTATGGGTTCTCTCTCTCTCTCTCTCAACTCTCACTGCTTTATGGGTCCTCTCTCTCTCTCAACTCTCACTGCTTTATGGGATCTCGCTTTCTTTGAACTCATGCAGCTTTATGGACACTCTCTCTCTCTCCAAACTCCTGCTGCTTTATGGGTTCTCTCTCTCCGAACTCCTGCTGCTTTATAGGTTCTCTCTCTCTGAACTCCTGCTGCTTTATGGGTTCTCTCGCTCCGAACTCCTGCTGCTTTATGGGTTCTCTCTCTCGAACTCCTGCTGCTTTATGGGTTCTCTCTCTCCGAACTCCTGCTGCTTTATGGGTTCTCTCTCTCCGAACTCCTGCTGCTTTATGGGTTCTCTCTCTCCGAACTCCTGCTGCTTTATGGGTTCTCTCTCTCCGAACTCCTGCTGCTTTATGGGTTCTCTCGCTCCGAACTCCTGCTGCTTTATGGGTTCTCTCGCTCCGAACTCCTGCTGCTTTATGGGTTCTCTCTCTCCGAACTCCTGCTGCTTTATGGGTTCTCTCTCTCCGAACTCCTGCTGCTTTATGGGTTCTCTCTCTCCGAACTCCTGCTGCTTTATGGGTTCTCTCGCTCCGAACTCCTGATGTTTTATGTGTTCTCTCTCTCCGAACTCCTGCTGCTTTATGGGTTCTCTCTCTCTCTCCGAACACCCACTGTTTTATGGGTTCTCTCTCTCCGAACTCCTGCAGATTTATGGGCACTCTCTCTCTCTCTCTCCAAACCCCTGCTGCTTTATGGGAAAACAACTGCTGCCCGTGATTGCCACCGATTAAGGCCCGCTCAGCGCTGAGCGCTGCCTGTGCAGAGGTAGGAAGGAAGGAGAGGGGGAGCATGCGTGCAAAAGAGCACTTCAATCTCCCTGAGGCATGGAGCTGATTTGGTCCCACCATCTTGAGCATCTCTTGTTCTTTTTCCTAGCGAATGAGATTTCGGGGGAAGAGAAGAAGCGGGCGGTCCTCAAGTACATGTGGGAATAAGAGTTATGGCTTGATTCGAAGTCTGATGACACTCTGTCGCATGAGCAGGGACATGTTTTTAATTCAAGCGCAAAATTTTTATTCCATTTTTATTTGCTTTAGGAAACCTCATACCGCCCATGGATGATGTTTCCTAAAATGTGCAAAGGCCGCTTGGCGCCTTCGCCCGCCGGCCAATCGTAAGGTTGGACGGGCAGCATAAATTTGAATTTAATTACCTTTTTAATGGCCTTAATAAGCCTTTTAATCGTTGGTGGCGCACTGCCGATTCCGGTGTGTGCCCGCCGAACGAAATATCGCAGGACAACATGATGCTCGCCCGATATCGCGCGTCATTTTACGCTTGGCCGGGTCGGACATGCATCTGCCCGCCAAGCTCAATTTCGCCCTAAGAGGCTTGGTTCTCTGCCTCTCAATACCCACACTGGTAGCTTTACCAATTGGCTCCCATAATGAACAGTTACTCTACTTGTGCCTTTGACCTGAATGTCTTCACCTGTGTTTGTTTTTAATTCGGCAGTTATTTCTTCCAAATTTAATTGATGTTCCCCATTATCCAGATATCTGTAGTTTTGTTCAGTGCTGCTGCTCACGTTCCACGTTGGTTGGGTCTTAATTGGCACGCCTGCGTAAAATCGCGGTACAGTGTCAATTACTGCCCCAGGAGTAATAGCAGCAGAGGTGGAAATAAACAATCCCTTAATGATCAGCAGTTTAAAAAAGTGGAATGTTTTTATTGTCAGAAAACGGTCACATAATGAGACAGTGTAAGGAAAGAGTCAAACAGACTTTTAAACAAAAGAAATTAAACAGGGAGATCTACAATGTAGATGAGGCTGAAGCAACAGATTCAGATATTTATCCATTGTATAACTTGAAGGTTGGAAGAACAGAACCAATCTATGTAACAGTGGAAGTGAATGGTAGACTTTCGATTGGAAATGGACACAAGCTTCCACTACAGTAATTGGGGAACAAAACTACAGATATCTGGGTAATGGGGAGCATCAATTAAATTTGTAAGAAGTAACTGCCCAACTAAAAACAAACACGGGTGAAGACATTCAGGTCAAAGACACAAGTAGTGTAACTGTTCATTATGGGAGCCAATCGGTAAAGCTACCAGTGTTGGTATTGAGAGGCACAGGACCAAGCCTCCAAGGGCAAAACTGGCTATGGGAAATCAACCTTGAGGGATCACTAAGATTCCAAAAGGAAGCAGGGAGCATTTCTACTTTGGAAAAGGAGTGTGTAAACGTTCAACAGGCTGTCTTGAGTCGAAACATGGAAAAACAGAAGGAACTCGTAGAGACCATGCTTAGTTCGAGACGAGGTGAGCAACCTCTGAAAGAAAAAAAGAAACCTGCTGACAGACCTTTGCAGACTATAAGGTTCCCTCAGGTCAAAGTTTGTGCTACTGGAAAATTACGAAGAGGAAAGGAAAGAATTCAGCACCCCTCAGACCAAAATGAAGGATGAGTTGGCAGAGAAGACACAACAATGCTTAATTTTCCAGGAGGCAGCAAACAAATACAAAAAAGAGAGGGAAGAGCTGAAGAGTCAGCTAAATGAAGCCAAAGAGGCTTTGGAGGCAAAAGTCTCAGAATTTTCTAAGAAGCAGACAGATGATGAAATTCTGGGAGACTCAACCACTGAGTTCACTTAAGCGGAGCTTGCATCTGAGATTAATCAGGCCAATATTGAAGTCGAAAAGAAGATTGAGATTAAAGTAAGCTCAAGAAAGAAGACACAGAAACACATATAAGGCTTTAATCCTGGCAGGATACGAATATACTTTCATAGGCCTGGTAGTCAAATTGCAAACACTGATGCACTTAGTCATTTGCCTTTACAAGAACTTATTTTGTTGTTACATTTCTTAGATTCATCACCAGTATGTGTTCGACAGATCAGAGGCTGGACTAGTCGGGACCCAATCCTATCACAAGTACAAGAACAAGTACTTCATGGTTGGTTACAAGAGCCTGTATCTGCCGAAATGAAACCATACTTCAACAGAAGGTGTGAAATAACCAGCCAGGATGGTATCTTATTGTGGGGAGCATAAGTGATAGTACCTCCAAAGGGCAGAGAGCCATTGCTAATTGAACTACACAGCGCATATCCAGGAATGTCCTGAATGAAGACCATAGCGTGCAGCTATCTATGGTGGCCTGGGATGGATGGTGAAATAGAGAGTTTAGTGAAGAATTGTGTGCATTGTCAGCAATTGCAAAAGTTACCTTCAACAGCTCCATTACACCCATGGGAGTGGCCAGGAAGACACTGGGTGCGGTTACACATTGACTGTGGGACCTTTCATGGGAACAGTGTTTCTGCTCATTGTTGATGCCCATTCAAAATGGATGGACATATATGAGGTGAAGTCACCAATGTCTTCTGCTACAATTGAGAAGTTACATCAAAGTTTTGCCATTAACAGATAACGGCACGGCATGTATGAGTGCTGAATTTCAATTGTTTATCAGCCTCAACGGTATCACTCATGTAAAAATTTCACTGCATCGCCCTTCCTCAAATAGACTGGCCAAAAGGGCAGTTGAAACATTCAAGACAGGGATGAATAAATTAACTGGAGATTCCTTTACAACCAAGGTGGTATACGTTCTTTTCCATTACAGGACCACCTCACACACAACAACAGGTGTCACACCTGTGGAATTATTGATGAAACGCCATCTCAGGACAAGATTAAGCTTAATAATGCCAAATTTAAGGGGCAAGGTGGAAAGGAGTCAGGGAAGTCAGAAAGCTAGACACGACTGGCATAGTCGCGAGAAGAAATTTATCGTGGGAGAAACAGTATATGTGAAGAAATTTGGAGAAGGACCAAAGTGATTACCAGGTGAAATAAGTGCAGTGACTGGACTTCTACGTTACCACATGAAGGTGCAAGGCCGAGTCATATGGAGACATATGGATTATCACATGATCTTAGTATCCAATAGCAGAATAGCGTGGGCTACCCCTATAGTTTGTAGTCTGTAGTCAATGGCTAGTTGCAGCGGTAGTATAGAGATAGAGTTTGAAGTGTTAGCACATGTTTAATTACTGCTGAGTATCTTTGTAAATAAACACAGAGTTTCTACCTACGAAATATCTGCCACTCAACTCTATCATTAGTATCAAATTGGCCACCCCTTACAACAAGTGTGTAAACAGGATCCAACAAACTGACAAGGATTCAACAATAAATTTATCACAGCAATGGTTAGGCCTTCGAGTGCTGTGTTCAGTTTGGTTATACCATTACAGGGAGAACATTAAAACCATGGAGGGCATCTAGTATAGAGTCACCACAATGATACTAGGAGTAAGAAACCAGAACTGTGAGCAGACTTGAGACACTGATACTATTACCAGTGAAACAGAGAAGGCAAGAAGAGATTTAAGAGTAATTTTTAAAATGAGGAAATTGTCCTTCTAGTGGGTGAAGCAATGAGAAAGGATCATTGTTTTAAGATTGTTATGAGGAGAGTTTTGTAGGAGGTTAGGTTTAAAATATTGGCAGCAAGGCACCTGTTGATGCATGCCTTGCCAAGGAAACATCGTCACAGAGGAACAGACCCAGGAGAAGGCTAAGAAGTTGAGTTAATTTTTTTAAAAATTAGTTTCCTTGTGGGCAAAGAGGAACAGAAGTTTTCTTCCAAAACGTACAGGGACACTTTAGTCCTCCCTGCCCCACCTGCCTTCCTGAGCATGACCCATGTACATCAGGTCTATCAGCACCTGTGTAGTGACAGGCAGTCAATGTTTTCCCTTTGTGGACTTCACTCTGCTGCAGCATCCAGCTGTGCTCACCTGATGCACTCACACCAGCAACAAGTCACTGATGTTGGGTTCAGGCAATCATTGAACCTGCTATATTTAAATGAAGCCTGGATGTTTAAAGAGGCTCCTTTCACTCAGCTGATTGGGGCTTGTTTCTTGCATGATGGTGACTGTAAGTAGTTCATCTTTGATACAAAGACCTTGCACATCTGATCTTCTATTTTCTGTTTCAACAAACATAAGGAGAGAGGAGCATTGATAAGCTAGCCTTTAAACTAAATTGCAGCTTTTAGGAAACTTTCTAAAAGGCCCCAGTATAATTAGTCTTTTATACACAGAAAAAAGCTACTGTTCATCTCTGGCTAATGACACTCTTTTACCATCCACCAGCAGGTGAACACAGTTGCTACGGTTACCAGGACACAGTGGATGGAATTTTCCATACTCGTTGGCGTTGGGAGTCCTTGGCGGCATGAGTGGACAATATGGCGAGAAGACCAGAAATCGGTTTCACATTGTTGCAATTGTCCGCTCAGCACATCGTTGGTGGGTCCATTGGACATCGGAAACCTCATTGTAATACGTCTGCATGAGGCTGGCCCCCTGAAATCATCCCCTCGTGCCGGATCATCTGTCCACTCACACCGAGGTGTTTCACAACAGCATATATAAGGCGTGCACTTGGCGGGCTGCACTTTGAGGGAAACTATGAGGTGAGTGCATAGTAATGTTGCGCAGCATTCGTGAGGGTCGTCTGTTGGACTTCAAGGTCGAGGCATGGGGGCAAGGGCTGCTCTGTGGTTGAAGGTGGTGCAAAAGTACATGCGGGGTTATGGGGGAGGGAAGCAGCCCCGCATTCGGGAAACCTTGTATAAAGTGACCGTTCCTCTGCAGCTGAGACAGTTCAGGTGCAGCCACGTTGATATGCATGGAGCCAGGCCTCTAGCTTATCTGCCCACTCTAGCAACGCAGAGGCATCAAAGTGCCACCAAGTGCTCCAGAGATTTTTACCCCTCAGGCACAGACTTCAAACTAATGAGCATTTTAGTGGACTGCGGAACAGTTGGACAACTGGGCATGTTGTACAATCTCCTTGCTAAAGCTGGCCATGGAGCAGTCACTGGTGGAAACCCTCACAGCCCCTTGCAATGTCCGAATCCCGGTTTGGACCATTCTCCCGCATGGTTCAAGCTAACAGTTCAGCCTTGAAGCCTTGGGTTAGGAGAATGCCTGTGCCTGAGCTGAGAGCACAGCCTGCAGCCCAATGGGCAAAGCTGCTGCCAATCGGTCAGGTGGAGTGGGGCAGAGGTGGGTGGAATTTTGGGCAGCCATACAGCACACTAAACTCTGACCATCCAAGTGGTGGCCTGCACTCTCCGGGATGCGATAAGGGGCCCTCAGACTTAACCAAGAGAGATTCTTAGTCGACCCATACTATCCCACGTGTCTCTCTCTTTCATCCTGCAGGAGAAGTACATCAGGAGCATGGAGCCTGGTGAACTAGCTGTATGCCTCATGGGAGAGTCGAGACCACGGAGAAGAGAGCAATGGAGGCTGCGCAGAGGGAGGAGCAACACCTTCATGAAGAAGGGGTGGCTGGGGATCCTGCACATGCTGCTGAAGAGCCACAGTGAGCTGTCGTTGGGCAGCGCCTAGCGAGACCCAGGATCTATCAACACCACATTTCATTTCTGCAGATGACCAACAACGAGTGTCACAGAAGACTCCAAATGTCTAGGGAACTGGTCGGTCACATCTGACAGCTACTGCAGGATTTGGGGCTGAGGGGACATGGAGGGTATCCACTGGCAGTGGCCGTGAAAGTGACCCTGGCACTCACTTTCTATGGCAGTGGCTCCTTTCAGGGCTCCACAGGTGACCTCTGTGGGATATCACAAGCCTCCATCCACAAATGCATCCATGAGGTCACAGGTGCCATCTTTGCGTGGGCCACACAACTTTGTGCATTTCGCCCAGGACCAAGAGAGCCAGGATTCAAGAGCGATTGGATTTGCCCAGATCTTGGGTTTCCCATAGGTGCAGGGTGTGATCGACTGCACTCACATGGCGCTCAGATCTCTGTCACAACAAGGGTCAACTATGTCAATTGCAAGGGCTGGACGTGCAGCTGGGGTGCGACCTGCATCCTGCAGGTTTACGCACGGTTTCCATGGAATGTCCATGACTCCTACATTCTCAGCCGGTCACAGATCCTTGATGTCTTTCAGGGTTCACAAAGGCTGCAGGGTTGGCTCATAGGGGACAAGGGCTACCCGCAGAGGACATGGCTGATGACACCTGTGCAGTGGCCTTAGACTGCAGCAGACCGAAGGTATAATGAGGCTCATGCTGCAACTCGCAACTTGGTGGAGCAAACCAGGATGCTGAACATGAGGTTCCGGTGCCTGGACCGGTCTGGTGAAGCCTTGCAATGTGGTCCACAGAGAGTGTCACGCATCGTCGTCACCTTTATAAACTGGCATGGAAACAGGCGCCAATGACAGCGATGAGGCCCTTCCACTGGCCAGACGAGGCAGGCACACTCAGGAGGCCCTCATAGCTGCTCAATTGCTGGAGGATGATGACAACATGCAGTGAGGAGACACCATAGATCCTCACATTGCATCTATGAATGTTTGACTCCAGTCTAGCTTATGGCAGCGCACATATCCTCTGTGAGAATCCTCCTGTCATGGAGACGCAATGGTGGCCCTAATAGCCGCTCAATTGCAGGAGGAGGATGACAACATGCAGTGAGGAGACACCATAGATCCTCACATTGCATCTATGAATGTTTGACTCCAGTCTAGCTTATGGCAGCGCACATATCCTCTGTGAGAATCCTCCTGTCATGGAGACGCAATGGTGGCCCTAATAGCCGCTCAATTGCAGGAGGAGGATGACAACATGCAGTGAGGACACTCCATAGATCTTCACAAAGCATCTGAGACTGTCTGACTCCTGTCTGGCCGAAGGCAGCACGCTTGCGCTCTGTGATCAGGGTCATATCATGGTGATACTGCCATGAAACATTAAAAGTATCTGATCCTTTGTCTGCCTTTAGCACCTGACCCCTTCAGGAGCACGGCATCACTGGTCACGAAGGCTGATGAGATGGGGACCAGCCCCACCTTAAAAGTGCTGAGAACATACAAAGAGAATGAAGGAACTCTGTGACACCTGCCCATGACATTCTGGCAGCAATGACAAGCACCACTGAGGTGCAGGCATCAACTAATGTGTCCAGGGAGTGTGGTCTGAAGGCTACACAACGCACAGGGAAGAGGCCCTGGACTGAGACACCTGCCTTTATCTTGTGCAGAAAGGTTTCACATCTGAGTGACACGAACACTACTCATCAGAACAAGGAGCCACAGGCAGGGAGACATCCTTGGGAGTTTATTACAATAGTGAACAGTATATACAAGTGATACAGGCTGTGCCCAGGCTGTGCAACTACATCTTCTTCACCTTCCTAACCCTGCCGCTCCTTGGACATCCACAGCAGAGGTGGAGACAGCCTGCTGACTGCTATGCCCCTATGGCCTGTGAAACAGGACACATCACTCACAGCAAGGTTGTCTGATGGATGTTGCACTGCTGGATTCAGGCATTAATCCACTGGTGTGCAACCTCTCCATCTTGTGTGCCAGCTTGTCCTGCTGAATAGAGATGGAAAGGGTGTAAGCAGGACGCCTGTCCGGCCAGATATGTTAATATGCCTGGCATTTGTGAGTGGTGAGTGGTCCCATGGACAGGATGAGGACAATGATGGTGTATGTGGGAGAGTGAATGGTGATGTCCCTTGAACTCTCAGTGAGTGAGGGTCCTGTTGATGTCTGATGGGTTTGTGAGTGTGGGAATTAAGAGTGTTGAGAAGAGTGACTTACCCTGATGGAATGGAGGTGATCATTCATCCTCTTGCGGCACTGGGTGGCTGTCCTCTTTTGCAGAGCGTTGGCAAGAACCATCGTTGTCACCACCTCCCAAATCAGACTGGTGATGTTGCTGCCCATCCTGCTGCTAGAGCTGGGGGTAGAGGCATCATGGTTGGTCTCCATGGCATCCAAAAGGCACTCGAGGGACGCATCATTAAACCTGGGGGCTGCAGTCTTTTTGCCTTTTGGTGCCATTTCTTCTGTGCAGCTGTCCTGGGCTGGAAGCAGTGGGAGGTGTGCCCATGGCTGCACTTTAAAAATGGCGCCTGGTGTGATGAAGCAGTGGGGTGATGACGTGGTGGGTGAATGAGAGCCCGCCCGCCATTGAAATGGCAGGTTTCCCGGGAATGCATAATTAACGCAGCGGGTTTGGGATGATACGGCCTGAGAAGCCACCCATCTGGCCGGTGGGTAAAACGTCTTTTCTCCCCACCCGCTACCCCACTTAATGCAAATCGGACAATTCCGCCCAGTGTCTCGAAGCAGCGCTTCAAGTGTTGGGTAACTCAAGTTAATGCTCAATTTCTGACAAATTATTAAATATCCCAAATCTTTCAAACTTTCAGGGCATATCTAACTCTGCCTCTTTAGCCTTCCATTTTCAGAACCAGTGACCATCTAAATAAAAATTCTTCAGATGTTTGACCTCAATACATATAGTGGAGTGAAGAGTGATCCATTAGTTCATGTTCATAGCAAGTCTGAATGGAAGATGTTCACATTTGCAGTAATATGATACCTAATGCCCTGCAGAGATTTGAATGCCCTTATCGTGTGACTTATTTAGCAGCTGGTAGCATTATATATATTTTAAAATTCTCATGGATTGAATTATCTAGTTGGCAGGAGTAATAACGTTTAAAACCAAAACAGAGTATAAATGCAGGATTTCCGTTTGTAACAAGGAAACAACAACCTCTAAAACTTAATTCTAACTAATAAAATCACAAAAAATATCTCATCCTTAATTCAGAATATTAATACAGGTTAGAGTCATTGTTCCATGCTTTTATTCCTAATACAGGTGATAATTGTACTTTAACAAACACAATGACTGGATTTAATGTTTTTTAAAATAGTTTGACTTTATCCATGAGTTAGTTATCTCATCGTGTACTGCATCACAAAGTCTTAAGTCATTACTGCTAAATATCTGTGTCTATTTCACAGATACTTGCATGGTAACCAAAGTTATACTGTCAATACTGTGTTAATAAAGTCACCAAAGGCTGTCTTGGTGAGATGTAAAACTTCGGCCAAGTCTACCTCCTCAGTGAATATAAAAGATAACATGATATTGTTTAAAGAAGAGCAGGAGGATTCTCCTAGTGACTGGCCAATGTGTATCCCTCCTTAAAGAAAACAGACTCTCCGTTCATTTATCTTGTTACCTTTGGTGGAACCTTGCTGCATTTCCCTACAATACAATGGAGACTGCACTTCAAAGGTAATTCTTTGGCTGTGCTGTGTTTTGGGAAATCCTGAATTCAGGAAAAGCACTGTATAAATGCAAGTCCTTTCCTTTTCCCTTTAGATATCAGCACCCGTCCAAAATATCACTGGCCAAAAGAGTTAGGATCAAACCATTCTTCATTGTTCTGAAAACATATTGTTCCAATTATTGAATCTATTTCATTTTCAAAAATTGGCATGGAATAAATACTGCGTTGCTCTTCAATGTACGATAGCTGGTTGGCACAATTTCAAAATACTGTTCTGGTAGCTACGTGAGTAGCAGATATGTTTTTCTGATTATATTGCGTTGCAGATGGTACAGATACCAATAAGTTGTAAACAAATGACAAAGCATTACATTAAAAAATGAACACCAAACGAGAGTTACTATAGCTTCACTCCAATCTCAGAGTCAGTGTTCTGCTGGATAATTTCCATTCCAGACTAAGTTAGGCTGTGCATGAGCTCCTTCGGTTTCCAACAACTCAAGACTACTGTTTATACAGCGAGGTAACACATCAAATGCTTACTCCTGATTTACAGAAAGGCCTCCCTGGAACAGATATACAATAGGAGCAGGATTAGACCATACAGCCCATCGAGCCTGCTCCGCCATTCAATATAACCGTGGCTGATCTTTGGCATCAACTCCTCTTTCCTACCCACTACCCCATTCCTTGATTTCCTGAAAGACCAAAAATCTAAGTCAGCCTTGAATATATTTAACAATGGAGCATCCGTAATCCTCTGGCATAGAGAATTCCAAAGATTCACACCCTTTGCGTGAAGAAATTTCTCCTTACCTCAGTTTTATTAACCCCTTATCCTGAGACTGTGCCTCCATGTTGCAGATTCCCCAGCCAGGGGAAATAATCTCTCTCTTTAGTGCTGTATCTGCCCTGGGAACAGATTAAACTAAAATAGCTGCTGTTCCCATATCATATTCCTGACCATTAAATTCTGAGACATTGTTTAGGTTGGTCAGTAATGATAAAACTTTCCTGTTACTGCTTCTGTCTGAGCTCAGACTCCCATGGGAGCTCCTTCACGAGTCAGTGCTGAGTGTTGCTGTTGAACCATGAGTGACATCATAGCCAGTGTCCATTGTGCCCAAACCAATGACTCCATCCCTCTCCCAATCAGTGTATGAGGCTGAACTAGACCATTCACAACTACAGCATCCTATTTGACCCACAAACTGGCTTCCGGCCCCATATTCTCCCCACCATGAAGACCACCTACTTCCACTTCCTGTACTTCTCTTGTCTCTGTCCCTGCGTCAGATCCTGTGCTGCTGAAACACTCATCCATGCCTTTGTTAGCTCTGGGCTTGATTATTACAACATTTTCCTTATTTGGCTCCCAGCTAGCATCCTCCCTCCATAAACTTCAGCTCATCCAAATCTCTGCTGCCCATACATTAACTTGCACCAAGTCTTGTTCACCCATCGCCCCTGTGCTCACTGCCCACATTGGCTCCCAATCAGGTAAATACTTGGATTTTAAAATTCTAATTTTTGAGTTCAACTCATTAAAAAGTGCCCTTTAAAGGAACTTAATCCTCAGAATTCCAAATGTTAGTTTGTTTGTGTTTAATATTTCACTGTAAGTACTTTCTGTTCCCAGGGTGGCATTTAGATTCCTATAAACAGGCATCAAGTGAACAGGAGGCACAGAGGAGGGAGGTTAGAATTTAGTTTTGACTCTAGCAATTCCAAGTTCCCCTCCTCCAAGCCAAACACCACCCTGACTTGGACACACATTACACTGGGTCAAAAGCCTGAAATACTTGCTGCAACAGTATTGTGAGAGCAAATTCACCACTTGAACTGCAACGGTTCAAGATAATGGCCCATCATTTTCTCATGGGTAACTAGGGATGGGCAAGTAATGCTGGCTCAGCCTGCATCCACCCATATTCTGAAAACAAATAGATATTAAATGAAATAGGAATAAAATCAAAATAAAAACAGAAAATACTGAAAATACTCAGCTTTTGTATATGAATAAAAACCATGCTTTTTATAATTCACTGATTGAAACCAAGGGAGGCCTGTGATCAGAGCAGGGTCTCATGTTCCAATAAGTGATTGTCAACATAACTTGGCTCTGCAACCTCTTGTGTTTGCTGTTCTTCTGTTGCCTTTATCAGAGTAGAAGTAACAAATAATCTGGCTCAAAAACTGCTGAACATCAATTGTTCAGACGAGATAAAGATTCAGTTGTTGCTAAAACAAAAATTGCTGGAAAAACTTAGCAGGTCTGACAGTATCTGTAGAGAGGAAGACAGAGTTAACATTTCAAGTCCTTGTGACTGATGAAGAGTTAACTCTGTCTTCCTATCCACAGATGCTCTCAGACCTGCTGAGTTTTTCCAGCCATTTTTGTTTTTGTTTCAGATTTCCAGCATCCGCAGTATTTTGCTTTTATTCAATTGTTGCTGTTGTCATAGGATCATACAGCATAGGGTGAGGCTATTTGGCCCATCATGTGTGTGCCGACTCTTCCTATTGCTCCCTGTCCCATGTTCTTTTCCCACAATCCAGCAAATCATCCCTATCGGTATTAATTAATTTTTTTGAAAAATTGCTTCCACCAACCTTCCAAAATGCAACAACTGGCTGTGTAATCAAAATTTCTCATCATCTCCCCTCCAGTTGTTTGCCAATCACCTTAAAACTGTTTCTTCTGATTACTGATCCTCCTTCTCGTGGAACCAAATTCTCTTTCGTTAACCTGTCAAAACCCCTCATGATTTTGAGCACCTCATTTAAATCTCCTCCATGCCTCCAAGGCCTTGACATCCTTCCCAAAGCATGCTGCCCAGAATGGAACACATTACTCCAGCTGAGGCCAAACCAGTAATTTGTATAATTTTAGCGTATCTTTCTTGCCCTTTTACTTTATGCCTCTATTTATAAATCTAAGCAATTCCATATGCCTTTTTAACAACCTTTCCTTTTTTCCTGAAAGATCTTGTACATGCACATCCAGGTCTCTGTGCTCCTTTACCACCTTTTAAATGTTGCAGTTCAGTTTATATTCAATAACCTCATTATCCCCTCCAAAATGAGTCACTGCGTTAAATTTCATTTGCCATATGTCTGTCTATTTAACCATCAGTCTGTCTATGTCTTCCTGAAGCCTACCACAATCCTTACATTGATCACTACATTTCTGAGTTTCATGTCATCTACACATATTGAAATTACACCCTTTATATGTACAAGTCAATGTCATGAGATGAGGAGAAATTTCTTCACCCAGAGAGTGGTGAGCCTGTGGAATTCATTACCACAGAAAGTAGTTGAGACCAAAACATTGTATGTTTCCAAGAAGGAGTTAGATATAGCTCTTGGGGTGAAAGGGATCAAAGGGTATGGGGAGAAAGCAGGAGCAGGCTATTGAGTTGGATGATCAGCCATGATCATAATGAATGGTGGAGCAGGCTTGACGGGCCGAATGGTCTACTCCTGCTCCTAGTTTCTAAGTTTCGATGAGTAAATATTATAAAAGGGCAGTGGTTCTATTGCTGCCCCCTGAGAGACAGCAATGTATAAAATTCCCTTCAATCTGAACAATAACCGTTCACCATTTCTCTCTGCTTTCTGTTCCTGAATCAGTCATAGTCAAGCAAACAATCAAGTAGGCTACTTTGTCCTGGATGCCACACTCATCCAGGTAAGTGGAGGGTATTCCATCACACTCCTGGCTTGTGCCTTGTAGATGGTGGACAGGCTTCGGGGAGTCAGAAGGTGAAATACTCACTGCAGTGTTCCCTTTGACCTGCTCTTGTAGCTGCAGAATTTATATGGTTAGTCCAGGTCAGTTTCTAGACAATGATAATCCCCCCAACCCCCACCTTTCCTGGTTATTGATGGTGGGGAATTCAGTGATGGTATTGTTGTTGAATGTTAAGGGGATATGGTTAGATTCGATCTTGTTGGAGGTGCTCATTGCCTGGCACTTGTGTGGCGCAAATGTTACTTGTTACTTATCAGCCCAAGCCTAAATGTTGTCCAGGTCTTGCTGCAAATGGACATGGACCGCTTCAGTATCTGAAGAGCTGCTAATGTTACTGAACACTGTACAATCATTAGTGAATATCCCCACTTTGGACCTTACACTGGAAGGAAGGCCGAATGGATGAAGCAGCTGAAGATGGGTGGGCCTTGGACACTACCCTAAGGAACTCCTGCAGCAATGTCTTGGGGGTAAGATGATTGGCCTCCAACAAACTACAACCATTTTCTTTGTGCTATGTATGACACCAGTGGAAGGTGTTCCCCCTGATTCCCAATGACTTCAGTTTTGCCATGGCTCCTTGATGCCGCACTCTGTCAAATACTGCAATGATGTCCAGGGCAGTCATTCTCACCTCACTTCTTTTGTCCATGTTTGACAATGAGGTCAGGAGTCATGTGTCTCTGGGTGGGACCCAAACTGAGCATTAGTGACCCTGTTATTGCTGTGTAGGTGTCGCTTGATAGCACTGTTGGCGATACCTTCCATCACTTTGCTGATGAACAAGAGTAGACTGATGGGATGAAAATTGCACAGGTTGGATTTGTCCTTTTTGTGGACAGGACATACCTGGGAAATTTTCCACATTGCCGGGTAGATGCCAGTGTTGTAGCTGTGCTAGAACAGCTTGGATAGGGGCGCGGCAAGTTCTGGACAACAGGTTTTCAGTACTATTGTGGGAATGTTGTCAAGTGTCTTCAGCTGTTTCTTGATATCACATAGAGTGATTCAGAATGCCTGAAGGTTGGCATCTGTGATGCCAGACCTCAGGAGGAGGCCGAGATGGATCATTCACTCAGCATCTCTGGCTGAAGGTTGTTGCAAATGTTTCAGCCTTGTCTTTGCACTGATGTGCTGGGCTCCCCAATCATTGAGGATGGGGTTATTTGTGGAGCCCCCTGCTCTGCTTAGTTGTTTAATTATCCGTCACCATTCACAACTAGCAAGCTTTTATTTGTTCTTTGTGGGATCACTCATCTCTGTCAAATGCATGATGCTTCCACGGTTGTCCTGTGTTGTAACTTCATCAGGCTGATACCTCATTCTTAGTTATGCCTCTTAGCATGCTGTCCTACACTCCTCATTGAACCATGGTTGATCCCTTGGCTTGTTGGTAATGGTAGAGTGAGGGATATGAAGGACCATTAGGTTATAGATTGTGATTAAATGCAGTTCTACTGCTGCTGATGGCACACAGCACCTCATGGAGCTCAGTTTTGAGCTGCTGAAACCAAATATACCCCATTTAGCACAGTGTAGTACCACACAACAGGATGGACAGTGCCCTCAGTGTGAAGATGGGACATTGCCACAAGGTCTTTGTAGTGGTCACTCCTACGATAGTCACGGACAGATGCATTTGTGACAGATAGATTGGTGAGAGTGAGGGTGAGGTCAAGTGGGTTTTTCCTCTTGTTGGTTCTTTCACCACCTGCCACAGCCCAGTCTGACAAGTACATTCTTCAGAACTCAGCCAGCTTGGTCAATAGTGGTGGTACCAAGTCACTGTTGGTGATGGGAATTGAAGTGCCCATGCTACCCTCAGTGTTTCTTCCAGGCAGTGTTCAATATGGAGGAAAACTTATTCATCAGCTGAGGGAGGGTGGTGGTTGGTAATCAGCAGGAAGTTTCCTTGCCCATGTTTGAACTGATGTCATATGACTTCACGGGGTTTGGAGTCAAATTTGGGGGCTCCCAAACAACTCACTTGCAGCTGCGCTGTCACTTCTGCTAGGTAGTCCTGCCGGTGGGACAGGACATACCTAGAATGGTGATGGTGGTGTCTGGGAAATTGACTGCAAGGTGTGATTTGGTGAGTATGACTATGTCAGGCTGTGTTTGATTATTCTGTGGGACAGCTCTCCCAATTTTTGCACAAGACCGCAGATGTTAGTAAGGAAGATTTTGCAGGGTCAGCAAGGCTGGGTGAGCCATTGTCATTTCTGGTGCTGAGGTTGATGCTGTCACTCCATTCAGTTTTATTCCTTTTTGACTTTTCTGTAGCTGTTTGTTACAAGTGATTGACTTGCTAGGCCATTTCAGAAGGCAGATAAAGTCAACCACATTGCTATGAGTCTGGAGTTAAATATAGGCCAGATCTGGTAAGGATGGAAGGTTTCCTCCCCTAAAGGACATGAATTAACTAGGTGGGTTTTTTTTATAGTTTCGGGGTCACGATTACTGAGACTAGCTTTTAATTCTGGGTCTATTAATTAGTTGAATTTAAATTCCACCAACTGCCATTGTAGGATTTGAACATACGTCCCCAGAGAATTAGCCTGGCCTCTGGATTACTAGTCCAGTAACATTACCATTATGTCACCATCCCCCCAGATGTAACAGTTTTTAAGCCAGACAGGGAAAAGAGAGCAAGGAGGATTATGATAACCATTGAGTTCAACAATTTCGATATTGTTTATTTCTCCTGCCTTCTGCCCTATCAAAGGCCTTCCCATTTTTTTTATTTTAAGTAAAATCATTTCAATAATTCACTGGATACAAAAACACATTTGAAAATTTCAATAAGTACTCAGTCAAGCTGGTAACTTTGCTCCCCACTGTAATTTTCCTGTTTATTATCCTTCTCACAACTAATTTAGTGACAATTGTGATCATTAATCAGGGAAAGTGCAGTCTCTCCAAATGTATAATTTGCTACCAGGTGAACATGGCATTGGCAGATCTCCTGATCATTACCCTTAAGGTGATATTGGGGCACATTCCTGTTGTTTATTCCAATTGTTTTCCTTTTGGTCCGCCCATGTGTGTAATATGTACACCATCCTACTTGATACAGTCACTGACTGTTCTATCTGGTTCATCATCACTTTGACCTTTGATTGACTCATGGCCATCCCTTGCCAGAAGTTGAAAAGGAAATATTGCACTGAGGAAACAGTGGCTGTGCTTCTGGGAACAGTGACCATGCTAGGCTGTCTAAAGAATGTTTTCTGGCATTTTATGTTAACAGGATGACATTAGTTGTCGAACACACCCTAGTTTTGAGGGATAATACAGTATAATGAGTTCTCTAGGACTTGGGCATCAATTAAGCTTCTTCATTATATTCTAACCCCAGTGGTCCCACTTGTTGTGATTCTGCTGCTTTTACCATCAGTCACATTTTAGTGAGGAGCGGAGACCACAAGAGACTCCATGCAGCAGTAGGTAGAATCCCAAAGATTAAAAGCTGAAGGAAATCCATCATTTTACTGTTATCACAGGGAATTTCATACTGTTATGGTCAAAGATTATGGTGTATTCTGTCAATAATTGACTGATATTTATGGAGTTAGGGTACTCATGGATGCCAACGAATGTACAAGAAACTGACTTCATGCTCCAGCTTTTGAGCTGCTGGATGCACACTTGCATTTATGCCTTGACATAGACTAAGTTCAGAGAGCAGTTGAAGAATGTGATAAGTGTCCCTTTACTCCAATTGTATCCGGTATCAGAGCTCAGTTCCATCTCATTCCATCCAAGCAACTCTCCCCCAGGGTCTGTGATACAGACACACGTGGAGCTAATCTTCTGGACAGGTTCCTGCAGACTGGAATGTAGCAAACGTAACCCCACTACTTAACCAGGGAGGGAGGGGGAGAATGGAGACGTTGGCAGAATTTTCCGTTCGTCGGGCGGGCGTGTGCCCAACCTGAATGAGCATAAAATGACGTGCGATGACATTGGGCAAGCGTCCCGACATCATCGCGCACCCACGTGATATTTCACTCAGTTGGCACGTGCGGGAGTCAGCAGTGCGCACGCCGACAATCAAAAGGCCTTTTAAGACCATTAAAGTAATAATTAAGTTCAATCTTTCACTGCCGTCCAACCTTACAGTTGGTGGCCAATTGAAAAGGCCAAGTGGCCTTTGGATTGGCCTCATCCACGGGCGGGATGGGGTTTCCAATAGCAAATAAAAATTAAATAAAAATGTTTAAATTTCATTCATCACGTGTCCCTGCTCATGTGACAGTCGCATGAGGGGGCATGTTTTTAACATTTTTAAATTCTTTCTTTTTTATTTTGAAAACTGTTCATCTCCCCGCGGCAGCTCTGTGCCTCAGGGAGCTTTTCCTGCGCACACCTACGTGCATGCGTGAACTTCCACGCTAGCTTGAAATCACAGTTACAGCCCAATCACGGGCGGCGGTCAGCTTCCCGGCCACTCCCGCTCACCCCCGTCAAGTCTGCCCAATGAGGGCAAAATCCTGGCCCTGGTAGTTTGGTACTAGGGAAAATGTTAGAATCTACGATAAAGAATATGATATCTGAACACTTAGAAAATAATGGTAAAATTGGGCAGGGTCAACATGGATTTATGAAAGGAAAACCATGTTTAAGAAACCTATTGGAGTTTTTTGAGGATGTTACTTGTAGATAAAGATAGATAAAGGAGAACCAGTGGATGTGGTGTATTTGGTTTTTCAGAAGGCTTTTGTTAAGGTCCCACACAGGAGGTTAGTAAACAAGATTAGAGCCCATGGGGTTGTGGGTAATATATGAGTATGGATTGAGAATTGGTTAACAGACAGAAAGCAGAGAGTAGGAATAAGCGGGTCATTCTCAGGATGGCAGGCTGTCTCTAGTGGGGTACCACAAGGATCAGTGCAGATTGTGAACAGGTGAATGACGACAGGGCGATGACGACCAGCAAAACATAACGGGAAAAGCTTAAAGGAAGTGTGACACAAGAAGTGATTAATATTTAGTGTCATACCAGTGTAAGGAGGCATGGCACATGCAAAAGCCATTTGGTCCACTGTAATGCAAATTCAGGTTTTTAAGGGCAGGCGTTAATTCCAAATACATACAACTTGCTGTATAATAAGTTGCACTCAATTTATACAATCTCCTGAGGAACAGCTGTATAAAATTTCTTCCTATCCCCTGAGGTTATGTCCAGAATACTTACATATAAGCTGCATCATTATTTTATGTTGACTGGGTATTTCCCTTGATTTGAAAGATCCAGTGTCCCAATCATTCCAAAACCATCATGTTCCACAAGCCAGGTGTCAATTCTCATTCCCGATCTGATGTTTATCTGACTCTTTTTAAAAGTGTTAATTGCTTTTTCTGGGAGACAGTTCCAACCATTTATTACGTTATTTGGAAGATATTCCAAATTCTAACCTCATTTGAGACTTGTTAATTTTGTGCTTGGATCCTCCTGTACTGAGCTCTCAGTCACAAGTTAAATTGCTTTCTCATTTTACACTTTCTAGCAACGCTGAAGAGCTAGGCAGCATCTGGTCTAAGTCTTGTTTGCCAAAGAAACGAATGAAGCTCTGCATTACTCAACATTGCAGGTATCATTGAACAAGGATAAGTTTAAGCACACCCCCTGCACCCGCCAAAGTGATAAGTGGACAAAAAACTTACATCGATGTAATGAAATGTTCTAAGTTTAGCATGTATACATTGCAACACACCTTTCACAAGGTTCACAAAAGATAGAACTTCAAAATACAGCATGTCCTAAGGTGGCATCTCAAAAAGCACCACAATTCAAAACTATTGTACCTCCTGGCAACACAACTCACAAATGAAACATTCATAGAACAAAAATATGATAAGCTTAAATTATTATTAAAGTTGCCAATCGTCTAGATGTCTGCTCACTAAATGAGAATGAATGAAAAGCCGTTCCATTCACTCCATGTAGCAGCACACACCAACAAAGACAAATAGGGAGCATAAAATCAGGTAATGAATATATTTCAAAGTACCCATTCATAACTGACAGCCCTATAATCAAGGTGTGGTCATTAGGTGCAATCGTTGGATTCATCAGCAGTGTTTTTCACTGACTGGTGGAGTACATACAGCACTTTTACACTTGCACACTCTGTGTTACATACAAAGATATGGAACCAGCCTCTCCCAAATGTACCCTGTGTATGGTTCTAAGGATAGTTCTAAAACAAAACCAACCAATTAGATTGTGTAAAATAATTTGTTTCAACAGTGCCACATAGCTTTCACCACATCAGTTCCATATATCAATAAATTAAATCTATAATATAATTAATGATGCTGAAAGAAATCTTAAGTTTTATTTTAGAAATCCCTATACAAATTTCCCTCTATACATGTCTGACCCCGCCTGTGTGACTTGGGCTGGAAGTGCGACTTGGTTCCTAATGGGCTTTAATGGGCTTGGTTGTAATGGGCTTTCCTGGCAAAATATTTTAGGCACTTGAGAATGTGCTGCAGACAACCCTGTGATAATTAAGAGAGTACCATTTGTATGGCTGGCAAAATCTCACTCCCTACTGCTGCAATATATGAATAAAATTAGGGGTTCACCTAAATTAGCTTTATCTTGGAAATTTCCATTGTAAAAATGGACCAGTAGGAAATGTTTGGTGTTTAGTCTACTAAGATGGAACCTGCCTGATGAGTTTCTTGGGCCATGTTTAGTAGCTGTAATGGGCAATCTAACTGGGCTCTTGACTGCCCTAACTAAACAATGGCCTGAATTTTCAGGCTGGTGAGTGGAGGTGGGGCCGCTCGCTGACACGGTAAATGATGTGGGATGATGTCGGGCGTGTGTCCCAAGGTCACCGCGCGTCACTCAGAATTTCTTTCAGTTCGGTGGGCGTGCACCCCAGTCAGCTGCCCACATTTGAATATCAATTAAAACACTTAATGGAGCTGCCCATCCAATCTTAAGGTTGGCGGGCAGTCGAAAGAGCCCAGGCAGCCTTCACATTTATAATCCAGCCTCATCCACGGGCGGGATGAGGTTTCATGGAGGTATTTAAAGTTTTAGAAAAATTTTTTAATGACATGCATAGACACTGTCACATGAGGGGACATGTCTTAATTTCTTTTTACTAAAATTTCCAGAACTTCAACTAAGCTCCCTGAGACAGCTCTGTGCCTCAGGGAGATTTGTGCACTCCTTCGCGTGCATGCATGAAAGAGCGCACTCCCTGACAAAGGCAACCACACCACCCCCCCCCCCCCCCCCCCCACCCCCCCACCCCTGCCTGCACAGGGAGTGCTCAGCGCTTCCAGGCGAACGTCATGCTGGGCGGGCCTTAATTGGCCCGCCCACGTAAAACGGCGGCACCCAGCCAATCGCGGGCAGCGATCGGCTGCGCACTGCCCACGCCCGCCCAACCCCGCCCCCCCCCCCCACCCCCCAAACAGGGAGAAAATTCTCCCCAATTATTTTTTATAATTATTCTACAATCGTTCCAAAGCAAGCTATACATAAGCATGAGTCCTGGTTAGACTGGACCATCTCTGGACTACAGTGTTCAGTTCAAGGAAGGATATATTGTCTTTGAAATGTTGCAGCATAGAGTGATACCTAGATTCCAAATGTAAGGCGAGATTGGGATGCTGGAAATCCGAAATAAAAACAGAAAATGCTGGAAAAATGCAGCAGGTCTGGCAGCATCTGTGGAGCGAGAAACAGAGTAAACCTTTCAAGTCCGTATGACTCTCCTTCAAAGCTTTTAGATCTTAGCTCTGTTTCTCTCTCCACAGATGCTGACAGACCTGCTGAATTTTTCCAGCATTTTCTGTTTTTATGACACAAAGTGGATTGAATTTTATGGAATTTAGATGAGTAAGGGTGATTTTAATTAAAGTTTTCAAGATTATAAGAAGAACTGAAACGGTATATAGAGATTTACCTGTTGGGGAATCTAGGCACTAGACACATAGCCTGAAGATTTAGAGCCAGCCCTTTTCAGGAGTGAAGTTAGGAAATACTTCTACATGAAGGAACAGGAGGAGTTTGGAAACTCTCTTTGATGCAGGGTTAATTATTAATTTAGAATCTGAGATTGATTAGATTTCTGTTAAGTGGAAATAAGGCAAAGGAGGGCATCTGGAGTTAGGTCACAGGTCAACTGTGAACTCACTGAATGGCAGAATGTCCCTTGGCCAGAATTTTTAGCTCAGCGGACGGATGCGCATCCAGCCCAATCAGATGCGATATCGTGCGAGATGACATTGAGCGAGTGTCCCAACATCATCCTGCGCTTGCGCGATATTTCGATCAGCGGGCTTGCGCAGAAGTCGGAAGCGCGCCAGCCGACAATTAAGGGGCCAATCAGTGTAATTAAAGGTGCAATTGTCTCTGATTTTTCGTGGTCCATCCAACCTTAATAGTTGCATTTTTCGTGAAGCCTCATCCAAGGGCACGAGGAGGTTTCTGTTATTAAATGAAAAATCTGTGGACCACATTTTTATCATGTATATGTTCAGGTGACCGATTGATTGTGATGCTTGGACATTTTATTTCTGATTTTACAAACTTGAGCTAATTGGTTTCGGGTCGGGAGCCTCCCCGAGGCAGCTGTCTGCCTTCAGGGAGCTTTCTGTCAGCGTTCACCCATGACCTCGCTGACATCAGCGCTCACCGTCCCCACACACACACACACACACACACACAAGCACACACACCCCACCCCCCCACCCCCCCAAACCCGCCCCCCACCCTGGCAGCTCTGAGCATTTCGGCGTGCGCTTCACGTTGTCTGGCCGTTAATTGGCTAACCAGCATGAAATTGCAGTCGGGTGTCGATTGCAGTCAGCGGTCCATTCCCGGTCGATCCTGGGCCCACCAATTGCGCCCGCCCGTTGACCTAAAAATTCAGCCTTTTTTTCCTTTGACTCCTTAACTTTTTTAAATCTAGCAACAACCTTGTTGCCTCCTGGTTTCCAACCCTCTTGCTTCTCACTGGCTTCCCAGTCACTAGACCCAAGCAGACCATTCAAGATCCTGGATAATAATGCAAAATATCCACTGCAATAATAAATATAAGTAAAATTGTATCTATTAAAAATATCAGTGTACATTAACTTTAGAAATACAAACACACTAATAATAAACTGAGATTTGCTGAAGCTGGAACCATGGTGAACAAAAGGATCAACAATGTACTTCCTTAACCAATGAGATTTAGAGATTGAGAAATAAGCAGAAGAGGGTGAATTACAATGGGTGAATCCAATGTCAAATTACGAAAAGAGAAATAATTGGAGTAACAAAGAAAAATAAAACACACGGGTAAAGTAAAAAATTAATTTAAAATCTCCAACAACAATTCATTACTTGAAATAATGATATGCCACACTTTTAATTGTTCACTTTCTTGGCCAGAGGTTGACTCGTAGTCATTAACAATTAACACATCATTACACCGTTAACTACGAGACTTAAACTTTCTGTGGGAAGGTTAATGGGCAACTAAAGTAAAAATGCAGCAGCAGTTTAGTGAAAGTCATGGGAAGGTTAAGTGTGAGATGCCATTTTCACAAAGCTAAGGGCAGAGTGGTGCAAAATGTCCAGCAAATGTCCAGGGATTGCCATTTGCAGGGTAGCTCTTCCTTGCCAGAAGTTGCTGACCTAATGGCACATTAACAACAGCATGTGTCATTCACATGCTATTATTTTTTAGTGAATGCAGGCCCACTATATAAAACAACCACGGCTACAGCACAGTACTGTGTTAATAATATAGATAAGATAGCATACAGCAACAACGTTTCCAGCCTAATCTCAGGCTCAACCATCCCACTCTCTTCCGACAACTTCAACAAGATGACACATATTAGCCCCAGACCAAATGCCAGAGACTGAGTGAAACAATTATCAGAAGTTTGTGTTTTGAATCTGGCCCTAGATCTCCACGTGAGAGAGAATAAAAAGCTCAGAATAATTATGTATAGTGAGCAAGTATGAAACTACCAGATATAAAAAGAGAGAAAGGAATATGAAGAGACAGAGCAATATTGTCTGAAAGACATCCATGCCCAGTGAGAGCATGTCCTATTCATAACTTAACATGGATTTCAGTCAGTACATCATTTTTTGGACTGTCTTCTTTTAAAAAAAAGGATACCAAGAAGACTGTTGAGAAGGCTGCCAAAGGTCCTTCTGCAATTTCGGCACAGACGAACGATTAACTCATGTCTGAGAATGGCTCTGAGAAGTTCTCAAATGCAAATGGGTTTCTCCGGTGCGAAGAGACCACCCTTGCCAGCTCAATGGAAGAGACTTAACAAACAAAGACTGCTAGATGTGTCGGATCCATGAGGATCGTACATCAAATAAAGGCTTCAGTGAGCTAGCTGGTATGTTGATGGGTTACCAATCATTCCCCCCTTGTGTATCAATCACCCTGGCTCCAACCCATTATGTAGACATTGGAAGACACTGTAACTTGCCATCATGTGACCGAAACTAGCTTCCAATACCAAATCCTTTATGACTTAAAGAACCAGAGAGAAACTGGTCTGTCAGTCTACACAAGGACACTACATGCAGAGGACATCAGCAGTACCAAAGGCAGTAGTAGACTCACACCTTTTAAAACTTGGAGACTGTTACATTCAAAAAGTCTCCCAGCCTGATTCCTATTCCAAGCCCACCTGTAAAGAAACTTGATCTGCTGGTAAGAAGAAACCGCAAGTGACTTATTTAGCAACCTGCTGAACATCCATCTCTTCTAGGGAATCCTACCATAAACCCTGATTTGCAACTACAGTTATTGAAACCACCTAAGCTACCCTTTTCGATTGAAAACACTGCCTTCACCAGGCCTGCGATGATTGTTTTTCCTACAACAAGCCAAATACGTGAACTATTAACTATTCTTTTCACGAGTTGTAAAACTTTACAACTTGCACTATTCTCTTGAACTGTATCTTTCTCGAGCATGTATGTGAGTGATGTAACATTTAGACTTTCAAGGTCAATGCGTGAATAAATAGTCCTCTTCATTTAAATGCACGAAAGCTTGCTGCAAACACTCTGGAGGCTAATAAATACACACAAAATCAAATCTCCAAAATCACACAGATTATGGACAGTAAAGATAAGAGGATAAGGGTTTCAGTTCTCTTCCAACGCTGTCTGTGACAGTATACTGAGGAAAGGAGATAGATTTAAGATGATTGGTAGAAGGATTAGAGGGGACATGAGGAAAAATCTTTTTCACCCAGAAGCTGATGGGCATCTGGAATTCATTATCTAAATTGGTGGTTGAGGCTGAAATGCTCAACACATTTTAAAGGTACCTGGATATGCACCTGAAGTGCAGTAACCTGCAAGGCTATGGACCAGGTGTGGGAAAGTGGGATTAAAATGAGTGGCTAGCTTTTTTTCTCTTTTTATGGCCGGCGCAGACACGATGGGCTGAATGGCCTCTTTCTGTGCCGTAACTTTTCCATAGTTCTAAGGAGAGATGTGTAAAAGGGAGAGTGGATCAGATGAATTTAGACATAGATGGATATTGAAAATGTATAGAAGCAAACAGAGGGGGAGAGAGAAAATATGAAAGTGAAACAAATATGGAAATAATTAGAAAATGAGGGATTTAGAGTTGGTGTTACTCCCGAGGAATTCCACAGGTGATGAGCTGTTTTGTATGATATTGTATGCTGTGCATATTTTTGGCACCTACTCTTTCCAAAGCAAAATAGGCTCTGATTTAAAGTAGGCAATGCCATGAAAAATCCATTATTTATATTGAAAGTTAAACCTATCCACAAGACTAGGGTACAGTTTTCTGAATGTGCGCTCCCAGAGTGGAGCCTCGCCCTCTGGCAGTGCACAGTCGAAAGTTGCTGGTGTTCTGCTCATAACTTTCCTCCACTCTAAACAGACTAAAAAATGACTGACATGCGCACATTAAGAACATTGGCCCTTTGCAGTCTTAAATAAGTGGAGTCTGCAAAAGACATTCTAACTCCAGGGTTGGATTAATTGCAAGATGTTGCGTTTAAAAGGGTGTCTGTAATTACATTTTCCTAATAAAATTAAATAGTTGACAACAAGCCCAGATTTTCACTAGAAATCCATCCACTCTGGGGTGAATCTGTGGTGGGAATGAGCGGCAAATCAGGCATGGAACTGTTCCTCTGGTTCCCAATGAGTCACCCTCACTTTCCAGGAAATAAATCAACAAATTTATAAAGTTTTACATTGACTTTAGGAGACAGTGATTTATTTCGGCAGTGTCTCCAAACTCCATACAACCCATTGCAAAAAGTGCAGCCTTAGCTATGGAGGAACAGAGTATTAAATTAGAAATTTAAACACAGCCTAAGCTAAAAATATAAATCTCTTAAAAGATTTAAGAAAGGATAAATAGTTTTCAATTAAGAAAGCATATAAATCTATTGTTTAAACCATTCAAACAAATCATCCAGAATAAAAATTTAAAATTAGCAAGATAAATTCTCATGAAACGTTGGGGGTGAAAAAGGGATGTTTAGATGTAGAAAAAAGTATAAAAAGATGTGGAGTTCCTGAATTTATTTTTAATGACATTATCGCTTAAAATGATCTACTTTCTGATCATTAGGCGGGTAAGAGGCACATATGATCGATCTCCTGGACAAAACAGTGGTTAGTAATGAGCTGCCAATTAAAAAATGAAAATATTCATCCGGAAACAGAGCCAGGTGGAAATAAGGGGAAAATTGGGCTGAAACGTTTTACAGGTCATTAGAAAAGTAGACAGGACCAGATGATTGGAAAGTGGCTTATTTTCCAATTTTTTTAAACAAGGTCAGCAGCTTCATCCAGCATATTATTGGTCTGTCAGCTTGATATCTGCAGCAGCGACTATATTGCAGTCTGTTATAAAGGAAGTAATTCAAGACCGTTTAATGAGTACAGGCTGAACCCCAAGCCAAAGTGGCTGTACGAAAGCCAGGTCATGTCTAACAGCTATATTGAGGATGTAGCAGATGTGGTCATTTCACGGCTGTTGTGTTTCTAGGATTTCTGTAGACGTTTAACAAATAGCCTTTCTGGAAAACTTTTTAAATCACAAAGGCCAGAATTTTACGTCCAGCGGGTGGGTGCGCGCCCAACCTGAACAGACGTGAAAGGGCGCGAGATGATGTCGGGCGTGCGCTCGGCTGATATCTCGCTCGGCAGGCACACGCAGCAGTCAGAGACGCACCCGCCAACAATTAAGTGGACAATTAAGCCCATTAACGATGCAATCAACAGCGATTTCAAGTGACCCGTCCAGACTTACAGTTACCAGGCAGCATTCACATTTTTGCTCAAACCTCAATCCAGGGTGGGATGAAACCTACGTAGGTAAATAGAATAAGAGATGTGTGGGTTCTGGTCCTTTTTATGAGGTCTGCATTCAGGGATTTCTCTCAAGACGCTCACCCGCACCCTCGGTTACACCGGCGCCCGCTCTCAGTCTGGCAGCACCGAGCATTTCAGAGTCAACTTTGGAGTTCCGAAGAAGAGTCGTTGACTCGAAACGTTGACTCTTGTTTTTCTCCCCCACAGATGCTGCCAGACCCGCTGGCCTGAATTTTTTTCTCGGCGAGGTGGAGGGCGTTGCTGCGGGGCCCGTTTGCCGAGGCGTAAATTGATGCGTGGTGACGCCGGGCAGGTGTCCCAACATCACCGCGCGTCGTTTAGATTTTCAGGTCGGCGGGCAAGCAGCCGACCGGCAGCACGCCTGCCGAACTGTCAAAGGCCCGTTAAGGCCGTTTAAAAATTGATTAAAGTAATGAACTGGTCTGCCCGTCCAACCTTAAGGCTGGTGGGGTGGGTTGGAGGGGGCGGGGGGGGGTGGCGGGTGGCAGGTGAAGAGCTCAGGCGGCCTTCGCATTTTTCATGGAACCTCATCTACGGACGGGACGAGGTTTCATGAAGGGTTTATTAGTTAAATAAAGTTTCTCATTAATTTTCGTTGACATGTCCCAGCTCATGTGGCACTGTCACATGAGGGGACATGTCCTAAATGTTTTTCTTTTCTTTATTTAAATTTTTGAAACTTAAAGTGACCTCCCTGAGGCACAGGGGTTTCTGCGCTCTTTCGTGTACATGCACGAGAGAACGCAGGCCCCGACTCAGCGAATCCTGCCCCCCTGTCCGCTCAGCACTTGCGGGCATGCGTCATGCTGGGCAGGCCTTAATTGGCCAGCCCACGTAAAATGGCGGCGCCAATCGGGTTCGTGCCCACCCCAGCACAACCCACCCCCCCAAACAGGGGGAAAATTCTCCCCGCTGAGTTTTTCCAGCACTTTCTATCTCTATTGTAGATCTCCAACATCCCCAGTATTCTGCTTTAATGATGAAGGAGTTACCTTGATGTACAAGGTATCTGTCACACAGCAGTATGCCTGCTGCTTCTGAAATTTGGCGTAGATGTCCACTGGCAGAGCTGTCCCGCTCCTGAAGTTTGTCTGGCTTGAGGAAATGGAAAATTTCCATGCTGCCTCCCTATCGAAACATGATCAGTGAGGGCGGATCTACCCAGCAAAATTGTTCAGATGTAAATGCGCCCATGGACACTAGATCACTATTTTAATATCCTAATGTGAGCAATGCCCAAAAAGTGTGATTGGCCTCCACACCAAACATGCAGCCTGTCTGCAAAATGGCATTCTCTACACAAATAGACAAGGAACAGATCCAAAGCTTGCTCATCTGTCAATCATAGGAGGATCATAAAGAGGAAGGTTTTATAGATGAAGAATTACTCAAAAGTGCAAATGTATGTATTTTGCTGATCCTTTTTGTTATTTTTTCATAGGATGTGGGCATCAGTGGTAAGGCCAGCATATATTGCCTATCCTCAACTGGCCTTGAGCAGGCGCTGGTACAAATCTGCAATCAATGCAATCAAACGAAGTTAAACTACATTCTATGAACAAATTGGCCAGTGACAAACAGTCCTTTGCAGAGCACAGATAGGATCCCAAGTGCTCAGAAGTAATTGATGCTGCTGGAGCCAGTAGCTGCCCAGCTCCCTGGAGGGGATGTAATTACTGAATTAGATGGAGTAAACAGGAGGCTACGGCTTCAGAATTACCTTATAGGGCCTCTATAGTCTGCTGACTTGTCCCATATCCTTAAAGAGTCTTCACAGTGTCTCTTAATCACGTCTTATCCTAAGAAAGGATGGGATTCTGTGTGGAACACCTGCTAGTAATTAGAATAAGTTGACTTCTCCAGAACCACTGTACTCACCTTTGACTTGTGTCTCTTCGGAATTCAGTTCACCGCTGCTGCAGGTTGAGAGCCACACACTAAAGGAGGTTGAGCTACCCACACTTCTCAATTTTTGGGAGATTGTTCTATAAGCTGTGATTTAGATTGCATCTGGGTATCAGTTTTTTTTTATTCACACATGCCATGTGGGTGTTGCTGGCTAGGCCAGTGTTTATTGCCCATCCCTGGTTGCCCTTGAGAAGGTGGCGTTGAGCTGCCTTCTTGAACCGCTGCAGGCCAATTAGTGTAAGTACATCCACATTGCTGTTAGGGAGGGAGTTCCAGGAGTTTGACCCAATGACAGTGAAGGAACGACGATATATTTCCAAATCAGGATGGTGAGTGGCTTGAAGGGGAGCTTCCAGGTGGTGGTGTTCCCATGCATCTGCTGCCCAGTCCTTCTAGATGGTAGCAATCATGGGTTTGGAAGGTGCTGTCCAATAAGCCCTGGTTCGTTTCTGCATCATTCGTGAAGGGAGTGAATGTTTGCGGATGGAGTGCCAATCAAACGGACTGCTTTGTCCTTGATATCAAGCTTCTTGAGTGTTGGAGCTGCACTCATCCAGGTAAGTGGGGAGTATTCCATAACAATCCTGTCTTGTGCCTTGTAGATGGTAGACAGGCTTTGGAGAGTCAGGAGGTGAGTTACTCACTGCAGGATTCCTAGCCTCTGACCTGCTCTTGTAGCCACAGTATTTATATGGCTAGTCCAGTTCAGTTTCTGGTCAATGGTAAGCCCCCAGGATGTTGATAGTCGGGGATTCAGTGATGGTAATGCCATTGAATGTCAAGGGGCAATGGTTAGATTCTCTTTTGTTGGAGATGTTCATTGCCTGGCACTTGTGTGGCATGAATGTTACTTGCCACTTGTCAGCCCAAGCCTGGATATTGTCCAGGTCTTGCTGCATTTGGACATGGACTGCTTCAGTATCTGAGGAGTCGCGAATGGTGCTGAACGTTGTGCAATCATTAGTGAACATCCCCACTTCTGACCTTATTATGGAAGGAAGTCATTGATGAAGCAGCTGAAGATGGTAGGGCCGAGGACACTACCCTGAGGTACTGCTGCAGTGAAGTCCTGGAACTGAGATGATTGACCTCCAACAACCACAACCATAATCCTTTGTGCAAGGTATGACTCCAACCAGCGGAGAGTATTCCTCCTGATTCCCATTGACTCCAGTTTTGCTACCTTGATGCCACACTCAGTCAAATGCTGCTTTGTTGTTAAATGCAGTCACTCTCACCTCACTTCTGGAACTCAACTCTGTTGGCCATGTTTGAACCAAGGCTGTAATGAGGTCAGGAGCTGAATGGGCCTGGTGGATCCCAAACTGAGCATCAGTGAGCAGGTTATTGCTAAGCAAGTGCCGCTTGATAGCTCTGTTGATGACCCCTTCCATCACTTTACTGTTGATCAAGAGTAGGTTGAGGGGCGCTAACTGGCCAATTTGGATTTGTCCTGCTTTTTGTGTACAGGACATACCTGGGCAATTTTTCACATTGCTGGGTGATGCGTTGTAGCTCTACTGGAACAGCTTGGCTAGGGGCGTGTCAAATTCTGGAGCATAAGTCTTCAATACTATTGCTGAAACACTATCAGGGCCCATAGCCTTTGCAGTATCCAGTGCCTTCAGCCATTTCTTGATATCATGTGGAGTGAATCGAATAGGCTGAAGACTGGCATCTGTGATGCTGGGGAGCTGTGGAGAAGGTCAAGATGGATCATCCACTCGGCACTTCTGGCTGAAGATAGTTGCAAATGTTTCAGCCTTATCTTTTGCACTGATGTGCTGGGCTCCTCCATCTTTGAGGATAGGGATAGTTGTGGAGCCTCCTCCTCCAGTGAGTTGTTTAGTTGGCCTCCACCATTCACAAATGAATGTGGCAGAACTGCAAAGCTTAGGTCTGATCCGTTGGTTGTGGAATTGCTTAGCTCTGTCTATCACTTGCTGCTTATGTTGTTTGGCACGCAAGTAGTCCTGTGTTGTATATTGACCAGGTTGACACCTCATTTTAGGTATGCCTGGTGCTGCACCTGATGTGCTCCCCTGCACTCTTCATTGAACCAGGGTCAATCGCCTGGCTTGGTGATAATGGTAGGGGATATGCTGGACCATGAAGTTATATGTTGTGGTTGAGTACAATTCTGTTGCTGCTGATGGCCCACAGCACCTGATGGTTGCCCAGTCTTGAGTTGTTAGAACCAACTTAGCACGGTGGTGGTGCCACACAACACAATGGAGGGTGTCTTCATTGTGAAGACAGGACTTCGTCTCCACAATTACTGTGCAGTGGTCACTCCTACCAATACTGTCTTGGACAGATGTATCTGCAGCAGGCAGGTTGGTGAGGATGAAGTCAAGTATGTTTTTCCCCTCTTGTTGGTTCCCTCACTACCTGCAGCAGCTATTTCCTTTAGGACTCGGCCAGCTCAGTCATTAGTGCTGCTACCGAGCCACTCTTGGTGATGGACATTGAAGTCCCCCACCCAGAGTACATTCTGCACCCTTGCCACCCTCAGTGCTTCCTCCAAGTTGTGTTCAACATGGAGCAGCACTGATTCATCAACTGAGGGAGGGCAGTACATGGTAATCAGCAGGATGTTCCCCTGCCCATGTTTGACCTGATGCTACGAGACTTCATGGGGTCTGGAGTCAATGTTGAGGACTCTCAAGGCAACACCCTCCTGACTGTATACCACTGTGCCATTACCTCTGTTGAGTTGTCCTGCCAGTGGGACAGGGCATACGCAGGGATGGTGAAGGTGGTGTCTGGGGCATTATCTGTAAGGTATGATTCCATGAGTTGCTGTTGCTTGACTAGTCTGTGAGAGAGCTCTCCCAATTTTGACACAAGCCCTCAGATGTTAGTAAGGAGGACTTTGAAGCGTTGACAGGGCTGAGTTTGCCGTTGTAATTTCCGGTGTCCAGGTCAATGTCGGGTGGTCCATCCAGTTTCATTTCTTATTGACATTCTAGCAGTGTTATACAACTAAGTGGCTTGTTAGGCCTTTTCAGAGGGCACTTAAGAGTCAACCACATCACTGTGGGTCTGGGGTCACATGTGGGCCAGACCAGATAAAGATGGCAGATTTCCTTCCTCAAGGAACATTATTTGAAAAGTGATTATTTCCACATGGGTCACAAATAAAAAGCTGAGGCTAACGTTCTAACTTTGTGTTCGTGGCTTGAAAACTTGCTGTTTGGAAATATCAAAAATTTATTTGTACATTACAAGTAATTTTCCAGCCATTTCAGTTTAGATTAATGGTTGGAAAATTGTGCATTGGAAGCCCCAATTTCTGATGGGCAGTCCTACTAGGGCAAGGGTCCTTGCCAGACACAGAAGTCAGAAAAATCCCTCAGTTTGTTATTCCCCTCTTCCAACACAATCCCCCAACTATTTTTGCAACTGAGCTTTCAGAATTCCAGGCTCCTGTCGTTACTGATGGCAGAAACAGGAATTCCATCTGCCCACAGATAATGATGCAAATGCTGCCTTAAATCCCAGGGATGGTGTTATCAATATAGTTTTGATTGCCTTAGACACGTTTGTCCTGGTCTGTTTCTGTCCCTTACATTCTGGGAGTACAGGACCATGGGCATGCAGTCAGTGGGACAAGGGTAGGTTTGGTCACAGGTCAGCCATTTTCTCGTTGAATGGCAAAACAGGCTCGAGAGACTACATAGCCTGTTCTTATTCAAAGTTCTGTCCCATCTCCTGCATTCTGGGAATTCAATGAGACAGGTATTGTGGTCTGTCCCAATCCAGCCGCCTGGGAGTTACAGAACACAGATACTCCAACTTTATTCCAGTCTGCCATTTACCGTTTGGGCGTTTTCCATATTGCTCCTCATTTATTAATGTATTTTTTAAATCTATGCTCTGTACATTGTGCATAGTGATGGCATTTTGCATTTGGTTTTCACTGGCATCTTTTACCATCTCACAACAGGTTCCTCACAAAATGAAGAACATCTCATTCAGCTGGGAACACTGTGCTCTTAACCAGTGGAGGGAGGAAAGTTGGAAAACCTTCAAAATAATACAAGGGAAAGTGAATCTCTACTGGTGGAATTTAGCTTTCTCTTAAAGAAACAACGGCGGGACCGGAAATTCCTACCCAAAGTCAACAAATTTGCTTTACAAACTTTCCAATCCTGCCCATGCTGATTCCCAGGACCAGAATCCCGGCCATTCTTTTTTTTCTTCTAATATTCACCCAAAAAAAATCCCAAATTTGCTTCTATTATCTCACAGTGGCTGGCCTCCTATCTGGACCTTCCGCCCATTTCTCAGAGTGGCTGTTGAGGCGTAAGTCTCCAGCCTCCTGAACCAGAAGCTTTTTGGAGTATGGGTCCTGCTTTGGAAATCCAGATCACAAATCTCGGACAAATCAGCGCTACATGTGCTTATATCTCTTACTTGTTGTTTGTTCGGTTTGAATTTGGTGGGGCTGTAATTCAGCAAAGGGCTGGTGAATAAATTCTAAATCAGAAGATGAAGGTCTGTCAGCAACAGTTATTTGACATATGCGCAAATTAATGAGAATAAAGATCTAAATTTTATAAGTGACCCTCTGGGGCTCCAGGGTATGTACTTAAACAACAAAAGACTCAGAGATGTTGGAGGCTGAGCATAAGAACTGAATGGCTGCACATCACTGCTTCCATTTAAGAAACCTGACAAAGGATCAAAAATGCATTGTGATGTAGGAGCTTATGTTCTTTTCTTAACCCATAAATAAATACCCAACTGTTCAGCCTAGGTCCTTACCTCTAAATCCAGTGTAGATCATAAGTCATTGTCCATCTATCCAAAAAATAGGGAAGAATTAAATTATCACATTACAGCTGTCAAATTAACAAAAGTCTGGAATAAAAATTAGACCCTACTTGTATTCTCTGTACGTGAAACAAAAATTGCTATACTATGGTAGTAACAGCGAATATTAAAACTGGAGAAGGGCAGAAAGAGGCAATATTGAAAGCATAAAATAAAATCAGAAGATGGTGGGAGCACTCGGCAGGTTAGGCAGCATCTGTGGAGACGGAAAGACTTAATGTTTCAGGTCAATGACCTTTCGTCTTTCTCTCCTCTCTTGAAGGCGTTGGGTCTTCACTGGGATCTGGTTCTTTGGCTGGTCACCATGCACAAGTGTCAACCAATCCTGACTTCCACAAAGATGTATTTCCATATCTCCAGCACCCCCACAGTATTTTGCATTTGTGTTAAACGTAACTTTAGGGAAAGAAATCTGACGTCCTATCTGGTCTGGCCTACACGTGACTCCAGACCCACAGCAATGTGATTGACTCTTAAATGCCCTCTGAACAAGGGCTATTAGGATGGGCAATAAATGCTGGCTTAGCCAGTGACATGCACATCCCATGAATGAATAAAAAATATATTAAAATAGTTTAATAAAACATGTGATTTGACTTACTTTATGTTATATCCTAAATCTTCTAGGATTCAGATGGAATAGAATTGGATGATTCCCCACTGATTAGCAGTGCCTATTTTGTGATTCTGACCCCTGATATACTCAAACTGTCATTACTAGAATCTTTAAATGCTTCTCTTCATAGCTGCTTTTTAACAATGAATATATGTATGGCTTTGTATGTTACTGAGTCACACAGGAAGGGGCAAGAGTGGGGTTCCAGGATTGACCCGTCTCAGCTGAGTAAGCTGATGTTAGCCAGGATAGCAGTGGGGTCTCTCGAATTCACCCAAGGACCCTGGGCAAATTTGGCCCATATTCCTGCCCCTGAGCACTGCTGCGCAGTCTATGCTGAAAATGCATGTATGTGGAAATCAGTTTCTGGCTCAGAAATTGAATAGCCTGATCACATACCACCAAGGCTTCCATTAAGAGTATTGATCACTTGAGCCAGGTGACCTGAGCCCATGGAACCTGACCCCAGCAAAGAATTCAGGAAAGAAGAAATGAACTAGAGAGGGACCCTATTCCTGATTGTGCTGGTCATGCCTCAGCAGGTACCAATCTCCCCTCAGAGTCAAATGATTGTGGGTTCAAGTCCCACTCCAGAGACTTGAGCACAAAATCTAGGCTGACCCTCCAGTGCAGGACAGAGGGAGTGCTGCACTGTTGAAGATGTTGCCTATTGGATGAGACTATAAATCAAGGCTGTGTCTGCTGTCTCAGGTGGATGTAAAAGATCCTATGGCAATATGGACGGGCAGGGGAGTTCTCCCCAGCGTCCTAGTTCATAATTATCTCTCAACTAACCTCACTTAAAAAGAGAAATTATTTTGTCGTTACCACATTGCTGCTTGAGGGATCTTACTATACACAAATTGGCTATCATGTTTTCTACATTACAACAGTGACTATACTCCAAATGTACTTCATTGGCTGTAAAGCATGTTGAAAGGTGCTATAGAATTACTAGCTCTTTATTTTTACCTTGTGACCATTTCTGGTAAGAATGTATGGATGATGAATAAGAAACAGCCTGGTTTTCGACAGACAAGGGGAGTTAAAATTGAAGCCATACTGTCTGGCCTCACCCCTGAATTACGGCCAATTGAATGAGTTACAGGAAGCTCTTCAGAAACTCAAAGCTATGCCTTAGCAATAGTCAATATGCTCATTGTGGGGGGAAGAGAAACCTCAGTGGTGCACTTATGTAGAGGGCTGGCTGAGACAAATATAATGATTGAAAAATTAAAACATTAGGAAAGAAGTAAGAATAAGACTTCATCAAGGAGCTTAGGAGAGGGCTTCTGATAACTCAACCTGCTTATTACAGTCAAATTCTAAGATTAGATTAAGGGCTAATCCATGTGTACAAGACTTGTTGCAGCTGTGTAGCTCAGATGTTGCATAAATCACCATATTTTTGAACATGGTGCAGTGTCAGCAAAGACTGGCCAGATGTAACCAGTAAACTCCATTTTATAATAAATCTAACAGTTACTGTTACACTCTGTAAAATTTGTTACAAAGATTTGAAGATTTGGAAGTTTTACAAGACTATCATTACAGTTTTTTTTTACTTTATCTGCCAGAATGCAGCATTCCTGGAGGTCTCTCATCTTCTATGGCAGGGGAAAGACTGCCATGCACATGTTTCTAGTTCCTATAAGTGAATGTAACAGCCTCCAAAGGTTAATGGGAGAAAGAAATGCAGCACATATTTCTCAAAATAATCAGGTCCAAATTAGGAGAACCCTGGAGAAGGAAATTTCCTTGTAGGGGATTGTGTGCATCAGGGGTGCAGGATGGCACAAAATACAAAATTCTTACCTTTTAAAAAATTCGCTGTCTGTCCAAATCCAAACAGCAGCTGCCCTGTTCAATAATCTCAGAGGAAAGGGAAGTTAAACTCCTTACAAACAGCAATATGGTCTAGGGCCTGATTAAAATTATCTGCCAAATGCTTTTATAATAACATTTAAACAGAAAATATATTTGACATTGTGTTTTAAAAGGAGATACCTAGACAGTTTTTCAATACTCCATAGTTTTAGCGTTTCTATTGCAGGTAAGAGGCAGGTTGAGGGCAGCCATTTCATCCAGAATCATTAAATGTTACAGCGCAGAAGCTGTTATGTTTTCTGATTCCCATAATTTCAAAATAATCACACTTTTAGACTCAATATGCTGCAGCTTTGAGCGCATTTCTTACAGTTCTCCATGTGGTTGGTGGACTGATGCATTGGCCTAAATGTTCTAGAACCGCTGCATCCAACACTGATCAGACCGAAAACTACCCACTTACCTGGATACATTTGAAAAGGCCTAACTTCCAATCCACGATGCAGAAGGACTCCCTCAGCGGAGGAATCCTTGCAGAGAACAGTGAAGAGAATCAGTGCAGAAACCATGCACCCTTTTTACAGTACCAGCTAAGGTAAGTTTAAATGTCCAGCATGAATGTTAGTGAATTGGTAGGTGAGTGAGGTAGTAGGTGGCTAGGGTGGTCGGTGGCAGGTGGGTAAGGTGCTTTTACAAGGGGGTCAGTGTGTGATTGAGGGGGTCAGTTATATAGTTGCCCAAGGAGTTTTCCTTTCTAACATTTCCTGGGTGAGTATCCAGGTAAGTACTGTGGAACCACCTGAAGTCTCTGACTCTAACTCAGATTCTGAGATTTTTTTTGGAGGGTCCCTGGGAGCAGGGAATTGCCTATTCATAGTTCAAACTTCTGAGGTACTTCCCATGAAGTCAGTGCATTTGGACTTCCACAGGGTCCCAACACCTAGCTGGGTTGTATGTTCAGTCTCCAATGAACTGAAGACCAGAAAATCTGGGCCATTGTTGCTCAGGGCCTGAGTGCAGCGCACCGGTAAAAGTGGCACCTGATATGTACATTCACATTCATTCCTAGTTCTTTATGGATAATAAAACAATATTATCCCGCCTTCTTTAGAAAATATGCCTCCATATCAATATAACTGTTCCAATCATTAACTTTTTTTTATGTGAATCTAACTAAAAGGAGATTAACAATTGATTTTTATAATTAAACTGAACACCTTTAGAATCTGTTATAAGTTTTCTTTTCTCAAAATATTATAACAGTATCACTTAGGTTGTAGGATGCTGTGCCTCCATCTTGTAGGTTTGGCATTCATCGCTCTTAGAGATGTTGGCGCACTGCCCAGGCGATATTGTTTGTGTTGCTCCTGATGTTGTAGGAGTCGTGCTTGATGTTGCCAATGTTGTGTCACTTGCTGGTGATGTTGTTGATGTTTTTCCTCTCGTCGGTGATGCTGTTGATGCTGTCTTGCTGGTTAGTGATGTTCCTGCTGTTGCTGATGATCTTTTCTGCTTTCCCAGCCCAGATGTGTTGTATTATGGTGATAGGGTTGATATCCCACCACTGCCAACCATGTTGTAATATGGTGCCAGCTGTGGTGTCTCAACGATGAGATCTTGAGACTTGTATATTTAAACATGAACCCTTTATTGTTAAGCTTTAACCATTTACAGATCCCAGGTTACTGTCATGCATGGTGCTGTTACCTCCATGCAGGCTGATTCCAGAGTTCTAGGCTGTTCTCTCTGAGTCTATTACCATGTAACTCTATGCATCATACTGCGGGCAGTGCTTTACTCAAGTCTCACATTAACCCTTGCTCTGCCGAGCACCTTTATATTACAATGGCATGCAGACACAGAAAACATCACACAACAGATGTAGGCCAAATATGGACCCTGTTCCTTTTCATTTGCTTATCAATTTCAGTCTCAATGATGTATGATCTTATACTCTCAGCTTCACCAACAATTTTTGCTGGGTTCAGGCTTTCATGCTTGCGTCCTATACATGGAAAACTTGTTCTTTCAACAGTTCAGGTAAGTATTTGGCATGCTTGTTTAAGTGTTGATCTCCTGCTTCCTCTGAATCAGTGATTTGTTGACTTAATTCTTCTTGTGCACTGTGAGGGAGTATCTTGCTTGGCTGAGTTGTTTTATACTTTCTTCCATTCAACAGCTCTGCAGGTGATTTCATGTCAGCCTTGAGAGGTGTAGATCAGAGTGACAATAAGGCCAGGTTTGACTTTTCCTTTGTCTCTTGGCATTTAGTGAGGGTTCTTCTGACTTCTCTGGATGTGTCTTTCTATAAACCTGTCTCCCTCTGGGTAATGTGGTGACAACGTGATAATGTCGAATACATACGTTCATTGAATTCCTTAAATTTTTTGGAGGTGAATTGGGTTCCATTGTCACATATTACTCTTTCAGGAATCCCTTGCTCAGAAAACAGGATTCGTATTGTTGAGGTGCAGCTCTCAAATTTTTCACCTCTTGGATAAAAGGGAACTTTAAGTAGCAGTCTGCAACTATGTGACACCATTCTTGATACTGTGTGAATAAATAATTTTCCATGGTTTGGGTGGTACTTCAGTAGTTATCACCTCCTCTTTCTGCTGTGTATTTCTGTACTGCTGGCATACATTGTATGTAGTCACCATTCTTCCGATGTCTTTGTAGATGCCTAACCAGTATATGGCTGATCTGGCTTTGAGCTTACACTTCTCCATTCCCATATGGCCTTCATGTTTCTTCTGGAGAAGTTCTTTCTGCAACATTTTGGGTATGATTATTCTGGATCTGGCTAGCAGAACACCATCTTCCAGTGAGATGCCATCTTTAACAGACCAATGCTGCTTTGTTGCAGGCTATGTTTGCTGTATCAGGGCATCCTTTGATCATTTGCTAAGACAGCATTTGTAACCCTTTGTCTTTGCTGGTCCCATCTCTAATTCGACTCAGCTTTGGTGTATTACGTTCACTAGGTGATGGATCTTTATACCATGATCGTTTATCTCATGTTTCTCCTCAGGCAACAACTGAGATAGGGTATATGCCAGCACCATTTCTCTTTGCGGCTTTTACTTCAGAGCGAAATCGTAACTCTGAAACATCAAGAGTAACCTCTGCAGTCTTGCTCTTGCTCTAGACAGATTTTTCTTGTAGATCTCCAGAGGATGATGATCATTCCCCACTATGAACTTTCTCCCATAGAGTATGAAGTTTCTTACATTCATACATGGCTGCCAAGAACTCTTTGTCTATGTTGGTATACCTGGTCTTAGCTAATGTTAGAGCTTTGGTTGTAAATACTTTCCTTCTTGTACCAGTGTTGCTCCCAGGCCTTTTATAGAAGCATCTATTTGCAGAGTGACAGGTTTCTCCCTGTAGTATTACAGACTTGTCTCCTTGCATACTACCTCTTTGAGTTTGTTGAGTGTCCACTCTGACCAGTGGTACTCAACATCTTCTCATCAGCTCTAGTAGGTTTGCTCTGTGCCCTGAAGCATGAATGGACTCATGCACTGGCTGAGCAGTTTCAAAGAGCCAAGGAAACTTCTCAACTCTCCCTTGTTCCTTGGAGCTTCCATCTGAGAGATAGCTATGCTGTTTTAAGGACTCGACATGACTCCGTCATGTGTGTATGACATTCCGAACAACTGGCATTCTGTCACCTTCATAATACATTTGTCTGAGTTTAGCTTGATCCCAGCTTTCCAGTGGGGATGGATCATTGGGACTCATTGATACTCAAAATCTTCGAAGCATCCAACGATCTCATCAAAACACTCTGGATACGCTTCTACCAGATCTTCCTTGCATCTGATTGGGGGTCGCTTTTCAATGGGTGTCCTACCATCGACCCTCAGTGTCTCCTTCTTTATTCACAGTTTAATGAGATTACTTGCAGCTCTTTGAAACTGCTCAACCCCAGGATAGCAGGACCATCTGTTTCAGTGACATACAATACAATAAAACATACAATTAACATTTTTTCCTTTGTGTATCCCTCTAATTTGTGTTGTTCCTAGGTGCTGAATGTCAGTTCCTCCATAATGCTATTAGCATGATGCTGCTCAGTTTCACAGCATCCTTCCTTAGGTATTTTCTTTTAAATTTGTGGGAAAGATCTTCTGGTATAGTCTGAGCAGGACGATGTTGCCCTGTGCTCACCCAGGTTCACATGGTTCCTGCCTCAGGCTTGGAAATTTATATCGGTGGAACCTGGTGATTTGACTTCGGCTTTAAAAAAATTTGTCTGGGTTTTTGCAGTTGTCCTCACTCATCTCCCAGCTAGTAAACAAATTTAACTCCTACTCTCCTGTAGCTGGCCCTTTTCACTAGTGCCTTTTAAAAAAGCCACTAAATGTCAGTCTGCACTTTTGTGTAAATTTCTCTAATGCCAAAAGGCATCATCAGCTTCCCAATTCATTATCAGCTGTAACTGCATTTATTTCTCCAGCAGTGGACACTTTGTTTTCACATGATACACTCAGCTTTTCTCCCTTTCTCTCTCTCTGGCACTAATTCAAAGTGTATTAATTTTCTAAATAATAAAATAAAATAATAAAAATCAATTAGACTGATCTTTCTCAATCTAATTCAACATCAAATCAATGTAAAATATTTGAGTCTTATCCACAGGCTGCCACCATGTCATGTCTTCTGGTTCCCATCAGTTTGAATCACATGCTCCTTGTTCTGGACTCTCTTTATCTAATCTATCAAATCCTTTAATCATCTTAAAAGCTTCAATTAGGTCACTCCTTAATCTTCTCAATTTAATGCACCATACAAATGCAAGTCATTCTTTAGATTTTATATCCAATCTCAGTGAGTCCCTGCTCATGACATTCACAAGTATCTTCACTAGCCACCCTCGGTAGACAAATTGGGCTATGGTTTCTTTTACTATTCCACCCAAAATGTAGGCAACATCATTGAGGGCAACCATCATGTTCTCCCCTGGTCTTAATCTCCCTCCTCAAGATAGCACCAGGCAGTTTGCCAGCTGCCTTTTTCCTACCAGATGGCAGGGATGTGGAGCCAAGCCCCTGAATGATTTAGTTTCAACAGGAAAAGGCTGAACCTAAGGAATTGGCGTCAAACTGCCTCAGTCCTGTCCGGGACCTTTGGTAAAACAACTTTCCGACTTCCTTAAGAACATTTCCACCTCTTCTGCTGCTGCAATGCACCCCCACCACACACCACAACCTCCACCCCCACCCCACCTGCAAAGTCTACAATTTTCATTCTCTATAACGTCGTATTATCTCCTTCTTGTAGGAAGGCGCCCCTTCAACCTTAACAACCCTTTATTACAGGAGTGGATGGAAATCATTGCCACCCCTAGCAAGAGGAAGAGCCAGCTCATTTTTTTTTCTAATTCTTTGTGTCATAATCTTAAATTTGCACTGTCTCACCGGCCGATGGAAGCAATCTAACACCATCAGTTGTTACTCCCTATCTGCTAAGGACTGTGAAGGAAACATCAAGACATCAAGTCACCAGTGTGTTCCAATGTCATATCTAAGAAGCACCACTGAAAAGACATTTTATGGAATTCCTACAAGCCAAAGGTCCAATGGAAGCCTAAGGCCCAGACTACATTTGTGCCCTAAACTCCTGCTGGATTACGAACATACGAAATAGGAGCAGAAGTAGGCCATTCCACCCCTTGAGCCTGCTCCGGTAGGATTGGACTGGAAGGGGTGTATATATAATTCAACAAATTCCCTTCATCATTAAAAATCCAAGAACAAGGTCAGGTGTGATGCTCTGTCACTTTAAAGGTGGAAGAAAATTTATTTGGAGGCACAGAAGTGATCCTTATCCCTGTATGTATGGGGAGGTGGTGAGGGAGCAGAGACAACAAGTTTGGGACAGGAAATCCAGGGGGACAGGGATATCAGGGGCAAGACAGTTGGAGATTGTGGAGGTAAGTGGTCAGCCAATCGTGGGGGAGAGAAGCAGGAAAACTTGTTGGAGTTGGAGGAAGCTAGCTGGTCCTTCTCGCCTCCTTTTACCTGGCGGGTTTCCCAAACCATGGGAAACCAAGCCAAAATGGACAAAGATTAAAAAGCATCTTAAAATGCTGGAACACAACCTTCCTTAAAAGCTTTTAACTGAGCTGCCTTCTGGTAGCAGACGGAGCACCTGGCTGCACCCTGCTCCACCTCCATTCAAACGAGATGGCGTGAAATTTTTCAAATTTTAATATCTCAACCAATCCAAAAACCCCTAGATAGTGAAAAGTAACTAAGTTACTGTAAAAAGCATCCCATCAGAAACTTAGGCAGATGTCAGGGCCAGTGAAGAAACTCTCATGACCTCAAGTCCATGAAGCTACCTCCAGAGAAGTATGCTGGCCATGGAGTGGGGTAGTACAGATTCACCAGAATGATACCAGAGCTCAAAGGGTTAAATTATGATGGCAGATTAGACAGACAAGGCTTGTATTCCCTTAAGTTTAGAAGATTAAAGAGTGATCTAATTGAAGCTTTTAAGATGATTTGATAGAATAGATAGAGAGAGTCCAGAACAAGGGGCATGAACTTAAAATTAAAACTAGGACATTCAGAGGCCCGGTCACAAAGCTTTTTTGTACAAAAAGAATAGTTAAAATCTGGAACTCTCCCCCAAAAATATGTTGAGATTGATCAATAGGAAATTTCGAAACTCAAAATGATAGATTTTGGTCATACAGGGGTATTAAGGGTTACAGAACCAAGGTAGATAGATGGTGTAATGGTGCAGAATAGTCATCATCTACTGAATGGTGGAACAGGTTCAATGGGCTGAATGGCCGCCACTTATTCCTTCAAGACTATGGAAAGCAAGGACTCACCTCGGAGTAATCACCCCAGCCTGCACCTACTGGTGAGCACCAAAGATATGGCACAGGTACTCAGCATCACCATGTAAATGAAGTGACCATCCTCAAGCTTACAAGGAGTCTGCACACAGGTCCTGGGCATGTCCATCTCAGCAACTAATCTTGCCTCGAAAATTCCAGCCAATTAGCTCAACTCAGTTTCAACTCATCCAATACCTTGAACCAAGACAAAATATTGCAGATGCTGGAAATCTGAAATAAAAGCTGTGGAGTTGAGGGAAGGAGAGGTTGCAGGTTGGAGGAGGGGTCCAATCAAGTGGGAGAGGATGGGCGTAAACAGCAAGGGAAGCAGGTTAGCTTAGAGGAAGCACAAATGCTCCTCCTGGCACACAAGCAATGATGGAAAGATACTCACCCCATACAATCCAGCTGTTCTTGCCTCCGTTCTCGGCAGGCTTCACGAACCCTGGGAAACCCAGCTGGAGAGCATTAAATCTGAAAAGGAGGTAAAATTAGAGGGACATAGTCCCATTAAAATATTTTATTGACAGGCCTGCCACTGGATAGCAGATTAGTCATTTATCCCCCAATCTCCTTCTGTTATATTCGGAAGTAGTTGGCTTGGGATCAGCTTTCCCTTTTTTATAAAATGTTAATCCCACCCCCTTTCTTCCCTGCGTCCAACCCCCAACTTCTCCCACTGTTCCACTCCTTGACTGTGGCCTGGTGGCACAGGCCTACCCGCCGGACAGCTAGCAAGCCTCTCAATCTACAGCCAGGAATTTTAACTCAGGTCCTGTCATTAAATTCAGCAGGTACTCCACAAAATTTCCATGAAAATATCAGAGTCATTGGGCTGGGTTTTTGTGTTCCAGTAAAGTCAGGAAAGGGTGCAGCGATTGGCAAATTTGACAGATTTGGATTTCCCCTACAAAAAGAGCCTCACATAAATTTCCCATTGGTGGGTCCATGTTCAGGTTAGGTTTGGGTTATGACCCTGCACACATGGGATTGCCAACCACAGGCCTGGAAGAAATTTGTTTTTCATGTCCCATAATACTTCTGTCATATCAGGCCGGTTTTGGAAGCCTTTGGAAAACCCGCCAGGTGAGAGGATTCGGGAACCTTGGGCGAAGTATGCTGAGGAATTGGGAACATTCTGATAGGAAAGTGTTGAATGTTTTGACAACTTCAGTTGACATTGTTAGATGCTGCCTTATAATTTGGATATGTTTTTTACTACAGTGATTGATCATGGGGCTGTGTCCATTATATTGATCAGCGTTGTGTAAGTATTAAGAAGCTTTAGAGTACTTTTCCCATTGGAAAATGTGCTATTATCTATACAAAATTGAAGACAACAGTGCATGGGAGCCATCTTGCCATGATCTGAACAATGATTTAAATGCCTAGAGTGCTTTACCTTAGAAAAAAATTGGCCTGTTGCTGGAAATAACAGCCACATGCTGCACTCTTTTTAATGACACCTACTTTGAAATAGAAAACAAACTGGTCTTTCAGTTTCACTAGGCTCTATTGAACTGCAATGGTTTGTTCTGACAGCTGAGCTCACTATGAATGCTTGTCTGAGTTTCAAAAGCTATGAAGAACTTAGCACGGTTTTTTTACACATTTATTCAGAGGACTGAGAACATGATTGGCAGTTTTAAGAGTTTATAATAGAGTTTTGATGTAGTTTCTGAACAGAAATGACTACTTTTCTCAATAGGACTGCAATATGAATCACTGTGTGTTTGATAGTTTTACTCAATTGTTTGATGTTTATTTTTTTCTAGTGCATTTCAAGGGCTTCAATTGCTATTGCATGACTGCTGAGGTCCGTCCATAATGGATATTGGGTAATTAGTCATGGAGGAGACATTGGGGGGGGGTTTTGAGGGGGCATGGAGGCAGCATAAGTGGGCACTGAGGATATGAGAGGGCATGGGGATGACAGGGGGCATAAGAGCTTTAAGAGCTGGGTCAATGCCCCCGAGAACCAAGGTGGGCCTTGTAAGCAGCCCATTTGGCACACACACTCCTCCATACTACTTCGAGCCTACCTAGGGAAGAAGCAGACCCGAACCTTGCCCACCCAACTCTCTAGGAGATGATAAAATAACAGGCATGAGACGAGGTGATGGCTTCGGGTTGGTGACTCGCATTTCCCAAACTCGAGACAAAAATCCAACCTATTAACTCTGTTACTTCCTGCACAGATGCTGCCTGATCTGTTGTTTCAACATTATTAATTTATATCTCAAATAGCTTTCTCCACTTCACATCTCCAACATTCTTTGTCTCCTCCGCAACGGTCCTTTGCTTGGGGCTTTGTAAATTTGAATAATTGTCAGCCAGACCGAGAAAATCACACAGGATGTGTTTGTTTAAACGTTGCTTAATTTATCCCAACAGCTTAGAAAACCAGACAGAACTGTCCTTGTAATATTGGTATTGGTTTAGGCTGGGACAAAGATTCTGACTGTAACTGTTTTGTTTTAAACTCTGTCAGCAATTTTCATCTTCAGGTTTAAGTTCTAAATACTTTAGAACTGATGTAAGTCCTGACAGATCAAGTGAAAATTCTGCATAATTTTCTAGTCTAATCTTATTTGAATAATTATTCACAGCAATCAGTGCAGGGTTGACGTGAGTGATGGAAGAGAACTGTGTCCAAGTGAAATGTAAAGGAATTGTGAGTATGTCAATCTTGATAAAAATGTATAAAGCTTTTGGAACGTTTTAAGGGCCATCTTAACCAATGAAAAGCCTTTACTAAGGCTTATGCACAGGAGGTTGAGAAATTTCAGGCAAAACATGAAGGGGCAAACTTAGATTTAGGTGTAATTGTAAACAAGTTACAGAGCAGTCCAACATTAAAACCTTGCCGTGATGACTGTTGAAGTCAACGTATGCTATGTGAGGTGCAGGAGTGTCAGCCTTGTCCAGAATGGAGAGGTTGGCTCTGGGATGGATTCAGGAGTGTGGATGTCAACCAGGAAGGAAGCACATGCACAGCCATTTAATGCTTTGCTGTGGCTCTGTCGTCTGAAACATAGGACTGATAATACTACATGGTTCCCATTGATAAATGGCACACTCAAAAGAAGCAACACAGAAATGTTTTAATAATAAATAATATAAAAGCAAAATATTGAGGAAGCTGGAAATCTGAAATAAAATCAGAAAATGCTGGAAAAACTCAGCAGGTCTGGCAGTACCTGTGGAGAGAGAAACAAGAGTTAACGTTTCCAGTCCATATGACTCTTCTTCAGAGCTAAAGAGAAATAAAAATATGATGGATTTTATTCTGTTTAAGAGGAGGTAGAAGGTTAGGGATAGGTGACAGCTAAGGAAAGATTGACAAAGATGTCATGAACACAAGACAAAGGGAGTGTTAATGGTAGTGGTGAAGAGTAGAGAAGGTTCTGAAAGTGGCATAAAGGTATATTATAAATGTTTTAATAATATAGTTTTAATCTAATTGTACTATAAGAGCTCATGTTCAAATACCAATTAATAGAGATTGTCCTGATTAAATAAATCATGTTAGACTTCTCAGCATTTCCGGTGAATACTAACTAAGTCTGGTTGTATTTTAGTAAACTTTAATATGTTCAACCCAATTCTATTGACCGTTCTCACTGATATCTAAACTTTTTGCATCAAATCTGAAAGTACTGGGAGCTTATTAAGCTTCACTGTCATGAACTGTCTGATGGATTTCAGTGTTCTAAAACAACGTATGATATTTTTAAATTAGCGGTTAGAGTGTATTCATGGTTTTAAAATAAACTGAATTTTTCAGTGATGAGTCACAGTGCACATAGATATCTTTGGAATCAGGAGCCAGTGATTAAAATTACCTAATACGGAGCCACCTTACAACACAATCTGCTGCATTTTAAATACAGAATAGAATCTGGTTATTGGGTTTTAAAAACTTAACTATATTTTACCTATACTTAAAACTTTACTTAACTATATTGGCAGGCAGTTGCGCACATTATTTGCCAATATCCAGGTACCATTCAGTTGGCAGGCTGAGTTTCTTTCCTAACCACGTGCTATCTTTCAAATTATTTGAATGAAGGCATGGGTTCATGACGTTAGGGCAGAATCCCACTCTTTAACCACCAGCCAAATGCGTTTTTCTCACTTATTTTCTCTCCCTTTCTGAGATACAGCATGAGAGACACTGAGCTCCTCTGAGCTGTGTAAAGTACCTTGAACACCTTTGACTATAGCCAATGGGGCACTGGGCATCATTTAGGTGCAGCGACTCAAGCACCCAGTACTCTTAGGGATGCAGCCAATTTATTATATTGTGTTATGGCACAGCAGACGGTAAATGCTAAGCTGCTCAAATCCCAGAGGAAAACTTGAAACAACTGCCACGACTGTTTTGCAATTTGTATTTTTATTTCGAGATGCGAGCCTTGAATTCAATGGTAATAATTCCACCAAGTCTTAGAGGTTTTTTACAAAACAAAATTAAACATTTATATAATAAAAGAAATCATTTTAAGCACATATGTAGGCGTACAAATTACTACTATGATAACTCCTAGCTCCTCTAATTAATCTGACTCCCAGTTACGCCCCCGATAAGGCATCAGTAAAAGCAAAATAGATTTTAACAGACCCAGGCAAAGCACATGACACCCTGGATGGGGATATTCACAGTGAAGTCTTTTATCTTCAGTTCCTATAGGCAGCATCTTGGTACATAAAGGCTGGAGGCTTTTCACATTTATTAGATCTTAGAATGCCTTCTCTTCATAACCTCATCTCTTTATACATGTTGCACCTTTTTAAATGTAAATCCCATCGTTCCAATATGTCTTTAGACTTTACCTTTCTAATAATAAAAATATTTTGTAGTACCAATTTTATCTGTAAGCCTTGCGAAAAATAAACACACAGTTTGGCTTCTTCTAGCTAAGTGTAACATTTCACCTCTTTTGAAATTTAACTACTCTAGTTTATCTAAAAAAGCATATTTTCCTTTACACCTCATATTCTAAAACTTCAGCCACATTTATTTAGCATTTCAAACCTAATCTCTCTTGTGATACATCAAAGCCACACACACACACACACACACACATACACATACACACACTCACTATCCAGACCCCACTGTTCCTACGTTACCATAAATCCGAATAACATTATGAAAGTTATTATATTTTCATTACAATTAAGTATTGGGAATTATTTGAATACAAAACCACAGCGGAGAGCACCCTCCCCCATTCATCTAGTTTTTCATATATTATCCTTGACAGGAACAGTCAGAAGGCAAGTCAACAGCATCAGGTTTATAGCTGAACCAGTGCCTGATCCTGACTCTGCGCTTACCTGATGTTGCCACATACATTAACAGCAGCAATTGCTGAATTTAGAGAGCACCAGCTTACCCTTTATCAGAAATGGAAGTTAATAAGAGTTAAGTGAAACTTTAAAAAAATCTAACTTATACTTTACATTTAAAGCACAAGGCACCACATTACTACACTTCACAGCAACCGGTAGTTCTAGTTTCTGGAGATTAAAGTAGAAAAGATTCAAGAATAACCTCCAAAAAGGAATTGGATCAGTATTTGAAAAGGGGAAGAATTGCAGTGCTATGGAAGTGCAGAGGAGTGGGACTAATTAGGTTGTTCTTTTGACACGGGCACGATGAGATGAAGATGATCTTATTTTTCTCATTTACTTAGGGTTAGAAGGGGAATCTCAAGGTTATTTTTGCTAAACAGCTTCAGCATTGGGTAAATAGTTGTGACACCAAACTGTGAACACAATTGTCCAAGTAAAAATCCCCTATGCTGTAATGGTTGCTTTCATCAAACCTAGTAAGTTTCTGACTTACTGTTTGTTCCTGCTGGAACTGTGACTTGTTGACTTTCAACGAATGGTTGTTGTGACCCTCTGTTGCAACTGGTGGGATGAGACTCAACTCCAGATTACACAGAACATGAGAAAACAGGTGTCCCTACAGACAGTACACTTGCACTTACAGACAGCTCAAACTCATTTGTTTGACCTATTATTCCAAAAAGTTGCTATGCTCCCTAAAACATTACAGACTAGAAGAACACAGTGCATAGCATGTGAGAAGACTGTGATCATGTTTGCAGTCTTGTACATGGGCCAAGAACAACAAACAATAAATACTTTTAAATTCAAAGCACTGCCGATGATATGTTGCAAAATATTAAACCAGACCCACGCTAACTTCCTTTCCATCACACTTCCAGACATGTTCCAAATAACATTCATTCCAGCCAGTTCATGGGATTAGATTGCATCGCTACAATACAAACCATCTGCTGTGGGATGTCAGATAGAAATTGTGCGGTCACTAGTCTGTGGTTTGCTGTGTAAAGAGATAAGTTGACCATGAAATATATAAATTTGAAAGATGTATTAGTACCAGCAAATGTAATACACCGTAGATGTCGGTGTACAAGTCGACCTTTGAAGCCTTGTAAAATCGCTCCAAGAACAGGGTTCGACTTATACGCCAAGTATAAAAGTGAACCGCCACGTGGGTGTGGGTAGCTGCCATTTTGAAATAGCATCCCAATGCAAAGAGTGGATAGGTCCTATGCATCTTCACAACACAGCCTGTATCATCTGCCTGATCCCTTGTTCCCAGTTATAAGGTACCAATAAGTAAAACATGCATTTGTGGGATGAAAAATTGAGGCCAACTACAAATGTGAATAAGGCATGTTGAGGCTGAAAAGGCAGGGAGGGTTAAATATATGAAAAAACATGATTTTTGGGGGCCGAAAAATGGAATTGCCTTATATATGCTGGGCTGACTTATACACTACGATTTACGGTACTTGTTCCGTCAAACTAAATTGGCTAAATTACATCAAGTTACCTATCTAGGCCACTCCCCCTCACCTTACTAACTACAATTAAGAACAGAATATATTTGCATAGTCTGGCCATGTTCCTATTTGTGAAACCATAGGTTTAACTGGCTCACTGAAGCAGCCCCTCTACACTGAAAGTCAATTGCCTCATAACACTGAGAACCACTAAATGATGAATGTTCCTTTCCCAGCTGGGAAGATATATCCAAAGCCTGATATTTATTATTTCAACATCAGTTCCCACTTAAGTTGTTTGCACATATGAGTCATCAATTTCCTATTTTTCCGAGGGGGTTTGAAATGAATTAAAGTTCAGTCACAGACTTACATTCTCATGCCAATGCTCAGACTATCCATATATAGTTTGGTTAATTCTGACCATGTGTTCCTTGTTAATGGATTTTAGAACAAATTTGATATTGTTCAAAAAAACAGCCCAATAATCTGTCTGCAAAGCATATGAACGATCTAAAGTAACAAGGTCATTTACCATTCAAAGTAATTGGATCGAAAATTCCATTTTTCTCCGGGTCTGAAGCTACTCGGTTTTTAATCTGTTCTCCGGTTATTAGTTAGTCAGCCATATGTAAAATCACAATGCAGATGTTTTATTGGATCAGCTGCCGTTTCATTGGGGGTAATTTGGTCGCAGCTTCACAGGTTTTGACAGCTCATATAGATCAGGTTACAGCTTGTACCCAAAAAAAATCGGCTACTAAACCTTGGGGAAGACCCTTTAGCAACCTCTTGACAAGAGGCTAGCTCTTGTCTTTGAAACAAACTACACTTATGAACCTGGCCAGTTATGCTTCCTGGAACCAGCAAGTTACTGAGCCTCACAGAAAAGAAAGATTCCTGGTTTCTGCTAAGTTTTCTGTCGTCAGTTTGATTGGCGGTAGGGAGGAGAGGGACTGACAACTGCTCCGCGCATCCTAGTTGAGGAGGAGGAAACCGAGCAGAGTTGCTGCTCCTAATCATTACTCGGCAACATTGTTAAAAGTGAAATGGGGGGATCAACTAAGACCAGGACCAGTCTTGAATGTGACAGTCCATTCCCACTCTCGCTCTCCATGGTTCAATACACTGCTGACAAATCTCAAGCATGAATAATCGCCACATGGGAAACAGCCATAGTCCATGCATTTAACTGTACCTCAGAAAACCTTCAGGGATAGCAAGGGAGAAAATGAGAAAGAGGTAGAAGCTTGATTGGATTCCTGGTTGGCCTCAATCAGCTGATCTCGGGTAAGCTTACATACGAACATGCAAAATAGGAGCAGAAGTAGGCCATTTGGCCCCTCGAGCCTGCTCCACCATTCATTAAGATCATGGCTGATCTGTTTATGTTTTGAATGTCACATATAATCTTTGATTCCTTTGTCTAACAAGAATCTATCTACCTCCACTTTAAAAGTATTCACTGACCCCGCCTCCACTGCCTTCTGAGGCAGAGAGTTCCAAAGTCGCAAAACCCTCCGAGAGAAAAGATTTCTCCTCATCTCTGTCCTAAAAGGGCAACCCCTAATTTTAAAACAATGCCCCCTAGTTCTGGGCTCACCCACAAGAGGAAATATCCTTTCCACGTTCACCTTGTCAATACTGTCCAGGATCCTACATACTTCAATAAAGTCACCCCTCACCCTTCTAAACTCCAGTGGAAACAAGCCCAGTCTGTCTAACTTTTCCTCATAAGACAACCTGTCTTTGGGCTGGGGAAGGCGGGCAGGAGGAGGGGTGGGTGAAATGAGTTAGGTTTCCACTCCTGAATGTTGTTCTCTAATTCCTGCTTGCAAATGCACATGTGTAAGCAATCAATGAGATCAGGATCGAGCTTTACAGTGATGCCACCCATGGATGAATAGCCTGTCAGCAATAAATGCTCGCAGGTGAAAGATGCCAACTTAGAAAAGGTAGCAAAGGGCTGCAACTGTCTCTGGACCCATACATAAACAAAGGCCAGGAATGTAAATGGGGGAAAAAGGGAAACACTTCAGAATAAAAGGAATAGCAAAAACATATGCGGCTAAGCAAAGAGGAAGGTACATTCACAGTTTTAGGGGCGCTACGAAATGGCTGCTGCTTTCCAGTAATGCAGCGCTTTTGTATAAAGTGTCTGGCAACGAAGATCAATCCCTGCACCCAACTGTTTATTCCTAGAAATTGCTTAATTCAAAGCCACACCACAGATCTCAAGATGAACTTTGAGTAGGGTCAGGGAAAAAAATATTTTGCTTGCCCAAAAAGTCGTCTTGTTGCCGGAGATAAAGTAACAAATAATGTTAAAATGAGAAAAAACTACAACTAAAGTATTTAGAGTTAACAAAGATTGGGTTTTGGAGGTGCCAGTATGAATTGAGACCAATGAGAATGCATATTTTGAGGCTCTCTGGACAGGGTTTGTGAAATTAGAGCAGTGTGTTTGCCAGATTTTCTGAGGCACAATCTTGGTGGTAAAAGTTAGATCAGCATAACTTATTGTTCAATATTTAAATTATGACATTTGGATTTCAAGCCAAATTTCTGGAGTTTAGCCTTTACTGAGTGCATTCCCCACCCATGGACACCACTGTTGGAACAGGTCCTAGACTGCTGGGGAGATTCTCTCAAAGCTGAATTGTTGGATTTGGTTTTGCAATTTTTGAGGTTTTGTAGTTAATCCTCCCACTTTTGCTACATTTTACATCCTGCACTTTTATTTTGCCTCTATTTTATTGAGTCCTTTTTGCTGATGTTGACATTTGTGGTCCAGATATAAGAACAAGTTCATTAGGGATCCACCACCTTGAGCTGCAACAGTACATTAGGAACTATTTAAATTATTGGTGAAACTGCAGGACCCAAATGTACAGACCATACCAGTCTGTGGAGAAATGCTTTTAGTGCTACCAGGCTTCAACAGAAATAAAAACAGAGATGTGTATAACAGGCTCAACATCACCCTTTTTATGCTATCACTCATAGTGAATTTACCCCTCCCAAATTCATCCTCACCAGCATCCTCTGTGGATTCAGGTTTGTAGAGCGCAAGTATCTCCTCACCTGAGCTGCTGGAATAGAGCTGGTCCATCTTTCGATGTTGTAGTAATTATGGTTTTATTTTTAGAGTGCAATGCACCTTTAAGAATAATACTTGTTAAGGAAGATCACATGATCTGTAGTAACCAATAGGAGAGTAGCGTGGGCTACTTCAGGAGTCAGTGGAGATAGAAATCGAGTTGAAAGTACACGTGTAGTTGCTGCTGAGTATATTGTAAATAAACTTAAAGTTTCCACCCAAGAAGTGTCTGCAGATCAACTCTATCATTAATAGCACATCTCAGCCACCCTACAATAAACTGGCAACGAGGATGGGATAAGATTGAACAGAAGAAATCAAGTTAGCAAGAAATCGACACTGTACCTCACCCAGTGATTGTTAAGAAGCAAGCTCTGTTAGAATTGAAGAAGTTATCCCCTCTCAAAATGCCACAATTTGGGAGAATTGACCCTTTCGAACCTGCCACAGACAATTGGTCTCAATACATAGAATGCCTCACGTTCTTTTCTCAAGCGAATGAGATTACGAGGGAAGAGGTGAACGATCCTCTTGAGTACTAGTGGGAGCAAAATCTACAGACTGATTTGAAGTTTGACGGCACCCAGTGCACCAAATTCAAAGAATTTCGATGAATTGGTGGAACTCGTGAAGGGTCATTTTTAACCCAAGCCCTTAGTCACAATGCAGAGGTTCAGGTTTAATTTGCGAAATAGAGCCCCGGGTGAGACAGTTGCATGCTATGTTGCAAATATGAAGCAGCTAATGGAACACTGAGAATTTGGAACGACTCTGAACGACATGCTCTGGGATTGTTTAGTGGGTGGTGTAAAAGAGGACACTATTCAGAAAAGATTTTTAAAAATTTATTCAGTCACAGGATGTGGGTTTTGCTGGCTGGGCCAGCATTTATTGTCCATCCCTAGTTGCCCTTGAGAAGGTGGTGGTGAGCTGCTTTCTTGAAACTCTGTAGTCCAAGTGGTGTAGATACACCCAAGGTGCTGTTAGGAAGGGAGTTCCAGGATTTTGACCCAGTGATAGCGAAGGAACAGCGGTCTATTTCCAACTCAGGATGGTGAGTGACTTGGAGGGGAACTTCCAGGTGATGGTGTTCCCATCTCTCTACTGCCCTTGTCCTTCTAGGTGGTAGTGGTCGTGAGTTTGGAAGGTGCTGTCAAAGGAGCCTTGGTGAATTCCTGTAGTGCATCTTGTAGTTGGTACACACTGCTTCCACTGTGCGTCAGTGTGGAGGGAGTGAATGTTTATGGATGTGGCGCCAATCAAGCGGACTGCTTTGTCCTGGATGGCGTCCAGTTTCTTGAGTGTTGTAGGAGCTGCATTCGTTCAGGCAAGTGGGAAGTATTCCATCACATTCCTGACTTGTGCCTTGTAGATGGCGAATACGCTTTGGGGAATCAGGAGGTGAATTATTCGTCGCAGGATTCCTAGCCTTTGGCCTGCTCTTGTAGCCACAGTATTTAAATGGCTAGTCCAGTTCAGTTTCTGGTCAATGGTAACCCCCAGGATGTTGATAGTGGGGATTCAGTGATGGTAATGCTAGTGAACGTCAAGGGGCGATGGTTGGATTTTCTCTTGTTGGAGATGGTCATTGTTTGACATTTGTGTGGCACGAATGTTACTTGCCACTTGTCAGCCCAAGCCTGGATATTGTCCAGGTCTTGCTGCATTTGGACATGGACTGTTTCAGTATCTGAGGAGTCACGAATGGTGCTGAACATTGTGCAATCATCAGCAAATATCCCCACTTCTGACCTTATGATGGAAGGAAGGTCATTAATGAAGCAGCTGAAGATGGTTGGGTCTAGAACATTATTGTCCAAAGTGAATCTGGATTTCAAAAAGGCACTAGAGATACTGCTTTCCATGGCCAGTGCTAAGAGATTCAAAAGCAATACAGGGTGCGCAAAATGGCGCCATCCTCCACATTGGGCCGGAAAACTCAGCCGTAAGAGGTGCAAAAAATTGAGACTCTGCTGAGAAGCGGAACATAGCCTCTGTTAGTCAAAAAATAACCTAGCAGCTAAATCAAAGAATAATTTTAATACAGGTGCAAACAATCAGTCTTTTAGCGATTGGCAGTTTAAAAAAATATCAAATACTACTATATGATGAGGCAAGGAAAGATTCAAGGGGGCTTGTAAACAAGAGAAAAAGCCCCCAAAAGAAGATGCCCAATGAAATCTACAATGTAGAAGAGCCTGAAACAACAAATTCAAGCATTTACTCATTATTAATCTGAAAGTTGGAAAGACAGAACCAATTTGACACAGTGAATGGCAAACCTGTTAGAATAGAAGGGGACACCGGAGCTTCCACAACAGTAATTGGGAACATACCTTCAGATATTTGAATAATAGTGAACATTAAGTTTAGGAGAAACAGATGCCAAGCTAAAAACGTATACGGGGAAGACAAAGTAAAAGGCATAAGCAGAGTAACTGTCTATTATGGAAGCCAATCAGCAAAACTACCTTTGATGGTGGTAGCAGGTGAAGGACCAAGCCTCCTGGGGCCAAATTGGTCAAAGGAGATTAAGTTAGAATAGGCTGAAATTTTGCAGTTGAGAGCAAGTGGGCTACCAGAGCTAGAAAGTACACCGCTGTCTTCAAGGATGAACTGGGGAAAATCCAGGGCCTGCAGGCCAAGGTTCATGTGGATCGGGAAGCAACCCCTCGCTTCATGAAATTGAGACCAGTACCGTATGCCCTGTGAGAAAAAGTCGACAGAGCTGAAGAGACTAGGGAAACTGGGTGTTATACAACCTGTTCAGTTTTCAGAATGGGCAGCGCCCATTGTCCCCGTCCTTAACACGACCAAAGTGTCCAAATTTGTGGAGACTACAAACTGATGGTTAATAAAGTAGCTAAGTTAGACCAGGCATCTCATTCCAAAAATCGAAGACCTGTGTGCCAGGCTGGCAGGGGGGCCAACGCACGCTAAGCTTGACATAAGAGTTGGATAATGCCTCCCAGGAATTTGTCTCAATTAATACCCACAAAGGGTTGTACCAATAGACACGATTGCCTTTCAGTGTCTCCTCTGCTTGTGCCATGTTTCAGAGAACAATGGAAAGCTTACTGCAGGGGCTGGCCCAGGTTGAAGTCTATTTAGATGATGTATAGGCGACCGGATTCACTGAAAAAGAGCATTTGGAAAACTTAGAAGTCTTAAATTGTTTCTTGCAGGCTGGAGTGCTTTTAAAAAAGAAAAGTGCATATTCCAAGCAAGGGAGGTAGTCTATTTGGGTTACTGGGTAAATTCACAGGGTCTCCACTCAGTTGAGGAGAAAGTGAGAGCCATAAGTGAGGCACCTGTACCAAAGAACGCCTCAGAGCTCAAATCATTCCTAGGAATGATCAAATATTATGGGCAATTCTTACCCAATTTTTCTACAATACTGGCCCCCTTGCATTCTCTACTCAAAAAGAACCAACATTGATCTTAGGAGGCACCCCAGAAAGAAGCTCTCATAAAGGTTAAATAATTGCTGCACTCGTCCAATCTATCGGTACATTATGACCAGACAAAAGAATTGGTGCAGACATGTGACACATCTCCCTAGAGTGGGAACAGTGCTCTTTCATCGGACGGACGATGGCTCGGAACGGCCAATAGGTAACGTAACAAGAACGCTGACCACAGCGGAAAAGGGATATTCACAGATAGAAAAAGAAGGCGTCCGTCATCTTTGGTGTCAAGAAATTTCACCAGTATGTACATGACTGCCATTTTACAGTCGTTTCAGACCACAAACCATGCTAGGATTGTTTAATGAGGACAAGGCTGTACCATCCATAGTCTCTGCAAGAATGCAATGATGGGCTTTAATTCTGGCAGCATTTCATACATAGGTCTGGCAATCAAATTGCAAATGCCGATGCCCTTAGTCATTTGCCTTTACAAGAAAATGATGAGCATGTCCCAGTTCCACAGGAACTTGTTTTACTGTTAAATTTCTTAGATTCCTCACTGATATGTGCTCGAAGATCAGTGACTGGACAAGTCGTGACCCAGTCCTATCTCAGTTACAAGAATAAGTGCTACATGGTTGGTCACAGGAGCCTGTATCTGATGAAATGAAACTGTGCTTCAAGAGAAGACATGAAATAACCAGCCAGGATGGCATTTTATTCTGGGGAGCACAAGTGATGGTTCTTTCAAAGGGAAGGGAGCCACTTTTAATTGAACTACACAGTGCCCATCCAAGAATTTCCCAGATGAAGACCATAGCACGCAGTTATCTATGGTGGCCTGGGATGGATGGCAAAATAGAGAGTTTAGTAAAGCACTGTGTGCAATATCAGCAACTGCAAAAGTTGCCAGTGACAGCTCCATTACAGCCATGGGAGTGGCCAGGTAGACCCTGGGTGCGGTTACATTGGCTACATTGGACCTTTCCTGGAAACCTGGCAACTGTCGATGCCCATTCAAAATAGTTGGACATATATGAGGTGAAGTCACCAATGTCGGCTGCTACAATTGAGAAATTACGTCAGAGTTTTGCCATTCTGGATTACCAGAAGTAGTCGTTTCCGATAACGGCACAGCATTTATAAGTGCTGAGTTTCAACTGTTTATCTGCCTCAACGGTATCACACGTGAAAATTGCACCGTACCATCTTCCTCAAATGGACTGGGCGAAATAGTGGTTCAAACATTCAAGACAGGCATGAATAAGCTAACTAACAATCAAGCTAGCATGCTTTCTTTTTCATTACAGGCCCTCTCATACAGCAACAGGTGCCACACCTACAGGGTTATTGTTGAAACACTGTCTCAGGATGAGATTGAACTTACTAATGCCGAATTTAGAGGGAAGGTGAAAGGAGTCAGGAAAGCCAGAAAACTAGGCATGACTGGTATAGTCATGAGAGGAAATTTACTATGGGAGAGCCGGAATATGTGAAAAACTTCGGAGAAGGACCAAGGTGTTTACCGGGTGAAATAAGAGCAGTGACTGGATCTCTATGTTATCATGTAGAGGTGGAAGCCCAGATCATTTGTAAACATGTGGACCATTTAAGGAAGAGTGAGAGAAATCATCAAGATATGGTTCCACCAGTAATCATGACCGGGTCTCGTTTCCTGTTGAGGATACTCAACCTAGGACTGAAATGTCTGTTGTTTCTGGAAGAGTTGAGGATACAGAACTGCAAGTGCCCACCGAAGCACCTGATGTTCAGGCAACTCCAGAAATGGAGGTTCCCGACAAAGAATCTGAAGTTGTGGAGCTGCGACATTCCACATGTGCCAGGAAACTGCCTGAAAGACTGAACTTATAAATTCCTTAACCAATGTAAATATTATGCTTTCTTGAAAAATATGTACTTGTAAATATAATATACATTGCCGAGTTAAAGGGGGAGGAATGTAATCATTATGGTTTTATTTAATGTGCCATATACCTTTAAGAATAATGCGTAAGGAAGATCACATGATCTGTAGTAACCAATTGGAGTAGCATGGGCTACCTCAGGAGTCAGTGCAGAGATAGAGTTGGAGTTGAAAGCACACATGTAGTTGCTGCTGAGTATATTGTAAATAAACTTAAAAGTTTCCACCAAGAAGTGTCTGCAGATCAACTCTATCATTAATAGCACAACTCAGCCACCCTACAACAAAGGCACAGCACATTTATGAAAATGTCAGCAAGTGATTATGCACACACATCACTTTTGTGTCCTGCGCACCATCATAGCCAAGACTTCTTCTATTAAATTGATCACATTCTACTATTCCGCGTTCATTCTACACATTCCCCATTGGGCAAAGTTCTGTGGAATAAAGGTGAACAGCTAAAATGGACAATACGAGATGGAACAGTTGCAATTGCTACCTCAAATTGTACAGATCGAGGCTGCTGTGAATTGCTCAATGAGCTAATTTTTGGAAACGATTTCTGATTGTTATTCGGGCTCAAATCTTAAATGGCAGGTTTTGCTCTGGTTCCCCAGTATAAGTTCAGTAAGTGGATGCAGGAATTTGGGCAAAGGGCCTTTCCAATCACCGGTCCCTAGGATTTTCTTCCAACACTGGTTCTTAAATTCTGTGGGAGCTCTGCCGGTGTAATCCAATGGGAAAGAACAGACACCTGGCATAACCTGAGTCTCCACCACACTCCTGGGAGTTCTGCCAGTTTCTTGCCAAAGAAGCCTGGGGATTTTCAGGATCACTTGGGTTCATCAATTTATTCTGAGCAAAACAATAAAATGTGAGCTGTACAGGATGTGAAAGGCTTAAGTTTATATAGCGCCTTTCACGACCTCAGGACGTCCCAAAGTACTTTACAGCCAATTAAGGATTTTAGAAGTTTAGTCATTCTCAAAATGTTGGAAACACACCAACCAATTTGAGCGCAACAAGGTCTCACAAACACCAATCAGGTAACGAATCAATTAATCTGTTGTTGATGGAACAGCAAAATATTGCAGATGCTGGCAATCTGAAATAAAAATAGAAGATGTTGTAGATACTCAGGTCTGGCAGCATCTGTAAAGGGTCATCGACCCAAAGTATTAATTGTTTCTCTATCCACAGAATGCTGCCAGACTCGCAAAGTAATTCCAGCATTTTGTGTTTTTACCTCTGCTGAAGCTTGGTGACAGTAACACTTTAGCTCCCGTTTGTTAGTCTGTTAACAATATATTTCAAAAATGAATGGATGGATTTCAACAACATTTTGTATATAGATAGGTTATGGCCAAAGGAAGAAAAGGTTAGTTTCTAGTGAAGTCGATCTAGTGGATCCTTATCCAGATCCTGGAATTTTTAAAGGAATCCCTTAGCATTGGGAGATAGCAGAATTGACTTTTTAAAAAGAATGTTGTTGATTGTTTTAGAATGTTGTGGATTGTCTCAGCTACTGTGGTGGAATTTGTCACAGCTGTCAAAACGTGAGCAGTGTTTTCTGAGCAGATTGTTGAATGTAGATTGGCCTGAAGCCTTCTCAGTGAGATGGATGCTGTTAATAAAAAGATCTTTTTTTCAATTTTGTAGTTACAGAGCAGGGAAAGGCTTGAAGGAAGGACTGCGTAATTGTAATAATGTGGCTTTATTGAGTGCCCTCTTCACTTATTAATCTGTTATTGGTGTGAATGAAGGGTAAATATTAGGTAGTACACTGAGAAGAACTCCCCTGCTCTTGAGTACTGCTATTGGATCTTTCAAGTCCTCCAGCAATTAATGTATCATTATTACCCAGAACTTCTGACAGGGTAACAATCCTCCAATGCAGCACGGGAGTGTCAGCCTAGATTTTATACTCAAATCTCTGGAGTGGAACTTGAATCCATAACCTTCTAATTCAAGATGTGAGAGTGCTACCCACTGAGCCACAGCTGATCCGGAATCTGTGAATGTTGATTATTCTAACTTTATAACAGAGTTCAAATATGTTGTATTAAAATAAAAAAAACTTGCATTTATAAAACACCTTTCATGACCTCAGGATGTCCTACAGCACTTTACAGTGTATGAAAGTGTAATTGTGATCTATGAAACACAGCAGGCATTGTACCACAATCTCTGACAAATAGCAATGTGATAATGACCATATATCTGTTTTTGTGATGTTGATTGAGGAATAAATATTTGAGAACCCTCTGAGCTTCTTCCAAATAGCCAGTGGGATTGTTTGTCCCTTAGCAACCAGTCAGAGCCTAGATTTAATGTCTCATCCAAAATATGACACCTCCAAAAGTGCAGCATTCCGAGCCTAAATTTTTGGAGTGGACCTTGAACCCACAGCCTTCTGACTCTGAGACACCAATGCTACCAAATGTGCCAGGGCTGACACGGGCACAAATAATTGGCAACGTTTACTGTATTGTTTTGGTGGATGTGTGTTTCTAGGTTCAGCATTGTGTGTGGAAGGGGGATTTAAATTCTTACCAGCTCCAAAGAAGTATATTCTAAGTCACTTCAAAGGGCAGTGAAGAACTAACCGCTGAAATCACATTTGGACCAGCACAGTTAAGGACAACATATAGCACTTGAGTTGTTATAACAATCCAGTTAATTTTTGGTCACTTCTTACTGGCACCAGCTTTTGACTTCAAATTCTCACAGCCCACAGTTGGAATTATGAACTCTTTTTTTTCTAGATACAAGTATAGTAACATCCTGAACTCCACTACATGACCAGACCCTATTTATTTTATCATATGACCTAAGCCCAACAACTTGGGCATTTTGCAAGAACCCTAACTTCACCAACTACTGTTCAGCAGTGAAGCAGCTGCTAAGCACTACCATATACTGTAGCATGGCCTGCAAATGATCCACTGGCTACAAGTAATGACAACACGTTGAATTTTTTTAATGTAATTGGCTAATTTCAAATCACTGCTGGTGACAGTTGTATCAAATGTAATGTAGTCAGCATATACACATACGAATATAAATTGCTCCCATTGTGGGTTTCCCGAGTCTTTAACAGTGCAGTCTCAAGTTGACAAGCATCCTCACAGATTAGGTAACTACAGGCCTGTAAGCTGTATGTTGAAGAACTCCCACCATTTAAGCTAATGTTGTAGTAAAGGTCTGACCAACCATACTTTCAATGCAAAATCTTCTGCCCCATGAACAAGCTTTATGAGCCTTTTTTATTGTGCTTGCCAAACATTAGCATGCTGGGTTAATTTCTCCTTTCCTTTACCATCTCCCCAACATACTTATCCCCTACACTAACAGTCATATGTTCGAATTAACAAATTTATCACCATTCATGCAAAACTTAGTTTAGTTCTCTCCGTTACGTGTTATAATAGCACAGGAGACCATTCAGCTTAGAGTGGCTAGCTCTCTGTAACAATCCAATCAATCCTATTCCCCTGCTCTATCCCCATAGCCCTGTAGGTTTATTTGACTCAAGTTCCTGTCCAATTTCCTTTCAAAAACATTGATAATCTCCACTTCTACCTTCCTTGTAGATAGTGAGTTCCAGATCATGAATACTCACTGAATAAAAACATTGTTCCTCAGATTTCCCCTAGTCCTTTTACCATCAGGTAATAGGAAAGAATTTTTTCTGTGTCTACCTTATCTGAACCTGCCATTATCTTGCACACTTTATGTATGCCTACATTAGTATTCGATTCCCTAGTTTTTGCCAAATGGGTGGGCATTTATTACACTACATCATCTGTGCCTCCATATTGCTGGGCACAAGGATATTGGTGTGAATAGGACAAGTTACAAGAGGCCAGTTTCAGTAAAAGATAAAAAGTACAGTGGCAAGGTGACCCAGTGCCTGATCCGCAGCCAAGACAGGTACCCGTGGCACTAAAAATTGCCATCTGCAATATCCAGTTGCCCCAACCAAAGAATTCGGCACCTGGCTATGGTGCAAGATCCCAATCAACCCAGCTCTAACTCTGAAATTTCAAGAGCAAGGTTATGGCTCATTGCTTTATAATGTCTCCCTATAGAGTTACCCTGGAATCTCCAAGACACTGCTGCTGTGAGCAATCTAGGGTGGGGGTGGGAGGTGTGGGGGAAATCACAAGTAAAAATTTTCTTTGAACATCTTCCTCAACTAGTTAGAAAAATATTGGACACAGGGAAAAGTGTTCTTTAACCAACTGTCAGGAGTTATTCAACTGTGCAACGAAGAGTCTGTTTACTTTCCAACTCTCATGGGTGAGCATGGACAGGTTGGCCACTCAATGGGGCAAGGTGGGTGAAGGCAGGCAGGCATGTAAACTGGAGTTGGCAACATTGAATCTCACCAAAATAAACCTTTTGAAATTTAAAAAACTTGAAAATGTAAAGATTCTGCATTATTACAAATTGTGCATTTCACAGGATACTGTTAAAGCTTCATTAGATAGTTATGCCATATTTATATTAAGCTAATACCATTTTAGATACAACTTAATCTAAAACATGATCACAAAATGTCTTCTCTCCAACACACTGAGCTAGGATTACTGCAAGCATCCACTGCCACCTTGTGGAATACTCTGAATTTGGGAAGAATTATTTTGGCCTTTAGGTAAAACAACATTGTAAACACTTTGTAAATGTATTCAATTTTATTCCATATAATGACCACAGACTCCTCTAGTAGCTGCCCATCCACAAAGTTTATGTAAATTAGCTGCCTTTAATTAAGAACATAAGAAAAAAAGAAGACATAGATCATCTGACCCCTTGAGCCTGCTCCACCATTCAGTAAGATCACGCCCTTAAATCCACTTTCCTGCCCGTTCCCCATAACCCTCCACTCCCTTGTAGATCAAAAATCTATAACTCAGCCTTGAATATATTTAATGACCCAGCCTCCACTGCTATAATTAAAGCAAAATACTGCAGATGCTGGAAATCTGAAATAAAAGCAGAAAATGCTGGAAAATCTCAGCAGGTCTGGCAGCATCAGTGGAAAGATAAACAGAGTTAACGTTTCAAGTCTGTATGACTCTTCTTGGGTGTCCTTGTTCATAGGGCGCTGAAAGCTAACATGCAGGTGCAGCAAGCAATTAGAAAGGCAAATGTATGTTGGCCTTTATTGCAAGAGGACTTGAGTACAGGAGTAAAGATGTCTTGCTTCAATCGCCTAGAACCTTGGTTAGACTGCACCTGGAGTAGTGTGTACAGTTTTGGTCCCCTTACCATAGGGAGGATATACTTGCCATAGAGGGAGTGCAGCAGAGGTTCATCAGGCTAATTCCTGGGATGGTGGGAATGTCCTACAAGACAGATTGAGGCAACTAGAGCTGTAGTCTCTAGAGTTTAGAAGAATGAGGTGATCTTATTGAAATTTACAAAATGCTTAAGGGGCTAGACAGGGTAGATGCAGGAAAGATATTTGCCCTGGCTGGGTGGAGAACCAGGGGCAGTCTAGAACCAGCCCATGGAAAAATGGTGTTGAGGTAGACAATCAGCCATGATCTAGTAGAATGGCACAGCAGGCTCAAAGGACTGAAAGACCTACTCCAATGTTCCAAATAATCTGCTCACAGATTCTTGGTTTGAGATTTTCCAGGACCACTTGGCTCCAGACCTCAAAACAGCTTTAGTCCAAACAGGGACAAAAAGCTGAATTCCAGAAGTGAGGCGAGAGGGATTTCCCTTGACATCAAGGAGCCTCATCAAAATTCAAGTGAATAGGAATCGGGGGAAAACTGTCCACTGTCTGAAGTCATGCCAAGCACAAAGGAAGATGGTTGGTGGAGGACACTGGTGTGGGATTTCCTCAGGGTAGCATCCTAGGCCCAATCTTCTTCAACTGCTTCAATGACCTTTCCTCCAACAAAGTATGAAGTGGGGATGATCACGATGACTGGTACCATTCACAGCTCCTCGGATACTGAAGCAGTTGGTGTCCTCATGCAGCAAGACCTGGACAACATTCAGGCTTGGGCTGGTAAGTGGGAAGCAACAGTCACACCCCATATATCCCAGGCAATAACCATCTCCAACAAGATGGTTAAATTCTATCTCCTCCATTCAATGGCATTACCACTATTGAATTACCCTACCAATGTCCTGGGGGTTTACCATTGATCAGAAACTTGACTTTCCAGCCATATACTGCAGATCACAGTATATAAAAAAAGTCAACTATTGACGCCTCGAAAAATCTTTCCAGAAAAACAGGGATCGACTTTTATGCAAAGTATAAAATGTGAACTGACGGCGTTAGTGTAGGTGGTCACCATTTTGAAATGTGAAAAATAACAATGTCAGTAAAGAAAATTAAATCAATGTGACACATTTTACAGAATGAACCAATTCCTCAGGGATACCTTTAACCACAATCAAAACGTTTAAAAAACGCATCAAATTCATCGCCTTCGGCATCCAAAGCAGAGTTCATCAAATTCATCCAGAGTCACTTTGGCTATGACGATCAGGTTTTGACGCTTTCAGAAACATCCCTCAACAACAAGTCATCTTCCTCTCCACCTATCGAATTGGATATTCCACATTTTTGGAACCATCTGATGACAATTTATCCATTAACAGAATCCCATTTTGATGACGAATCCACAAAACATCAAGCGGGGCAGCACATATATTTCCACTCTGAAGATTATTTTCTCCATCCACATACTCCATTCACCATGAACATGATTCTTGAATGGCTTGTTGAGGCACACATTCAAGAAGGTTGAACTATGTATGCGAGGCCCCCTGGTATAACTGCAATGTGTTATTTCTTTGTAGGTGCCTCTTTATCTCATTGGTTATGTGGGATCTGAACATGTCCAACACTAATAAGCTACATTCTTTACATAGGCCAGGGGGAATCCCATTCCACACATCAGCCCATAACTTAACTCCGTTCTCATCCAGCCAACTGTCGTCATGGACACCCACAAAAACTCCTGCACAGGATTTTCAGCAGGGTTTTATGCTTGAAAATTACCACAGGCTTGAACTTTGTTCCTTGCAGGCTAGTGTCGCTGTGAATCGTGTCTTAAGTCCTGTGGTTTTCACTGGAACCATTTTCAAATTTTCTCCACTCCATAGTTCAATTGGTGGGCACATCAAAATTCATGGACATAATGAACACTCATGTTCTTGCCACTGTCTGATGGGGAATCGTTGGAAACCAGTAATTTTGGTAGAGGTCTTTTGGTAGTCTGAAAATCTTGCCTTCAGCTACAACACTAGACATATTTGTTCCATAAAGCGGCTGCTCCAACTAGCTGTTGCTCTGAAATCTTTGCTAGTCTCGGTTTGATTCGTCCCACATACAAACATTCTGATGATTTTCAAGAACCCATTCCAATTCATGTTTCTCAAGATCAGGCCAGTTCTCATGGCACATTTGGTCTTGGACATCTTCAAGGTGGATTCCTTCTTCTTCCAATCTCACACATTCTTTTCCACCCCGCCCCCCCCACTGATACTGAATTCTCTTGCTGCAGCATAGTTATTTGACAAGTTAACAAATATTACAACTTTTTACTCGAAATCAGTTTCATACTTCATTCTTTTTACCAGATGACTAATTTCCATCCATCGTTCACCATGCGCAGTCTGCTCTGTGTGGGCAGGTCTCAAACTCCCACACATCATCTTGGCAACACAAGCCATATTGCCTGCTTGATCTTATGTGCTGACTTAAGAGTAAAACGTGCATTCCTGAGGTAAAAAATTGTGGCCAGCTCCTATTGCGGGTATAGCAATGCTTAGCAAAAAAGGAGGTGCAGGGGAGGGAGATTAACTTATGTGCCCAAGTATGATTTTTGGCGCTGAAAAAATGAGATCATCTTCCATGTCAGGCCAACTTTTGCGCTGCCATCTACTGTAAATATTATGGCCACAACAGCAGGTCAGAGGCTGGGAATTCTGCAGCAAGTAACTTAGTTGCTGACTCCCCAAAGCCTGTCCAAGGGACAAGTCAGGAGTGCGATGCCTGGGAGCGTGCAAGCTGCAACATTCAAGAAGCTCAACACCATCCATGACAAAAGCAGCCAACTTGATCAGCACCGCAACCAACGCATTAAAACTTTCATGTCCTCCATCAATAGCACACCGTGGCTGCCATCGCCAAAATTTCGGCCAACGTCCACCAAATCTACAAACTCTACGACCGAGAACAAGGGCAAGAGGTGTGTGGAGACACCAGCACCTACAAGCTTCCACTGCAAGTCACACCATCTGATTTGGATTTGCAGATAGCCCTTTGTGTTTCTATTTCTGGCATTGCTACACTGTGCATTGCTCTATTCTCTCCATGCTTCTTAAAGGTATAACTCAATGGCATTGGGCATTTTAATTGCTCCATTATTCAACGAAATAAAGAAGCAAATGCTGGTATTAGAGCTTGCCTCTAACTTCACAGGATGACAGCTAATAACAAACCAGACTATAATACTTACCCTAATATATGCAACGGAATTTTAAAATGGGCTTCAGCCATCAGTGTCTCGGATGGTAGTCACCTAGGCTGAACCACAGAGAGCCTTTGAATTCTAGCTTCCAAAATTATAGATCTATTGCCAGGCTAATGCTTCCATTTGTGTTTTGTTTTATTAGATTTCAGTTGTTACATCTAATAGGTATGGTTAGTTGATATGGAAAGCTGGTCTCAGTTAAATTAAGCCAAGTTGCTGCTCAAGTGGATGTTTGTGATGCTCCATTGTCTTTGGTCTTGCTTGATTGAGAACTCAGAGCAGAGAGGCTCTATGTTCATATTATTTACTGACGGTTGGCAGTTTCGTCGTGTCAATTATAGTTACATTTACAGCAACACTCCCATTGGCAAACAAAACCAACTCTTTATTTTCATTATCTATCACTGGTCTCTTTTCTTTCTGTGAAAACTTATGATTTGTAAATTATTTGGAGTAGTGACTAGTATTATGATCTTACAGATGGTAGAATGGGGCAGGGAGTGTATATATTGTGATGCATGAAATGTCCAATTGCGTAGGCCTGCTAATGTTTGTATTAGAAAGAACAAGGTTGCATTGTGGCAAACCCCTGTTTCTATTGTGAAATAATCTGATAAAGGGTAATTGTTAAACCTGGGCAAGCTCCTGTTGTTCATGGCACCCCTAACATTATGATTTGGGGGAGAATGGAATGGAAACTGCCATTTAATATATCTGTCAACACAACTGCACTTCATGGAAGGTAAAATGTAAATTATTTCCTTCTTTACAAATCTAAACTGCACATTATGATTGGTTAGACCATGACCAAGAGGAACATCTCAACACTTGTTAGCCACTCAGAAAAGGCAAAAATTGTCCTACACCTCAAAATTCTACATTAATCCAACAATATCACAGCCAAGGATTTACCCACCACTATGGCTACCGTAGTTATCACTTATCCAAAGAACTTTGAACAGTGGATGAAATTTATTACTGTTTTACCTTTTCACCCAAGGCACATTCTCCGAGCATTTATACTCTCACCAGTCATTGGCTGTGAAATGTTTTGGGATCTCACAAGGATATGAATGGCCCTAAATAAATGCATGTTCTTTTCCTAATCACCAGGGTCAATTTTGTAGAACTTGTAATTAAGAGCTGCCTCTGGCTTCCCCTTTTTATATTAAAACAATGCTCTAGGGAAGACTCACAAAATAACACTAAACCATTAATGTAATATCTGAAGGTTAAAAGTGAAGTCTAAAGACAAGCAGCCAATTTTCATAGCTCATCCTGCTCTAGCATTGAGCTGGAGCAGTACACCCAAAATATACAGTGCCTGTCCAGGCCCTGAAGCATCTACATTTCCTGGCACAGGCCCACCTTCAGCTGGGTTCAATGCCAGAAAACAAGGCAGGAAACAGCAGAGCTACAGACATGAATGCTTCTCTAGTTTGAAAGAAAAATTACATTAAGGAAAAAAAAACCTAGCTGGAGGTCAGCAAATAGTTCAATGATGAGAAGAAAACCACTTGTTCAGCAATACCAACAGGAGGACAATGGGAGGAGAATCAAATTCAGTTGGTGGCACCCTCACCCAAGTCAAAAGGTTGTGGGTTAAACCTCACTCCAGAATCTGGAGCACAAAACATAGACTGATACTTCAGTGCGGTACTGACGGAGCGCTATACTGTGGGAAGTGCTATCTTCCAGATGTGACATTAATCCAAGATTCAGGCTGCCATCTTAGGGAGGCGTAAAGTATACTATGGCAGGTGAGGCCTCTCCAATGTCCTGGCCAAAATTTATCCTTCAGTCAACATCACACTCTAACAGATCATCTGGTCATTATCTCATGGCTGTGTAGAAATCAGCTGCAACATTTCCTACTTTAAAACAGTGACTATCCTTCAAAAAAGTGCTTTGGGATATCCTGAGGTTGTGAAAGGCTTCATTTAAATGCAAGTTTACACTTTCTAATACAAATCAGTTGGGTTAAATTAGCCAAAGAGCCAGCCAATCTTCAGACAAATCTTAGGAACCCAATCAACCCCTGCTCTCTATCCTAGCCCAAGGAATCTGAATCTGGCACTGGAATTTCAACAGGGCAGAGCAGGAGAAAGGTCTGTCAGTTCATGGAAAGCCAATGTCTCATCAAACAAGATAGTTCAGACTTGACTGTGACCATTAATGTTGTACTTTTGATTTTCAAAAATTCAATTTGCTTTCACATAATAAAAGCAAGATGTTTTAAAGCAGTAGTCATGACCTGATTTCTGTTTATCAAAACAAAGAGGTCAGTTCATGATTTGAAGCAGTCCAAATGTGCCTTATCCAATCAATTACACCATATGAATGTTACAAACTCAATCCATGCGGTGCAGCAAGATTGGCTCATTATCCTCAGGGTTCAGTTTTTCCATGACAAAATGTTTTCGGCTGTAGGAAGAACTTTTATCAAAAACCAAAATAACGAGCACAGCAGCTTCCAAATGCATGTATGCTATTACTGGCTTTGTTTATATGATGTCTGGTAATACACCATTACTTACCCATGATCTACTGGTCCTCAGAGAAAATGTTTCCATCCACAGTCCAATCAAGAACATATTGCTGGAGCCGACACCTAATTTTCTTCACCAGATGCATTTATATTTCAGGCAAACCTGCAGCCGATTGACCATCACACTTCTGGCATAAACTAGTTAAATAATAACCAACCATACATTTGCTCCCCAAGCAAATAGTTCCTCAATTCTGTTTCATTACACAGGCTGTCAACAGACACAAAAATGCCATGCCAATTGGAAATACAGGCAGCTTGGGATCTCTACACGTGTAGCACTCTTTAATCTTCCAGGCACCTGTGTGCAATATTTAAGTAATACAGTCAAGTAATCCTGTCTCTTCTGCAATTGAGAATACTGTGTCCACATCTAATCACTAGAACAAATAAAAAGTATCGCGGTTACCTCCATTGAAAAGATACAGAAGAGTAACCCGAAAGATTGAGTAGGTGGAGGTACTGATTTCAGGAATAATTATGTAAATTGGGCACATTCTCATTAGAAAAAGAGAAGGCTGCGCAGTGGTATTGCTGTTTTTTAGGATTCTAAAAATGGGCTAGATAATGTTGATCATGACTTAATCAACAACTCCATCTTTGTACCATGTTAGGACTAGCATGGAAGGTGAACCAGACTTTGGCATTTTTTTTCATTTAGCCATTTCCCTGTCTGTTTAGGACTAGCTCAGATCCATAAATAGATTAATATAAAAATGGAGCCCAGGGTTTCTAGATTTTAATGTCATATTTAGAAGTCAATTTAATTAAATCAAAACTATAAATACACATTGCTAGATTTAGGACTGCTTTTCCAAATGTCTTCCTGGCAACATTTGAATCGTTGCTCAGGAGATTTTGTGCCAAGTGTTTCATATACCCATTTTTTTTAATGGAAATGTCTGCAATATTGATATTATTGACTTTACCATGGCATTGTTTTCTGTAGGAAAAGCAACATAGCTTCTATAACCTGACTTGGATGACAATACTAAGTGTACCCATGCAGCACTACCCCCAAACTCTCATTTACAGCTACCTGGGTTTCCCTGAATAGTGTTGCCTGCGAAAGATCTGAATCACTCAGGAGACAGTGAAAGAAATACGCCACTTACTGCAAAAGGTGCCTGAAGCCAACGTGCACCATCGCCCAGTAACAGTAAAGCAGTTAACCTCTGAAGATCTCAGCCTTGATGTTCTCGCAGTTTGTGTGGACAAGAGCAAGGACTGCGGGATTGGAGCTGGGGGGGTGGGGGGGGGCTGGTGGTGGTAATGAGCACACTGACCACAGCACAGTGGTGCAGGGGGCCATTCAAGTGGGGACAGAAAAAGGAAATGTAGTTGTAGCATAGGACAATTGGCCGCAGAAATAGTGGATGCATTTGCTGTAATCTTCCGAAATTCCCTAGATTCTGTAAACGTCCCAGCTAATTGGAAAACCGCAAATGTAACTTCTGTATTCAAGAAATGAGAAAGGCAGAAAGTATGAAATGATAGGCCAGTTGGCCTCACACCTGTCATCAGGAGATAGTAGGATATTTCGAAAATCATAATACAATCAGGCAAAGTTAACATGGTTTTGTGAAAGAGAAATCAAATTACGTAGCAAGCAGGTTGAACAAAAAGGTGTGCCAGTATATGTAGTGTTTGGATTTCCAAAAGGTATTCAATGAAGGTGCCACATAAAAGGTTACTGCACAAAATAAGAGTTCATTGTGTTGGGGCAATATGTTAACATGGATAGCAGATTAGGAAAGTCGGGATTAATGGGTCAATTTCAGATTGGCAAACTTTAACTAGTAGAGTGCCACAGGGATTAGTACTGGAGCCTCAACTATTCACAATCTATATCAATAACTTGGATGATGTGACCAACTGTATTGTAGCTAAATTTGCTGACGATACCAAGATTGGTGGGAAAGCAAGTTGTAAGGATACAAGGGATATAGATAGGTTAAGTGAATGGGCAAAAATGTGGCAGGTGCGAGTATAATATAGGAAAAAATGATGTTGACCCCTGTAATAGGGAGAAAAAAGATTTAAATGGAGAGACTGAAGAATGCTGTGGGATCTGTGTGTCCTTGTACATGAATCATAAAAAAACTTAGCATGCAGGTACAGTAAAATCTCGAGACTCAAACAGGCTGTATGAAGGAATCTCTTGAACATCTAGAGTGTAATTTGTGTACAAGAATGGACACTCAACTGCATTTAGGACGAGTGGATGACCTTCAGGGATATAGTGTATTTCACTGTTCTAGAGGCCCTTGGATCTACCTCTCGCAAGCATTAGTTCAATGAAAACAATGAAGAAACCCAGAAACTACTACAAAGTTAAGTTCAAATACAAGTCATCACTATCTAAGCACAATGCCTACAGAAACATCTGCAGGGCCATCCAATACAAGCTCAGAATCGCAAGACATTTGACTGAATCAGAAAGCAATAACTTCAGTCATATGCAGCCCACAATGACTGGAAAGAAATTCTATGATGCTCTGAAATCTGTATGCAGGCCCCAGTCTACGGATTCATCACCAATCCTTGGTACTGATGGATCAACACTGCTCACAGAAAAAGTCAAAATTCTAGAAGGGTGGGCAGAGTACTTTAACCACATCCTTAATCAGCCTTCATCCATCAATGAAGAAGCAATCAACAAGCTGCCATCAACTTGATGACCCCATTGTTAGAAACAACAAACGTAATCAAACTTCTATCAGCAAAACTCCAGGAGCTGATGCTACCCCAGCCAAGGTCTGCAAGGCTGAAGGTCAATGCCTGGTTAAGCAACTCACTGAATTCTTTCAGTCTACATGGAAGCAAGAAACCATCATACAGGAAGATGCCTCAAATGTCCACCTTTGCAAGAAGAAAGGAACACGTCAATCTTGTGGCAAGCATGGGAGGAATTTTACTCTGCTCCATCACCGACAAAGTCTTCGCCAGAATCCTTCTGGGTTGCTTAGTGCAACATCTCGACCAGGATCTGATGCCAGAGTCAGTGCAGTTTCAGAAAAAGGAACCACTGATATGGGGTTTGCATTTATACAGCTCCAGGAGAAATGCCAAGAACAGAACATGGGCCTCCACACCACATTTGTTGACCTGACCAAAGCCTTTGGCAGTTAACCATGAGGATCTTCATAAGGTAATGGAGAAATTTGACTGCCCTAAGAAATTCATCACAATGGTTCAACAGTACAATGACAGCATATTCTCATGTATGCTGGATGACAGTGAGCCTTCTGACCCATCCCCAGTCACTAATGGAGCTAAACAGGGCTGTGGCTAGCATTAGTCTTTGGAATTCTCTTCCTTGGACAGCAGTGGAGACTGAGTCTTTGCGCATATGCAAGGCTGAGTGAGACAGATTTTTGATCTACAAGGGGGTCAAAGATTATGAGAGGCAGGTAGGAAAGTGGAGTTAAGGCCTCAATCAGATCAACCATTAACTTATCGAATGGTGGAGCAGGCTCCAGAGCCCAAATGACCTACTCCTCTCCTTTCTTCCAGACAGGTTTCAATAATTTCTGATGGAAATAGTGGGGGAGAGGAAATGTCTATCTTAAGCAGGACCAATGATCTCACCATCACCTCATGCAGAACCATTTCCACACCCTTGAAACACAGGGTTTCAGTGCTGCACAACTTCATTACTTAGCCAGACTTGGTTTCCTGCCTCCATATTTATTGTACCAGTCATTAGCCAAACTGCCTTTGCAAGCTGTACGTTAAAAAATTAGAAATCTTTTGTAATAAAAGCTACCAATGCATTTGCTGCCATAGGGGACTACTTAAAAGCATCTGCAAACTTTTAATTTAATCTATCACTCCCTGTAAACAACCCCACACCCTGCAAGCTCTTTGCCAAGCTGAACAGAGTCTGGTAACTTGCCCACATTATGTAAATGAAGCTAACCACACAAAATCAGGCAGATGCTAATAAAGAATCACTCATTTAAAGCCCATTTGGGAAATCTACACTGAAGTCACTTTGCCAGTGCTTTTAATAACATGGGTCGAGAGGAAAAATCAAGTTTCATAAAGTGTAGGAATCCCAACCACTTGATTTTAAGATGTCTTTTCTCAATCCTTATTTTCTGCTCAAGATTATGAAACACTTAATGCAAGGTAATTAATCTGACATGCTGTCTTTCTCTCTCCACCGGTGCTGCCTGACTCGATCAATACTTCCATATTTCATTATAAAACATATGCATTGATGCACATCACATATCAGCCGCCACACCAAGAAATTATATAGGAAACTGCTCATGTCCATAATGTGTCTCTCCTTTTGGGGTTATGGGTAAAGGTGATTTTTAATGTTCCAGGTAATCTTCAAAATGATAAAGTAGATTAGTGTCACCTTTATTGCAGCAAGATGTCTCAAAGGAGTGTTAATGAATAAAAAATTGACAGATCCACATAAGGAAACACTAGGGCGAGGACCGAAAGCTTGGTTGAAGTTAAGTTTCAAAAGGAGCATTCAAGAGGTAGACACAGAATTTAGGAAGAGAATGCCAGAGCTCAGGACCTAGGCAGCTAAAGTCACGGCGGCCTATGGTGGACTGATTAAAATCAGGAATGCTCAACAGCTTGAATTAGGGCAGCACAGATCTCAGATGGTTGTATGTGAAAGCTAGAGGTAGGGAGGGTTGAGACCAGAAAGGGATTTGAAAACAAAAGATTTTAAAAATCAAGGCATTGCTGGACTAGGAGGTAATGTAGGTCAGTGACAGATGAACTGTATTTGGTGGGAGATGGATTTTGGCAGACTTATGATTAAATTATAGCAGAAAAGGCACAAAGGTCACACATGGTATTCTCGCATCAAATTATACAGAATGAACTTCCATTCATCACATCAGTAGCCACATCCTCAGAAAATCCCAAAGCACCTTGCAGCCAATTACTTTTCAAGTGTAGCCACTTGCTGTGGAGGCAAAACACTGCTGAAAGAGAAAACGGGGTTAAGAGCTAAAGCGATCAATAGTGGTGTTTTGTAGTAAGGTGTAGTAACTCTGAAGCTGTGTTCTTTCATGCATATTTATATCAGTTGAACTCCCATTGCCTCAGTTTTCAGTGACTTCAAGAACTGTTTCGTAGCTTAAATTTAGTACCAGCCAGGTTTTCTATCAAACCCATTTTTGTTCTATAAATTTTGTTTTTAATCTGATTACACTTGTGAAATAACTTGAGAAGTAATTAATCAGAGCACGGAAGCACACACGTGTTCAGTGGCACTGAATAAAATGAGCTCCCGTGCTTCTGAATTTTTAAGATCAACCATTCTGTTGTCTCCTTGGTTATGGTACAATCTGGGGGGGGGATGCTGCTGCCTGCCTCGCAGTAGCTGATATAGCTGGAGAGTGGACACTCGGATCTACGATTTTGAGACAGAAGAAGAGCAGTGGAACAAAGAGAAACAAACACTCTTAAGTAGAAGGTAATATTTTTAGAAGTAAGATTTGATTCTGGTTTGTACAGAATACTTTATTTAATTGTTCTTTTTTTATCTGAATATCTCAATGTAAACTCGCTTGAAAGCAAGGCATTTTCGTTCACTGTGGTACTGATCTTTGACCAGCTAGTAAAGAACAGAGAGTATCTCAGGGAAGAACAGAACTATTATTAAAACAGAAGCTGAAGCATCAAGTATCAAAGGTCAAGAACTCTGTCTGAATAGAAACCGACAGCATTGCAAAGCTTATGCAATAAAAAAAAATACTGAACCTGTAGGGATTTAAAAAATACATACTTGCTAGTAAAACTTGAAAAGGGGGAGGGGGCGAAGATGGAAAGCGACCTTTGATGGGTTTTAGACAGTTTCCTGCCAACTACAATACGTAATTCTGCCACTAGACATACACAGACATCCAATAGCAGAGCAGAGCAAATAATCAGTTCAGCCTTACACTGTCTAATGTAATTCCTGTCTGGTAAGTGGTAAAATTTGGCACGCATCAATATATTTGGCAAGGAAAATTCAAAATGGTTAAAAAACGTAATTATACAGTGCTTGAGCCTAAGCCCCAAGTAGGAGACTAATGGCAAGAGTCTCAGATTTTTTTGGAACAGCAAAGCAAGCAAAATCTGGAAGACATGAAGTTCAATTGAGCACAGTATGGTCTACTATTGCAAATACCGTAACTACAAACCTCACCTCTCTTCCATATAAACTAGTCCAAAGAATCAGCATCTGCAATTGAGGAGTGTGAATGGGCAGAAACACTGGGGGTTGCAGTCATTACAGACAATTGGCACTTCAACAGGAAAAACGTGAATACGTTTGGTGACTTCAAGGCAAAAGTAAGAGGTTCACCAGGCAGCAGAGCACTTTGGACTGAACACTCCATGAACCCAAGGCTCTAAGATCCTTCTGTATAAAGGATCTTAGAGTGCAGAATAGATGTATTGTGTCCAGAGGAAAATAAAATCAAACTGCTAAGCTAGGCACAATCCACTGTGGTCCTGTGAATAATGAAGGTGTCAGCAAAGGAGGAAAAGCTAATAGATTACACAAACGAAACAGTAAGCAGCTGGCAGACATTGGAGACACTTAAGACAACTTACGTTCATCGACAGCCTCAGAAACTGCAATGGAACAAATTTTGGGGCATAAAGGGTCTCGCCACTGATCAGTCTTTGAAATTGGCCCCCCTCAAACAATTATTCCTGGAAAGGCACATAAAAACAGCCACAGCTCCTTCCTTAAAGATAGCACACAGGCACCAACTACCGCTGCTGTTTCTTCCATTATCCAGAAACTTTTGATCAACTCCCTCCTCAACCAGTGCTACCCCATGGGAGAGATGAGCAGGGTCAGAATCCTTTACTGGTTCAGACCTCAAAAGGCAAGACAGAACAGTGCAAAGATCAGGCACATACTTGAAAATATGCAAATCGTTTGTCATCTTACATTTTTGGCCGTTATGTATACCAGCAGAGTGAAATTATTTGTGCATGCAGATTATTTGTAAAAAAAAATCAGTTTGCAAAATGCAGAAGTGTTTTTTTAAAAATAGGTGAGTCCCAGGAAAAAAAACTCCCTTGACAGAGCTGAAGTTCCTACTCATACGTTTTAGTGATGCGTAAAATTAATTTGCAGCTGTCACACTCTCCATTACAAAGTTATGAAAACACAGCAAACTGCAGCAATTTTCAAATTAACGCCTTACCTTCCAAACTAAATGACAGAAACTGAATTCATCAACGGATAGCGTAATGCAAGTTTTTTTCCACCCCCTCAGCTAATGGGAGGTAGTATCACTGGAAACAACAGCAGAAAGTGAACAGCTCTGATTTAGGTTGAGAAAGCATGTGCAGAGACCTCAGTCACGACCACCTTCGGATTACTACGAGGTCAGTAACAGCTACCTGAGATCAACAGGAACAAATAAGATTGGGGTGAGGGTGAATTCTTGTTCATTTGATTTTGTGTTAGAAAACAATGAAGGCCAATGTACCACCAGAGAATGGTTAATTTTAAATAAGGACTTCCAATAGTAGAAAATAAAAAAAAGAAATAATGTACAAAGGAACAAATGTAGAACCTACCTTTGGAATTGACTACACTGACAATTTTAGATTTTCTCTCAAAACCAGGTAGACAACACATCATGAGGGTAAAGTGTAGAACCATCTGTATAAAAGGTTTTGAACATAGAGGAATTGTAACACTGTGGTCACATTTCAACAAAAGGTGGGGATTTCCTAAACTCTCCAAAAGACAAGACCATGAGACGTAGGAGCAGAAGTAGGCCATTCGGCCCATTGAGTTCATGCCACCATTCAACGAAGTCATGGCTGATCTGATAATCAACTCCGCTTTCCTGCCTTTTCCCCATAACCCTCCCTCGATTCCCTTACTGATTAAAAATTAGTCTCAGCCTTGAATATGTTTAACGGCCCAGCCTCTACAGCCCTCTGCAGTAAAAAATTCTACTGAATCACTACCCTCAGAAGAAATTCCTCCTCATCTTGGTTTTAAATGGGTGACCCCTTACTTGGAGATTATGCTCTCTGGTCCTAGACTCTCCCATAAGGTGAAACAACCTCTCAGCATCTACCCTGTCAAGCCCCCTAAGAAGCCTATATGTTTCAATAAGGTTGCTTCTCATTCTTCTATGCTCCAATGAGTACAGGCCCAACCTACTCAACCTCTCCTCATAAGAAAATTCCTCCAGACCCAGGATTAACCTAGTGAATTTCCTCTGGACTGCCTCCAATGCCAGTATATCTTTCCTTAGATATGGGGATCAAAACCGTTCACAGTATTGTAGATGTGGTCTGATTAGTGCCTTGCACAGTTTTAACAAGACTTCCCTATTTTTTTTACTCCATTCCGTTTGAAATAAAGGCCAGCATTCCATTTGCCTTCCCTATTACCCACTGAACTTGTACCTTAACCCTTTGTGATTCATGCACGAGGATCCCCAAATCCCTCTGTGCTGCAGCTTTCTCCATTTAAATAATATTCAGCTCCTCTATTCTTTCCGCCAAAATGCATAACCTCACATTTTCCCACATTATATCCCATCTGCCAAGTTTTTGCCCACTCAAGCAAAGGGTTCAAACTCCGGCTAAAATTTTGTTACAAGGGTTTGCCTAATTCTGAATATCAAAAAAAGTGTTAGAAACAATCTAATTTGTCAAAAAGATTGCAAAGCAATATAACAAGTATTTTATGAAGGGGTCTCATTGCACAGGTCAAAAGCTCTTCTGATCAGTAAAGTAAGCAGAGCCTTGCAAAACGAACTGTTGTGTTTCTACAACGATATTTGGTTTAGCTCTTTGAAGTAGACATTCCGCAATCATACAAATTATCCCACTATCACTGAAGAAATAAAAATATTTCCTTATATGCCAAGTACATCCACAAAGTATTAAAAAAAAGTTTATTTTTATTTTTAAAAAAAATGAAATACAACGGATGATTCTAGCAGTTGACTTACTGCTAGAATTCATAACTGGAATACTGGACTTACAGTCACTATTGAGATCATCATCATCTCATAATCACCCTGAAGGAAGCAGCTTTATGTTAGGATAGATTGTCATTTTTTGTTTTCCCCACAAAGTATAAAACAACTGCACCATAGATCACATAAGTTGCTGTTTCATGAAGAATCCACAGTTTGTAACATCTCTGAAGAGAATTAAGCAATGTCTGACATGGTTTGGCAGAACATCATGTTCAGTTTGTACCAGTGGAGCCAAAACCACCTGCGCCTCGTTCAGTTTCATCCAGGGTCTGCATGAAGACAAAAAAGGGTAAAACAGTCAAAAAGGAGGTTACATCTTAACCAGAAAATAAAACCACAATAGGAAATGTTTGCTTAATACATTTAGTCACCTTCAACTCCTCAAGTTCTGGGTAGCAGATACGTTCACAGATCAGTTGAGCTATTCGATCGCCCTTTTTAACTATCAAAATATAAATTTGAAAACAAAAACAAAATTCAATGTTTTTTCCCCCAAAAAATCACTTAGTACTTATATTGATTAGCTCAAGTCTATCCAAACATTATATCGATTAGTTCAAGTCTATCTAAACATTATATTGATTAGTTCAAGTCTATCCAAGCATTATATGATGTCTTGCAATATGTCCATCTGTAGATTTAGAATTAATACATACCATACAGAATGAGCAAAGCAAACTTCAGAGCTATTTCAGTTTATTAGAAAACAGACTACCATTAACATTCTTTTGAAACCTGGAAATTTTTCCAAAGTTCAAAAAAGGTGACGCACCTCTTCAGAAGTTCTTTCACATTAAAAAGAACAGCAGGCCAATTAGAAAATTATTTCCACCTACAAAAATATTTACTACATATTTTCCTTTAGGTTAAAGCTCACTATTTAATGCCAGACTTTAACCAATGAAAATGAATTCCACTACTGATGTTTCATTACTTCACAGTAATAAAAAAAAGGGGGGTATTGATATTTTATGCATGGTAGCCAGGCTACCAAATAAATAATGCAGCCTGAACTGTCTAATTTCTGGTGATTATCAATGCAACTGGATAAATCTGCTCCAGGCATCGTGTGGTAAGACATTCAACACAAATCCCCTCTCCTGTTACAATATGGTGACTCATAGATCAATTTCAGATGCCAACAGTCCTTTGGTACCAAGTGGCCATTCATCATGCGTCAGCCAGACACTCAAATCTGGCAAGCAACTCAACTGTGGAGCTTTGCCCAATTCAATTCCCACCCAAGGCCTAAACAGACATGTTAAAAGCTATTACAGATTCAAAGTGCAATTTCACCCCACTCCCTATAACTCAAATGTTTGGTGGCCAGTTAATGAAAACATCCCCAATTTAATCCCAAGCATTGCCAAAAATTAGTTCAACTGGGCCTTCTGGAACAAATCATACTTTTAAAACAGGTGGAAATTGTCATCAGTTGATGGTTTAATACAAAAGTACAATAGCCCGGCAGTTATCAAAATTAATGCCAGAAGCTAATCTGCTATTTGTTTGATCACTGTGTGGATCTTGACACCAGGAATTTTGTCCATCATGGTTAAGATATGTTATGTTAATAGAACTACTGATAATTGATGATGGTCGCTGTCTTCAAACAATTAAAAAAGTTGGCTAATTATATTGTGCGGAACTTAAAATTGATTTGCAATTTTCTCTGCAACACAAGCACTTTGATGTGATAAGACAAAGTGTTAAAACTAAGTACGAGAATGAATGTCCAATAACGTTAAGAATTTCTTACAAATTTCCCAAATATTAAATGTTTTCCCACAGGCCTTGCCAAATAATTTGGTAGAACCTTTAACCTAATTATTAAAAACCTGTCTGAATGGAACTCCCCACTTGGTGGCCACAGAGCAAATGCTTTGCCCTCCATAGATCTCTAATCTGCACTTTAATGACGTTATGCTTATATCAGTTGCAACGGAACAAATGAGAGAAGATTCCTAGAGTGAATCACTTTGTGAAATGTGCTGCTCTGTATATGACAACAGTAGTGAGGTAAAGGATAGCCACTGTTTGCTTGTCCCTTACCTTCAAAACTTTCCTTGCTAAAGTTGAACAGAACCACACCGACATTTCCTCTGTAATCCTCATCAATAACGCCAGCTGAGAAACAGAAAAGGAACAACTGATTCTACAGATATTTAAAGGCTAGAAATAACATTCACTATCCACACACTTACAAAAAGGCACCAGGCACAATGCATACTATTGGAAGACATTCATATGCATAGCAGACAATTCTATACATCTTATTAATTCTTTGCATCCCTCCTTTTGGAAAGGAACATCTTTAAATTTACAAAATAGTATCTGAACATTTGGACAAATTTTGAGATGATCAGAAAGACAGCAGGGATTTACAGTCCCTTACCCTGGCACTTTGACCCCTAGTTCGAGACCCTTCAGCCAGGCATAATGATCACTCAGAATCCACTCACTAAAGCCCTCTTCAGAATTTTATATACTTCAATTAAATCACCTCACATTCTTGTAAACTCAAGAAAATAGGCCCATTTTACTAATTTTTCCTTAGATTGCATAGACTAGGTTTATATTTCTTTGAATACGGAAGATTAAAGGCTGAACTCATTGAAATGTTTCAGATTAAAGAATTTGATAGGGTGGATAAAGAAACTATTTGCTCTTTGGGAAGAGTCCACAACATACTAGAACTAGGCCATGCAGGGGTGATGTAAGGAAGCACTTCTTCATACAGAAGTGAATGGAAATCTGGAACGCTCTCTGAAAAGCTTCGAGGCTGGGTGTCAACTGAAATTTTCAAAACTGAGATTGATAGATCTCTGTTGGGCAAGGGTATTGGGGTTAAGGAACTAAGGCATGTAAACAGAGTTAAGATAGAGATCAGCTGTGACCTAATTGAATGGCCGAACAGCTTCCTCCTGTTTGCGAGTTCAATTCAATTCTGTTCTACCAATTAGTGAGATGTAAATTTACTTTAGTGAACTGATTTCTCACCTTTCACTCAGGTGACAGGTATACACATCAAGATTTAAAAAAAATAATTCTCAGGGCATCAGCATTGTTGGCAAGGCCAGCATATATTGACCATCTCCATAGTTACCCTCGAGACAGTGGTGGTGGGCCTTTTGCTTGAACTACTGCAGTCTGTGTAAAGGCGCGCACATAACCCTTTTCAGTTGGGTCTTCCAACATTTTCACCCAGCGATAAAGGAACAATGTCCAATTCCAACTATTTGATATGAAATTGGAAATTTTAACCAATGTTTTAATTTGAAGAAGAAAATATCATTCTAAAGAACTGTAGCTCCACCATCTGGTGGAAGCAAAATAACACTAACACCAGCTTCTTTCTGACGTAGTGCGAAATGACAGACAAAACTGCTGTTCAGAATAGTATAGCCAACGAGGGCCATTAAGTGCTAAATGTTTGAAAGAGCCATCTACTTAATACCACTCCCCCGCACTTTCTCCACAGCCCTGTATTTATGTCACTTCAAAGAATTTATCCAGTTCCTTTTTTAAAAAAAATTATTGAATCTGCTTCCGCCACCCTTTTAGACAGCATACTCCTGATCATAGCATACTGTAGATTTACGTTACACCAGTTCTTTAGCCAATCACCTTAAATCTGTCCTTTGGTGGCAGTGCCTTCAGTTGCCTGGACCGTAAACTCTGAAATACCCTTCTTATACCTCTCCGCCTCACTTTCCTCCTATAAAAAAACTCTCTAAAATCTACCTCTTTGACCACGCTTTAGGTCATCTGATCCAATATTTTCTTATGTGGCTCAATGTCATATTTAGCTTTATAATACTCCTGTGAAGAGCTATGTAACTCATTACGTTAAAGGCGCTATATAAGTTGTTGCTGCATTTGTTAAGTCCTCCTAAAGCTCGTTACTATCCTTTACATTACTACATTTCAAAATTGTGCCATCTGCAACTTTTGAAGTTCTGCCCTGTGTACCCAACTCCCAATCATTAGCAAAAAAGCAGTGATCCTAATACTGACGCATGGAGAACAGCACTTAATATGTGCTCCTCACCCCCCTCCCTACTACTCTGGAAAAACAACCATCTCCTACTATTCTCTGCTTTCTGTCCCTTACCCAATTTTGTATTTAGGCTTCCACAGTACCTTTAATCCCATGGACTTTAATTAGGCTAACAGGTCTATTATGTCGCATTGTCAAAAACCCCCTGAACACCTGTACAGCATCAACTGCACTAACTCATTGATCCTGTTCTCAAAAGAACTCAAGTTAGTAAGCACAGCTTGCCTTTAACTTACATATTACTGACTTTCATTTATTGGTGCATAATTTTTCAAGTGTCAATTAAAGTTTTGTCCAATTATTGTTTCCCCACCACCAATGCAAGGTTGACCTAAAGTGTAACTGCTAACTTTACTCCTTCCCATTTTTGCACAGGGTTGTATTATTTGCAATCCACTAAGCCTTTGGCACCATTCCCATACTTGAGGATTAGAAAGTTGTGGCCACAGCCTCTATAATTTCCACCCCTTGATTTACTTCAGTAACCTAGGATGCACCCCATTAAGGCCAGGTGACTCTTCTTGTGAGGACTAACAACCTTTTAAATATCTTTTATTTATTTTATCCTATCCAATATAACTGCTACCTCCTCCTTACATTAACAGGATCCTGCTCTGTAGTGAAGAGCGATGCAAAGTACGCACTTAATACATTAAAAAAAAACCTTCCTCAACAAGATTATGTCCCTGTTGGCCCCTAATCAGCCCCACCCTTCCTTTGACAACCATACAAAGACTTTTGGGTTTCTTTTGTGTTAGCCACTAATGTACTGCCAATACTTCCTCTTAGAACATAAAAACTAGGAGCAGGAGTAGGCAATTCAGCCCCTTGAGCCTGCCCCGCCATTCAATACAATCATGACTGATCTCATTTCGGCCTCAAATCCAATTTCCCGCCCTCTCCCCATAACCTTTCAACACATTACTAATTAAAAATCTGATAATCTCCTCCTTAAATTTATTCAGCATCCCAGCATCCACTGCACTCTGAGGTGGTGAATTTTGCAGATTCACGACCCTTTGAGAAAAGTAATTCCTCCTCATCTCTGATTTAAATCTACCACCCCTTAGCCTAAAACTATGGACTCCCGTTCTAGAATGCCCCACAAGGGGAAATATCCGCTTCACGTTTACTTTGCTTATCCCCTTTAGCATCTTTTATGCCTCAATTAGATCTCCTCTCACCCTTCTAAACTCTAGCGAGTATAGGCCTAAACTGCTCAATCTCTCCTCATAAGACAAGCCCCACATCTCTGGAATCAATCTAGTGAACCTCCTCCAATGTAACTACATCCTTCCTCAAGGGCACCAAAACTGCACAGTACTCCAGGTGCTGTCTCACTAACACCTTGTACAGTTGCAACAACACTTTCCTATTTTTATACTCTATTCCTTTAGCAAAAAATGCCAAAATTCCATTTGCCTTCCTTATTACCTGCTATACCTGCATACTAGCTTTCAGCGATTCATGCACAAGGACACCCAGATTCCTCTGCACTGAAGCATTCTGAAGTTTCTCTCCATTTAAATAATAAGTTGCCTTTTTATTCTTCCAACCAAAATGGATAACCTCACACTTATCCACGTTAAAGTCCATCTGCCAAATTTTGGCCCATTCACCCATATCCATTTGTAAATTTATTTCTTCATTGCAACTTACTTACCCACCTATTTTGGTGTCATCTGCAAACTTAGCTATAGTACCTTCAATCCCTGAATCCAATTCATTAATATAGATTGTAAATAGTTGGGGCCCAAGGACCGAACCATGTGGCACCCCACTAGTTACAGCTTGCCATCCAGAAAAAGACCCATTTATCCTGACTCTCTGCTTTCTGTTGGGTTAGCCAATCCTCTATCCAAGCTAATATATTATCCCTAACTCCATGTGATCTTATCTTGTGTATTAATCTTTTGTGCGGCATCTTATCAAAGGCATTCTGGAAATCCAGATACACTACATCCCCATTATCCACTTTGCTTGTCACATCTTCAAAGAACTCTAGCAAATTAGTCAAATACTATTTATTCTTCATAAAACCATGCCAACTGATGGATTGCATTTTGACTTTCCAAATGCCCCATTGCTACTTCCTTAATAAAGGACTCCCACAATTCCCCAACAACTGGTCTATAGTTTCCTACTTTCTACCTCCCCCCTCTTTTTGAATAAGTCTTTTCTCCTTTACTCCCTTTTACAGGTTGCCTCAATTTAGAAACCTGGGGCAGAATTTTACGTTCCATGGGCAGGGGCATGCCTGGCCCAATCAGGCGTAAAATAGCACAAGATTATTTCTGAACCACGCCTGCCGTCAATTAAAAGGCCACTTAAAGCCATTAAAAAGGTTTGCGATTTTATATTGCCCGTGTAATATCATGCTCATCGCATGGGCAACCCACTTTTTACAAAACCTCATCCAAGGGCTGGATAAAAAGGATCAGCAACACTGCCATTGTGAGTAGGTTAGGATATAGTTTGCTGCTGGTTGTTTATTTCAACTTGACAGCTTGAACTCTGTTGTGAGCTTCAGTCTCAGCATTTCCAGGCTTCATTTCAGGACTCATTAGTGTCTCCAAGGCCCCATGAGAATTTTGACCGTGTGGACCCTTCCAGGTATCAGGCAGCCTTCTGTAACCCTGGTAATGGGGATTGTGCTCTACACTGGAGGCCCCTCCTCTGAGGAAGAGGGGTGCAGAATGAAGAGATGAAGAGGAGGCCAGGTGTCCCAGGGCAGCTTCCAGGGAAGCAACCTGTGGGAGGAGAGGAGTAGGGCCAGCAGGTACTCCAAGGCAGAAGGGGTCGCAAAAGACACCACTATCCTGCTGCCAGACTTTACAGGCAGCGACTTAGCTACCTCAATATAACCAAGGTGCAATGCCGAAAGAGGCTCTGCCTCTCCAGTGGGAGGGTGACCTCCCTTTGTCATGATTAGAGGTGATCTCAGGCTCAACTGTGTCGGTGGACACCACGTGCCAGTGGCTCTGAAGGTGACAGTGGCTCTCAACTTCTGTCTAGCTCTTTCCAGGGGTCAGTGGGGGATCTTTGTGGAGTGTCCCAATCAGCTGTCCACAGTTGCATCAAGCTGGTGACTGATGCTCTGTTCACTCGGATAATGACATTTATTCATTTTCGTAAGGACGAGGCCAGCCAGGCTGACTGAACCAAAGGCTTTGCAGTGATCACTGGGATCCCCCACATCCAGGGTGCAATCGACTGCACACATAGCCATTAAGGCACCAGCGGGTTAGCCAGGTGCCTTTGTCAACAGGAAGGGGTTCCACTTGATGAACATCCAGACAGTTTGTGACTACAAGACGCAGATTCTGCACGTCTGTGCATGGTACCCTGGCAGCTCCATGCACTTATATAGACACTCCCAGGTGCAAGGCCTATTCAGTGCTCCAGCCCCACTGTTTGGACAGCTGCTGGGTGACAGAGGCAATCTGTTGAAAAGATGGCCTATGACACCTCTCCACCACCCAACAACAGAGGCAGAGCAGCCTCTGGACCATTCAGGAAGAGCACTACAATACCCCCACAGCGGGTGTCACTGATGGCGGTTACGTGCTGCACTCTCCATAATCTGGCACTGGCAAGGGGGAGGATCTTGAGGCAGCTCCACAAGCCATACAGGATAAATCCAGTGGTGAGTCAGTGCTGACCTCCAGAAACAGCCAGAAGTTGAGGGCCACTGAGACCTTCAGAAGAGGAGCACGGTGAGGAGAACACTGAGGCCTCTGTATCCTTCAGAGAGGCAGGGACACCTTGATCCAATGCTCCTTCCACTAGGGTACCAAAGACCTGTTTCCACCTCATGCCAGGGTTGCCACCTCCAACCCAGATGTCTGAAATGACCCTTTCATTTGAACCGCAAGTTCACTCAGTGCCTGTGCAATAAGGTTTAAAGCCACTTACATCCAGCATTAGATACTGGCATACCAAACACCAAAAAAAGTGAAGCGTACTCAGACCATTAAGATAAAAGCAAAATTTATATAATTTTGACAGACAATAAATGAACATTACTATATCTGGTGTTCATGGCCAAACCAGTAAACATTAACAAAACATGGCAGAACAGAAGATCACCCATGAACAGTCTCTCTTGTGCTCATGGTGCCTTAAACTTACATTTACAAGTGCTAAGTCATTGTCCCCCCCCAACCCGCTCGCTGGCAGTGGCATTGGAGGCAGCCTGCTGTCTCGTTGGCCATGATGACCTTGGAGGCCGTCCTGTGGCCGCTGGAGCCAGGGCTCAACCCCTTGGCCAGTTCCAGTGTCACTAACAGTTGGCACTCAGACCCTAATACCCGAGATCCACTGGTTGGGGGGGCGGGCGTGCTGGAGACAGACAGCCCTCAACATTTCTCCACATTGATCCATGCCAACATGGTACTCAGCCTTGCCAAAGCAGGTCATTGAACCTTTTGCAGCACTGCGCCCAAGGGCGCTACACAACGTCGTGCTGCTGACCTCGGCTGCCACCTCCTCCCAAGCCTTTTTTGGTTTGGTGTGGTGGCCTCCTCCTGCCATCCCTGGGAATGAGGGTGTCCCGCCTGACACCCACCTCCTCCACGAGGACGGTGAGGCACCCGGGAAACAGGCGAGGGGGGGGGGGGGGATTGCCCACCTGACCTGCCCTCCCGTCTAATGTTTCTTCCCGCTGGGTGAGGCCATTGCTCCAGTCTCCAGACCAATTAAAGATTCTCCCCTGTCAGCTTCTGGGAGGTGCCTTTGCCGATTTTAAAGTGCCTGCCAGGCCACCACCAGACCCAGGGGCCAACAGGGCCCCTCCTGGCCCAATCACAAGATGCATTTCACACTGGCCGGGCCTTAATTGGCCGGACAGCGTGAAATCATGGTCAGGGGCCCATTTCCCAACCGCTCCCAGGCCCGATCACGCGCGCCTGACAAGGGAAAAGTTCACGCCCTGGACTAAAAGTCTGGGGACACAAATGCAAATCCCAACATGGCAGCTTGTGAACCGAATTCAGTTAAACAAACAAACCTGGAATAAAAGATAGTCTAGGTAATGGTGGCCATGAAGCCATCAGATTGTTGCAAAATACAACTTCACTAATGTCCTTTAGGGAAGGAAACCTGCTGGCTTTACCCGTCTGGCCTATGTGACTCTAGGCTCTCACTGACGTGGTTGACTCTGAACTGCCCTCTGAAATGGCTTAAAAAAGCCACCAAGGGTGTTCACTACCTACTCAAGGACAATTGGGGATGGTCAATAAACACTGCCTTTACCAGTGACAGCAAGACTGTGAATGAATTAAAAATTGTTTTAATTAAGCTGTCTCTACAAAATGGGAATACACAATGTAATGGATAGCTTAGTGGTACATTTTACTTGTTGGGAAGGATGGTCTAGAATATAAAAGCAGGGATGTGCTGCTGAGTCTTTATAAGGCTCTGGTCAGACCACATTTAGAATATTGTGAGCAATTTTGGGCCCCGTATCTCAGGAAGGATGTGCTGGCCCTGGAGAGGGTCCAGAGGAGGTTTACGAGAACGATCCCAGGAATGAAAAGGCTTAACATATGAGGAACGTTCAAGGACTCTGGGTTTATACTCGATGGAGTTTAGAAGGATGAAGGGGGATCTGATTGAAACTTACAGAATACTGAAAGACCTGGATAGAGTGGACGTGGGGAAGATGTTTCCATTAGTAGAAGAGACTAGGACCTGAGGGCACAGCCTCAGAGTAAAGGGAAGACCTTTTAGAAAAGAGATGAGGAGAAACTTCTTTAGCCAGAGAGTGGTGAATCTGTGGAATTCATTGCCAAAGAAGGCTGTGGAGGCCAGGTCATTGAGTGTATTTAAGACCGAGATAGATAGGTTCTTGATTGGTAATGGGATCAAAGGTTATGGGGAGAAGGGGTTGAGAAACCTATCAGCAATGATTGAATGGCAGAGCAGACTCGATGGGCCGAATGGCCTAATTTCTGCTCCTATGTCTTACGGTCAGCAATAAATGAATGAATGTAAGCAAAAAACACTAATCTGCATGGAGAATTAAAGTATTTTCAAGTACAAGAATACAAGGGCAACAGGGAGTAAGACATTAGAAAGTAAATAAAAGTCATGTGTGAAACAGAAGTTTGTAATATAGTAGGAGACATCTGAAGCTTGATAAGGACAGAAAACACTTGCATATTAAAGTTGGACTGAATAGATTAGTTAAAATACATGCGCACACATTTGAAAGTCTAATAATGTCAAACTATGGGATGGAAATAAGGTTACTTATGTATAGAAATACTGTCCAGAAAAAACCATGCTCCTGATAAATTTCACATTACCAAATTCCTCCACCTGTGTCTTTTCATGTTTTTATTGAAGTTTATACTTAAAGGTCTTTCCCTTTCCCAAAAGGCAGGGCTTAAAGGGTCTTAAACTCCCGTCTCTGACCAAAATTAAGTTAAATCGCACAGTCGGACAGACGAAACACTTAATAGCTCAGATGTGCCAGAACCAGTCACCCATTTTGAAGAATATTTTTTCCTTGGCCTTGGCAGCAGATCACATAACTTGTAGCACGAGTTACTGGAGTTACCTTATAGAAGGTTGGGCTCTTTGCAATTAAAAATCTTTATTTGTGGCTTTGCAACATCTGCTGTTGTGTGAAGGTACAAGAACCAGGAAGCCAGAGAAAAAGCAAAGGATGGCAAAAAAAGCGAAGCCTTTCTCTCCATCCTAAGCACTCACCTCGTTCCACAGACTCTCACTCCACCAGCTCCTCACGACGATTTCAGGACCTCCAATCTCCAGCTTCCCCCATCCCCAAAAGGCAGATCTCTACCTGTGTGTAATGCATATTCGCCCACCCAGAACCCAGGGCAGCAGAGAAACACCATCATCTGTGACAGAACTGAGCAAGCCTTCAAAACCTAGACTGGCGGTGTTGCTCTGCCGCTGTTTACGCTGGGCAAACGCATCTGTATGACACAAAAGTTGTTTGTGCATCCATTGCCACCTCACTTACCAGCATGCCCAGTGTTTAAAGTGCATTGAAGGTTTTTCCTGGTTTGGAATTTGAAATATCCGTCATTTCAAGAGGCAGTGTGCACCTCGTGTAACACAAGCTACTTGGGGCTTTCAGTAAACGTTTGTTTGTACAGGTTTCACTGTATATTAAAACGTTCTATTTATTCCCTGTCAAGTAACATCTAAAATAAAATCAGAAGTTGCTGGAAAAACTCAGGAGATCTGGTAGCTTTGAGTTCAATACGACTCTCCTTTGGAACTAAAGGGAGGAAAAAATGTGATGGGTTTTATGCTGTTGAAGGGGGATGGGGGAAGAACGGGGATGTAGAACAAAAGGGAAGGTCTGGGATAGAGTAGAGGGTGGAAGACATTAAATAACAGATGACATGGAACAAAAGGCAAAGGAGTGGTAATGATTGTAGTAAAGAAATAAGATATGGGTCTAGAGTCAGTGTTAATGGAAGAGTAAAGGGCAGCTGTGTATGAAAGCAAAATCAAGAAACCAAGCTGCAGGCCAGTACTTTGTAAAAGAAAATAAAATAAAATGGAGGACAGAGTTCACCGTCTGAAGCTGTTAAACTCAATGTTGAGTCCAGAAGGCTTGTAAAGTATCTAACTGGAACATGAGGCGCTGTTCCTGAAGTTTGCATTGGGTTTCATTGGAAGCTCGGGGTCATCTTTGTGGGCTGAGTGAAGGTGTTCCGCAAAGCAGTCACCCAGTCTATGTTTGGTCTCCACAGTGTAGAGGAGATTACATTGTGAACAGCAAATACAGTAAACTAAACTGAAACTACAAGTAAAGCACTGCTTCCCCTGCCTGTGCCTGCTCACAAAGTTATTTAAAATAAGCTAGAAATGTTGTAGTGCACCATTGCTGTACATGGGTAGACTATGTTTCAAAGCTATGGGGCAAATACATTACCTCCAACATCAATGAAGTGTTTCGCTGCCAATCCAGATCTTGGAGCTAGAAAATAATAATAAATGGAAAAGTTAATATTTTTCACAACACTATGGATAAACAAAAACAGAAACAGAAAATGCTGGAAAAACAACAGATCTAGCAACATCTGTAGAAAGAGAAACAGAGTTAACATTGAGCCTGTATCAGAGCTCTGAAGGAGGGTCATGTGAGCTCAAAATGTAATCATATAGATTAGTAACGATGACAAATTTGTAGATTTATTTGCTCTGTTTGAACATAGTGACTGTAAAGTTCATTTGGGGCAGACAAAAACAGGCACTAATTAAATCAGGTTAACTAGATTACACCCCACCCAATTTTAAGATAACAAACCAATGGTTGTAAGACGGGCAGGTGATTCTCTTTCACCCAAACCTAATTTCATCTCTATCATTCTCCAACTTTGGAGACTAAAGACTTACTATCAGTAAATAAAGCTGGAATTGTGGGATTCGGTGTTAAAAAAAAAAATCAGAAGCATTTAAGTGAACAAAGAAATTGTTTATGTCAGCCACTTACCCACTCTGCCGTAGAATCCAGAAGGAATTGCAATCTGAATATCTGTCTTCACAATAACTTTATCCTGAGCACTGACCACATAATCATAGGCGCTGCAAACAGGCAGACAGGTAATCGAATCAGCCGAGATGCTATCACATTCCCCTCACAAGGATGGTGGGAAAAATATAGACCAACACAAATGTAAATTATTTGTAATTTTCTGTATTACTTGTACAGCAGCTCCGGAGTTTCTTCAGTGTAAATCTCCACAAGAAAATGCTAGACTGATAAGCAACTTTTCCACTTGTTGCATGAGGTGGGTGGGGGGGGGGGGGGGGGGGGGGGGGAGGAGCAAAGGGTGGGGGGGAGGAGGAGCGATGGTCCCTGCAGTTGAATAGCCCACCCATTCTGAGGTGGAGGATGGCCAGTTGAACAAAGGTCACAACCCCCCCCCCCCCCCCCCCCACACCCCGCCCCCCCCCCCCCCCCCCCCCCCCCCCCGTCTCAGAGCCGGAACCAGGACAGGATTCAGCAGAGAAACCAGGAGAAACAGCACAAAGGCAATAAAATAATGGGGGGGGGGGACACGACAGCGGGTTTAGCTAAAGAAATGAAGTGAAGGAAGGAAACAGCAGTGAGGTGGATAAAACCTGAAGGAAAAGCCGGGTTTGGGGGGGGGGGGTGTTTGAGAATAAAGTGTTCAAGAGCCAATTCCTGTGCAAAACTGAAGCAATAAAATGAGGACCAGATAGAGGAAAAATGAGTTATTTAAAATGAGGGGCCAAATAAAAAATAATAAAGGAAAAGAGGCAAAGAGCGCTGGTGAGGCGGTGAATTATTCCTGTGGTTATAATCGGGGGTGGGGGGGGGGTTTAATGCGCTGAAATAACATTTCCCACATTCGGTAAGAACCTCACCTGTAAAGGTCGAAACCGGCCGCCCGCTCCGAGCCCCGGGTCGGCGGGTGCGCGTTTTCACTCAGCCGGGCGAACCTGAGCCGGAGCTTCTCCTCCCCTCGGGGCTTCTCCTCAGTCCGGGGCCGCTTGGCCGGGGATGACAGCGGGCTGGAGGTTTCAGAACACGGCATAGTCCCGGCTAAGAAAGAGAGAGAGAGAGAGAGAGACAGACCTGACTGACTGACTGAGAGAGAACAACCGCCAAAAGAATAGCCCGCCAAAACCCGGCCACTCAGCGAGCGCCAATCAGAAAACCAGCGCCTGTCAGCGAGCGCCAATCGGAAAACCGGCGGCCGGCCAGCAAGCGCCAATCAGAAAACCAGCGCCAATCAGCGAGCGCCAATCAAAAAACCAGCGCCAGCCAGCGAGCGCCAATCAAAAAAATCCGGCGCCCGTCAGCGAGCGCCAATCAGAAAACCCAGCCAGCCAGCGAGCGCCAATCAAAAAAAAAAATAGCGCCAGCCAGCGAGCGCCAATCAGAAACCACCGCCAGCCAGCCAGCACCAATCAAAAAAACTAGCGTCAACCAGCGAGCGCCAATCAGCGAACTTGTGGGGAGACTGTGGTGTGGTGCTAATGTCACTAGACGAAAAATCCACGGGCCCAGGCTAATGCTCTGAAGACAAGGGTTCAAATCCCACCAGACCAGCTAGTAGAATTTAAATTCAAATAATAAATCTGGAACCTAAAGCAGGGCTCAGTAATGGTGACCATGAAACTCTAATCATTTGTTGTTAAAAACCCACCTGGTTCACTAATGTCCCTTAGGGAAGGAAATATGCTGTCCTCACCTGGTCTGGCCTACATGTGACTCTTAACTACCCTCTGAAATGGCTTACAAGCCACTTTTTAAAAAAAATATATACTTTATTCATAAAATGTCTGAAAGAACATTACAAAACATTTCTAAATGGCCATCACAAAAAGTGCAATCAGGTTCAACTTTTACACATGGATCACGAGATGCTTCAATACAATCAATGAATATTACAGTCATTTCAGTATGATCATTACAGTCAGACAGTGCAATGGGATTGGGGATATCAACATACATCATGTTGCGCTCTGAGGTGCTTCAATGCAATTATAATACAATTAGTATTCAATGCATACATTCAATGTGAGCCATACAGCCCGAGGGGTCTATACCTTTCCCAGCCCCTCGGTGCACTATGGCAGAAAGGTCTTAGACAGTGACCTTTCCCCATTGCGCCTTTGCGGCGGCAGCTCCAAGCTTTAGTGCGTCCCTTAGCACGTAGTCCTAGACCTTGGAATGTGCCAGTCTGCAACACTCAGTCAGGGACAACTCTTTGCACTGGAAGACCAACAAGTTTCGGGCAGACCAAAGAGCGTCTTTCACCGAGTTGATGATCCTCCAGCTGCAGTTGATGTTTGTCTCGGTGTGTGTCCCTGGGAACAGCCCGTAGAGCACAGAGTCCTGTGTCACAGCACTGCTCGGGATAAACCTCGACAGAAACCACTGCATCTCTCTCCAGACCTTCTTCGCAAAGGCACAGTCCACAAGGAGGTGAACAATGGTCTTGTCCCCACCACAGCCACCTTGAGGGCAACGTGCAGAGGGGGTGAGACTCCTGGCATGCAGGAAGGATCTGATGGGGAGGGCCTTTCTCACCACCAGCCAAACTACGTCTTGGTGCTTGTTGGAAAGTTCTGGTGATGAGGCATTTTGCCAAACGACTTTGACAGTCTGCTCTGTGAACCGACAGGATCCACCAACTCCTTTTCCCACAGGGCCTCTGCGACGGACTTGTGGTCAAAGGAGTCTCTCTGCATAAATTTTTCCACGAGGGACAGGAGCATTCCGCGGCAGCATGGCCAGACCCATCCTTCGCAACACCGGGGACAGGTAGAATCTCAGCACGTAGTGACACTTGGTGTTTGCATACCGAGGGTCTACGCACAGCTTGATGCAGCTGCACACAGTATGAGGGCGATGTTGGGCACGTTTTTTTCCCCCTTTATCTAGAGGCTTGTACATCGCTTCCCTGTGGACACGATCCATTTTCGATCTCCAGATAAAGCAAAAGATGGGTCAGGTGATCGCCATCGCACAGGAGTGTGGAATGGGCCAGACCTGCGCCACATACAGCAACAGCGAGTGCGCCTCACACCTGATGACCAGGTTCTTACCCGCAATGGAGAGGGAGCGTCACTCCCACATGCCCAGTTTTATTTCCACCATAGCCACTCGCTCCTTCCAGTTTCTAACGCGTGCCCTGGTCCCTCCGAACCATATCCCCAGCACCTTCAGGCCATCTGACCTGACAGTGAAGAGGATAAAGGATCAGTCAGTCCAGTTGCCAAAGAACATGGCTTTGCTCTTTGCCATGATTTACCTTGGCTTCCGAGGCCAGTTTGAACAGGTCACAGATGTGGATCAGTCTGCGCACCGAGAGCGGATCTGAGCAGAAAACAGTGACATCATCCATGTACAGGGAGACTTTGACCTGAGTGCCTCCACTGCCTGGGATCGTCACTCCTCTTATGCCCGGATCCTTCCTGATGGACTCAGCAAAGGGTTCTATGCAACACCCAAAAAGGATGGGGAGAGAATGCAGCCCTGCCTGACTCCAGATTTAACTGGAAAGCTTTCTGATTCCCACCCATTAATCGAGACTGCGCTACAGATGTTAGTGTAGAGCAGTTGGATCCAATTGCGGATTCCCTCCCCAAACCCCATTTTGAAGAGAACATCCACCATGTAGGTGTGCGATACTCTGTCAAAGGCCTTCTCCTGATCCAAGCTGATAACCTTTTTTAAATGAAAGCAATTAAACTAAATCAACAAAATTGGGATAAATCAGGCACAGCCCCTAATTCAGGTCAGCTGTAAAACCAAGGACAAAATTTAAAGGAACCTTACAAACTTTAAATCAAAATGTGATTAAAGGGGTCAACAAAACACCCCAGTCCCCGCGGTGCCCACCGAGCATGGAAGGCCTCGAATGTGCCAGCAGACACCGTGTGCTCCCTCTCCAGGGACATCCAGCAGCGAATGTAGCCGCAGAAGAGGGACAAACAATCGGGCGGGACTCCCCGTCGATCGCCCGCTGCCTGGACCTGTTAATGGCCAACTTGGCCAGGCCCAGGAGCAGGTTCACGAGGAGGTCCTCCTCCTTCCCAACCCCCTTCCGCACCGGGTGCCCATAGATCAGGAGCGTGGGGCTGAAGTGCAAACAAAACATCAATAAAAGGTTTTTCAAATAACTAAAAAGGGAGTGCAGCCTACAACACCCTATGTATACATGGTCCACGGACTCCACAAGACCGCAAAAAGGGCACGTGTCCTGAGAGTCCGTGAACCTATGCATCCTCTTATTATAGGGGACTGCTGCATGCAACACCCTCCAACCCAGGTCCCCGATAGAAAGGGGGAGGCCACCTCCGTAGAGGGCCTCCCATCGGGGGCCTCCGCCTCCGGACGGCAACAAGGCACGCCAGGGCGTGTCCGGGCGGTGGACGAGGGCGAGAAAAGGTGTGCAGCAGCAGTCCGTACAAAAAGCCCCTCTTTGCCGTGCCAAAAGGCACGGAGGGCATGTCCCCGAGGCGGCTCATATTGCGGGGCACCAGCACCCGAGGGAGGGTTCGGGGCTTGGGGCCAATGTGGAATTCCGTCCGAACAGGGGAACGCTCAGACGGAAGACCACCGCGCACCTGGGCCACCTCAAGACCCAAAATAACATCAGGTCCGAGCACGACCGTTCTCAGGTCTTGGATGGCATCGGCTGTGACCTGGACACTCACAGACGCGCGACGCGCCAACTCCTGCGGGAGCATCCAGCCCAGTCCTCCGCCACCCAGCACGTCCCCGATCCTGGTCACCCCTGCGGCCACAGCCCTCCTCTCCGCCAACCACTGAAAAGGACGGAGGGGCGGATTCCTGAGCAGTGGCTCTCTGACGATAGCCGCTACTCCTGACGGGGGAGAGCAGCGTCGCGAGGCGACCACTTTCCAGACTTTGATCAGGTCCTGGTAAAAGACGGGCAACGCCTGCAAGGAGCCACCGAGGCCCAGCTGTTCTATAAACAGGAGCTGCAAGTCATAATTCAGGCCGTGCACCTGACGGAAGAAATACGTCGTCAGGGCACACCATCTAGGAGGAGGCTCGACGTAGAGGTATCGCTGCAGGGTCTGAAGGCGGAAAGTCGCCACCTGTGTGCGTAGGCACACTAGCGCCTGACCACCCTCCCTAAGCGGGAGACTCAGAACCTCGGCAGCGACCCAGTGCAATCTTTTGTCCCAGAAGAAGTCGACTAACAATCTCTGGATTCTTGTGACAAAGTCCGGGGGAGGGGTCAAAGTGACCAGCCGATACCACAACATGGCGGCGATCAGCTGGTTTATGACCAGAACTCGACCTCGGTAAGATAGCACTCGGAGCAGTCCTGTCCAGCGCCGCAGGCGAGCGGTGACTTTCGTCTCCAGTTCCTGCCAGTTCGCCGGCCAGGATTCCTCAGCGGGGCAGAGATGGACCCCCAGGTAGAGGAGGCTGGTCCCGCTCCAGGTGAAAGGCCTGAGCTCCTCGGGTAGGGGATCCATCTGCCACGGACCGACCAGGAGTCCAGAACATTTCTCCCAGTTGATCCTGGCAGAAGAAGCGGCAGAGTGGACCTCCTGGCACTCGCGCATCCTCCGCAGGTCAGCCGGGTCACTAAACATAAGGAGCACGTCATCGGCGTAAGCCGCTGATCCAAGCTGATACTCTTTCGAGTACAAACCTGTTTCCATCTGTTTCAGATGAAGTTACATGTTTCACAGTTTGCCATTGTGAGATTTGAACTCTTGATCTCAGGGTTACAAACCCAGTACCATAACCACTTGGCTATTTAGGCCAAGCCTTAAAGGAACCATAGTTTGCTATTGTGAGATTTGAACTCTTGATCTTGGGGTTACAAACCCAGTACCATAACCACTTGGCTATTTAGGCCAAGCCTGATCCAAGCTGATGGGGCACATGCCACTTAGTTCAAGGGCAATTAAGGATGAGCAACAAATGCTGGCCTTGCCAGAGACGCTCATATCCCATAAGAAGCATAAAGAAAAAAAAAATCAAAACCCAAGCCATTCAGTGAGCGCCAATCAAAACCTAGCCAATCAGCGAGTGGGAATCAAACTCCCAGCCAATCAGCGAATGTCAGAAACCACAACCAAACAACGACCTTCAAACAAACCTCAGCCAATCAGCAAACGTTTGAAACCTAAGCCAATCATCAAACGCCAAACTAAATCTCAGCCAATCAGGATGCACCAACCAAAACCTCAGCCAATCACTGAGTGCCATACAAAATCCTCGCCAATCAGCAAGTACCAAAACCCTGCCCCTTCCCCCCCCCCCCCCCCCCCCACCCACCCACATCCAGCTTCATAAAAGTGACATTAATACATTTTAAACAATGAGGTGTTCATCCAAAACTCGACTGGAGTGTTCAAACTCACACTGCAGTCAGGTTGAAGAACAAGAATCAAACTTTTTTCACATTCTGTCAAACTCTGAAGCTCTCCAATCAGGTTCTGCGCCAACATGGTACTGAAGCAAACTTAGTCAAAGTAATAAATGACATTCTCTATGACAAACCATCATTCTTCAACCTGTCTGCAGCCTTCAACACCATCAACCACACCATCGCTCTCCACTGGACTGCCCTTGTTTGGTTCCCCTCTTACCTACACAAATGCATGTACAGTTGTTTAAAAGAATATCAGCTTTAATCTCCCTAGGGCAGACTCCCCTAATGGTTGGGGGGAAAAGTCGGCACATACCATCAGCGAATAAAGTGATCAGTAGCTGCCCACTATACAATAACTTCATTCAGTGTTCCAGTTCGCCTGCTACAGGCAGTGCAGGAAATGGCCACCTCTTGCAGTGGCTCTCTCACTGGTCATAACAAGTACCTAGCAATGCAGCCAACACCAGCAGAACCAACTCTTCCACTTTTGTCCCCATTTACTATCAAACTGCAGTGTTTATTTAAGAAAGAACTGCCTTTTCACGTGCTCAGGAGACAGAATTTTACAGCTGAGAAAGAGACCACTCTGCCTTTTGTACCTAGGCTGGCTCTGTGAAACAGCAACATGCTTGGCTCCATGCCTTCGCCCTCTCAAGGCACAAAAATAACAAAGAAAAAGACTGGCTAGGCCCTCGAGCCTGTTCCACACGCCTCAGATTGTGGTTTGTCCCATCGTCCTCCCTTCACTCACCAGCACCCATGTAATCCTCTGGGAGAGGCAGAAGAGAAAGTCCCCGGTGGGTTCAAATCCCACCATGGCAGGTGGTGGAATTTAAACTCGATTAATAAATCGGGAATTATAAAGCTAGTCTCAGTAATGATGACCACGAAACTATCATCAATTGTTGTTAAAAACCCATCTGGTTCACTAATGTCCTTTAGAGAAGGAAATCTGCTGTCCTTACCTGGTCTGGCCTACATGTGACTCCAGACCCACAGCAATGTGGTTGACTCTTAACTGCCCTCTGAAATGGCCGAGCAAGCCACTCAGTTCAAGGGCAATTAGGGATGGGCAACAAATGCTGGCCTCATCCCACAAAAGAATAAAGAAAAAAATTCTGGGTGGAGGACGAAATCTGGATAATAACTCCCCAACTCCCAAATCTGGGTTCCAGGAGTTCACCATCACTCCTACATTGTGTTTGCCATCAAATTAGCTATAGTTATAAACTTGCCCAGCTCACTTTCAAATGTTGCAGGGAATCCTCACTCACTGAAGAATCCAGTAACTCATTCCAAAAGACAATGACAGAACATAAAGGCATCCTGGCATCTAACTAACCAGGATCTATTCTGATAGAACTCTTCCCCTTTCCATGATTGCCAGATGTCTGTTTGAAAATTATTCCTTTGAGCACTCCAGGAGAAATGCCATCAGTGCCAGCTGAACAATCTGCTTCAAGATTCCTTACTCTATCCAGGACTATAGAAGTTTTGGGTCAACTGCACACGTCATCTTCTGGAGTAAAAATTGCTATGAAGTGGCCATTTAAAACCTCTGTTCTGTGAATGAGTCACATATTTGTCTAGAGTAATCCTTCACTGGCTCAATGGAGTTATTAATGGCTCTCTGATTCCTAACCTAGCTAAAAGCATTTTAGTAATGCATCCAGTGTTCTTTTTGTTACTCCAACGGTAGCTTTTGTTCCTTTTCGTGAAGCTCCATAATTAGCTGTATTTTCTGGAGATAATAGCATGTACCTCAAATTTGCTTAGGGGGATGATAGCAGAGTGGCGATGCTACTGAACTAGTAATCCAGAAGCCCAAGCTAACACTCAGGAGACATGGGTTCAAAGCTGGGTGAATGTAGATTTAATTAATTAATCTGAAATAACATGTTAATGAAACTACCAGATTGTTGTAAAAAACCATCTGGTTTATCAATGTCCCTCAGGGGAGGAGATCAGCCACCCCTGGTCTGGTCCACACAGCAATGTGATTGACTCTTAAATGCCCTCTGAGATGGCCAGGCAAGCCGCCACAGAGAAAAGGCATGGATGTATCTACAGCATGTGGACTGCAGCGGTTCAATAAGGCAGCCCACCACCCCCTTCTCAAGGGCAATTAGGGATGGGCAATAAATGATCACATCCCAAGAACAAAATTTTTTAAATCCTTTCTCATGACTAGATAGCCACTTTCATTTTGTTTTATCCAGTGCCCCTTCTTTTCACGTGAATTTTTGCATCAAGATGGATTTAAAATATATTCCATTCGTCTTGTCTGCTGGTTCAGTAAGGCCGCCCAATCAACCAGATTCTAGTCGGCTGCCACCTAAAAAAACTAACCTTCTTGAAATTCAGTATTCCTATTTTCCCTTTTCCAATTTTTTATTGGTTCACTGCGAGTTGTCTGAACTATGGGGAGTGTCGGCACGGTGTGCTCTCCAAACCATCCTGCCAACCCCTCAATTTTAAAATCCTCATCCCCTCTTTCAAATGCTCTCTGGCACCTCCCCTCCCCTCCCCTTCTCGATCTCTATAACATCCTCCAGCCTAACAAGGTCTCTATGACCTTCCCTTTCAGGCCTCTTATTTTCCCTGCTGTTTGGGGCTGTGCCTTCAGCTGCCTTGCCCCTAAACCCTGGAATTCCCTCCCTAAACAACTTTGCCTCTCTCTCTGATCCTTACAGCTAACCCCTTTAGGTCACCTGTCCTAATATCTCCTTCCTTATGTGGCTTGGTGGCCAGTTTTGTTTGGCACTCCTGTGAAGCATTTTGGGACGTTTCACTACATTAAAGATGCTATTTAATTCAGGTTATTGTTAACTGTGCTGTGCATTGTCTGAAATGTGAGGAATGTTGATGTTATGTGTTGTCTGAACTATGGGCAGTGTCCATGCTCTGAACCTTATAAACTTAATACTTCTTTATAAAGGACAAATGGCTAGACTGATAAAATGGCTGCAGCTGACCACATGATGGCAGTTCTGGAAGTTTCTGAGCAGTTTAAAAATGGACAAAGGCTAACTCACCAAACTCCTGGAATGTAACACTCCTTGCATTGTATAAACATTCCAGCAAAGCCAACACAAAGGACTAGTAGGCAAGGCATCGGTACCAGCCAGCGTTGGACAAAGGCAGAGTTATTGGGACTCTTCCTCCCAAAATTGTGCGAATGGTTCTACAGTTACCTGCTCAAAACACAATGGGTTTTAACAAGGGGGCCTTGTTAGCTGAATAGCTTGACTCAAAAATCGCCCTGTCACAAGACCGAGTCTTGAACTGGTTAAATTGCTTTAATTATACAGCTCTTGGGTTCCATCTTCAGTCAATGTTCAGCCTCATAAGAGAAGCAGGACTCTGGGCTAGCAGCCGGCCTCTGTCTACCATTTACTACCTAACAGGTAGCAACAGAAAGAGGTATTCCCAGGTTTAAATTGCCTGGCCCTCATCTACACTGTGTTCTCCTGGAACATTTGAACTTCTGTATCTGTGCCTACAAGACTAACTTTTCTCTACTTGCCTTCTTTTATCATAAGTCATTGCTTCTGGAAAAGCAGATCACCCTGCAACAGTTTCAGTCTGCTAATCTCTGAAGGAATGCGCCACTGGACTTTAGATTCTGGACTCTGGATTCCTGTGAAACCATAACTCTTATTTTTTGTTTGTGGTCTTTGCCCTGAACCCCTTTCCTTCCCTTATTCCTCTTTTATTGAATGAATGCAAAAAGGGGCAGACATTTCAAAACCCCTTCCTGCATTTTGAGTGTGTGTGATATAAATTAACCCTCTGATTTTACCCTATCTTGAGAGTGGATCACTCCAAAACTGAAGGGTTGGGGAACATATGCCAGCACTATAAAGGGGGAAATCAAAAATAAAAAAACACCTTTCTGTTTACAGACAGGTAGTGAGAGAAGAAATCATAGAGTCATAGAGGTCTACAGCACAGATAAAGGCCCTTCGGCCCATTCAGTCTGTGCCAGTCAAACAAGTACCTAACTATTCTAATCCCATTTTCCAGCACTAGGCCCATATCTTGTGTGCCATGGCATCGCAAGTGCACAGAGGGTTTCTGCCTCTACCACCCTTTCAGGCAGTGAGTTCCAGATTCCCACTACCCTCTGGTTGAAAAAAATCCTTCCTCATATCCCCTCTAAACCTCCTGCCCCTTACCTTAAATCTATGCCCCCTGGTTATTGATCCCTCCACCAAGGGGAAAAGTTCCTTCCTGTCTACCCTATCTATGCCCCTCATAATTTTATACACCTCAATCATGTCCCCCCCCCCCTCAATCTCCTCTGCTCCAGGGAAAATAACCCCAGTCTATCCAATCGCTCCTCAAACTTAAAACTCTCCAGCTCAGGCAACATCCTGGTAAATCTCTGCACTCTCTCTAATGCAATCACATCCTTCTTACAATGCAGATTCCAGAACTGCACGCAATACTCTAGCTGTGGTCTAACCAGTGTTTTATACAGTTCCAGCATGACCCCCCTGCTCTCATATTCTATGCCTCAGCTAATAAAGGCAAGTATCGCATATGCCTTCTTAATCGCCTTACCTACCTGTCCCACTACCTTAAGGGATTGGTGGACATGCACACCAAGGTCCCTCTGATCCTCTGTACTTCCCAGGGTCCTACCATTCATCATGTATTCCCTTGCCTTGTTTGTCCTGCCCAAGTGCATCACCTCACACTTATCCGGATTAAATTCCATTTGCCACTGATCAGCCCATCTGACCAGCCTGTCCACATCCTCCTGTAATATAAGGCAATCCTCCTCACTCAGGGCTGCTCTAAATTAAACGCCCCCTCCTTTCCGTTACAGATGACAGACGTCCTCAAACTAAAACCGCAAATGTTACCAAAGGCGTTCGTTGAATAATAAACTGCAAATTATCAACGTGAAACAAAAGAAAATTTATGAAATTAAAACAGTGTCCCTGGTGTTCAGGGCTTGCAGACATAGCAGCAGAAGAGGTAAGCCTCCCACTGCACACTGTGGATGACCAGATCTGTCAAGCCTACTGCAAGCCACACTCCCTCTGAGCCAGCTGTAAGAGCAACCTGAAAGTTCCTGTGCAGGCTGCACAAAGCATGCTCCTTTAAGTTATCGCATAAAATAAGTTAAAGGCCCTGTGCACTGAGACAAACCACCCACACGCTCCATTAGCTGTTGCTAACTCTTGAAACCCTGCAAGCTGCTCACTCCCCTCCTCTGCACCGGCTGGTTCTGGGTCAGGAGCCTGACAGTGAAGTGCAGGCAGGAGCTGAGTGCTCCCACCTCCCAATGCTGTAAAAGCGGCTGCACCAATCCAGGGAGCAAATCATTGCAAAATGCTGCGGGTGCTGGGACCCTGAAATAAAACGCTGGAGATACTCAGCAGGTGCGGAGAGAGAAGCAGAGAGTTAACATTCTCAGCCGGATGTGAATCCGTTCTGAATAAGGGTCAAATCGTTAACTCTTATTTCCCCCTCCACACCTGCTGAGCAAATATTTCAGGCAGCCTTAATCGGAGTTAGAATATCTGTAAACTGTCACCTCTCTCTCTCTCTCCACGCCTGCTGAGTATTTCCAGCATTTTCTGCTTTTATTTCGGATGCCCGGCATCCGCAGTATTTTGCTTTGAGTGCAGAGACCTTGCGTAACCCTGAAAAAAAATGGAAATATTTCGCAGTTTGTTAAAGAAAAAGGAAAATAAATAAAAATTCAAACCTTGTTACTGTGCAATGTGCCCGAATCTACGAGAGCCTGATGCAAGATGATGAGGTTTGTATCGTTAATATATATATATATATATAATGTAGAAATTATGGCGGAACAGAAGCTGGTTCGGAGTCCTAAGTATACACATATATAAATAAATATACATTTATATATATAAATATACATACATAAATAAATATACATTTATATATAAAAATACATATATTACATAAATATACATGTTACGTAAATGTACACATGTTACATAAATACATATATAAATAATACTGAGACCCACAAGCAGCTACTTTGTAACAGAAATAGGAGACAGATTTGGTTACAATCCCAGCAACAAGCGGCAATGGTCGCTGGCCTGCTCCATGTTGCTGTTTACCCTGCCACAGACCTACCTTTGTCTGAGCCCTTTCCAGCCCGCTCCATCACCGATCTGCACAGAGCCCTGCCTAGCAGCCGGCTTTCCGCAGAGATGCTCGCACAGAGTCGAAGCGACCTTTTCACCAGAGCCATATTCACCGGGGACTGAAGCCTGATACACGGCGGGGCCTCTCTCTCTCTCTCAGGCAGGCAGTAGGAGCGCTTTCCAGTGCGGATCGGACATTCACAAAGTGGGCAGAGGTTTACAGCCCCCGCCGTGGCGTGGGCCGGGCCATGAAGTGCGGCGAGCGGTTCAACAGGCCATTGACTTCGTCCGGCCCGTAAAATTCCGCCCACAGTGTGAACCGGGTGTTATACACAGGGCTGGCTCCCTCATTCCTGTTTCTCACCCCTTGCTCTGATTTAATAATGTACACAGTTCATTAATTCACATGGTTCAGAATTTTACAAAGTTCATTAATATGCAGCATTATATGCTAGACAGTTAATTTAATTAACTATACCAGGTAACTTTGTACTCTAATGAACTTTGTTTATTAATAAACTAGGTATACTAATTATCTATGTATATATATTTAACTTTGTATAATAATGACTATATACTAACAATTAGTATAGTCACTATTATACAAAGTTAATTATATATATTGATCATTAGTATACATAGTTCATTAATAAACAAAGTTCATGATTATACAAAGTTAGTATCGGGGACCTGGGTTGGAGGGTGTTGCATGCAGCAGTCCCCTATAACCGTAGGATGCATAGGTTCACGGACTCCCAGGACACCTGCCCTTTTTGCGGTCTTGTGGAGTCCGTGGACCATGCATATATAGGGTGTGGTAGGCTGCACTCCCTTTTTAGTTATTTGAAAAACCTTTTATTGATGTTTTGTTTGCACTTCAGCCCCACGCTCCTGATCTATGGACAGCCGGTGCGGAAGGGGGTCGGGAAGGAGGAGGACCTCCTCGTGAACCTGCTCCTGGGCCTGGCCAAGTTGGCTACTAACAGGTCCAGGCAGCGGGCGATCGACAGGGGATTCCTGCCCGATTGTTTGTCCCTCTTCCGCGGCTACGTTCGTGGCCGGATGTCCCTGGAGAGGGAGCACGCGGTGTCTGCTGGCACTCTCGAGGCCTTCCGTGCTTGGTGGGCACCGCGGGGACTGGGGTGTTTTGTAGACACCTTTAATCACATTTTAATTTAAAGTTTGTAAGTTTCCTTTGAAATTTGTTCTTGGTTTTACAGCTGACCTGAATTAGGGGCTGTGCCTGATTTATCCCAATTTTGTTAATTTTGTTTAATTGGTTTTAACTCGAAAGAGTTACAAAGTTAGCTGGTATACACAGGCCTGAATTTTACTCTCACGGTGCGTCCAAACTCGATGCAGCTGTAAGCGGATATAAAACCCGTTCCCAGTTGAGATCAAGCTGTGACTGCGGTATTACGCTGAGAAGCCAGTTAAGGCCTGTCCAACATGAACCGTGACTGCCGGTTGGTTCCTCCGTGCATGGGGATGGGAACACAATGGGTGCCAGGTCCAATGGGGACTCAAAGATAAAAGCAAAAAACTGGGGATGCTGGAAATCCAAAACAAAAACAAAAATACCTGGAAAAACTCAGCAGGTCTGACAGCATCTGCAGAGAGGAACACAGTTAACGTTTCCAGTCCGTATGACTCTTCAACAGAACTAAGGAAAAATAGAAAGGAGGTGAAATATAAGCTGGTCTAAGGGTGGGACAGGAAGAGCTGGATAGAGGGCCAGTGATAGGTGGAGATAGCCAAAAGATGTCATAGACAAAAGGACAAAGAGGTGTTGACAGTGGTGATATTATCTGAGGAATGTGCTAATGGTGACATTAAGGGTAGAAAGCAGGATGAGCAAGGGACAGATAGCCCTAGTGGGGGTGGGGAGGGGGGAAGGGATTGAAATAGGCTAAAAGGTAGAGATAAAATAATGGATGATACATTTAAAATAATGGAAATAGGTGGGGAAAGAAAAATCTATATAAATTATTGGAAAAAGGGGGATCGGAAAGAGGGTGGGGATGGAGGAGAGAGTTCATGATCTAAAATTGTTGAACTCAATATTCAGTCCGGAAGGTTGTAAAGTGCCTAGTCGGAAGATGAGGTGCTGTTCCTCCAGTTTGTGTTGAGCTTCTGACATCTCCGTCACTTCCCTTCCCTTCCTTGACCTCTCTGTCTCAATCTCTGGTGACAGACTGTACACCAATATCCATTACAAGCCTACCGACTCCCACAGCTACCTCGACTACAGCTCCTCACATCCTGCTTCCTGTAAGGACTCCATCCCATTCTCTCATTTCCTTTGCCTCCGTCGCATCTGTTCTGATGATGCCACTTTTAAAAACAGTTCCTCTGACATGTCCTCCTTCTTCCTTAACCAAGGTTTTCCACCCACGGTGGTTGACAGGGCCCTTAACTGTGTCCGGCCCATCTCCCGCACATCCGCCCTCATACCTTCATCTCCCTCCCAGAACCATGATAGGGTTCCCTTGTCCTCACTTATCACCCCACCAGCCTCCGCATTCAAAGGATCATCCTCCGCCATTTCCGCCAACTCCAGCATGATGCCACCACCAAACACATCTTCCCTTCACCCCCCCGGTGGCATTCCGCAGGGATCGTTCCCTCCGGGACACCCTGGTCCACTCTTCCATCACCTCCTACACCTCAACCCCCTCCCACGGCACCTTCCTATGCAACCGCAGAAGGTGCAATACCTGCCCCTTTACTTCCCCCCCCTTCTCACCGTCCAAGGGCCCAAACACTCCTTTCAAGTGAAGCAACATTTCACTTGCACTTCCCTCAATTTAGTCTACTGCATTCGTTGCTCCCAATGCGGTTTCCTCTACATTGGAGAGACCAAACGCAGACTGGGTGACCGCTTTGTGGAACACCTTCGGTCTGTCCGCAAGAATGACCCAGACCTCCCTGTCGCTTGCCATTTCAACACTCCACCCTGCTCTCATGCCCACATGTCTGTCCTTGGTCTGCTGCAATGTTCCAGTGAAGCCCAACACAAACTGGAGGAACAGCACCTCATCTTCCGAATAGGCACTTTACAGCCTTCCGGACTGAATATTGAGTTCAACAACTTTAGATCATGAACTCTCTCCTCCATCCCCACCCCCTTTCTGATCCCCTTTTTCCAATAATTTATATATATTTTTCTTTTCCCACCTATTTCCATTATTTTTAAATGTACTTCCATCCATTGTTTTATCTCTACCTTTTAGCCTATTTCGATCCCTTCCCCCCACCCCACCCCCACCAGGGCTATCTGTACCTTGCTTGTCCTGCTTTCTACCCTTAATGTCACCATTAGCAAATTCCTTAGATAATATCACCACCTTCAACACCTCTTTGTCCTTTTGTCTGTGACTTATTTTGGCTACCTCCACCTATCACTGGCCCTCTATCCAGCTCTACCTGTCCCACCCCCTGCCCCCCCCACCCCCCCCCCCCCCCCCCCTCCCCCCAAACCAGCTTATATTTCACCCCTTTTCAATTTTTCCTTAGTTCTATTGAAGGGTCATTTGGACTTGAAATGTTAACTGTGTCCCTCTCCACAGATGCTGTCAGACCTGCTGAATTTTTCCAGGTATTTTTGATTTTGTTTTTCCAATGGGGACCCAGCAGGTTGTTCAAAAACAGAAGAGGCAGCTCCCTGAAGGCCTCCAGGAGTTGTGGGGGAAGCTGAGGAAGCTGTTTGGAAGCAGTCTAAGAAGTGTCCTGGTGTGCAGTCATGATCTGAACAACTGGTGATCATGGAAGGTGGGAGGGCAAGTCAGGTGGGCACTCTGCCCACCCCCTTTCTCCAGGTGAATGCCCGAGAGTGTTGGTTGAGGAGGCCAATGCCCAGGGACAGCAAGAGAAGGCTGCACCACCTGACCAAGAAGGCCTGGACAGAGGTTGCTGCCCAGGTCACTGGGCATGATGTGGTGTGTCGCATGTGGCATTGGTGCCGCAAAAGGTTCAATGATCTTCTGTGGTCAGCAAGGGTAAGTGCAGAGATGGCATGGACCTGTGCAGAGAAACTTAGGTGCCCGTTGCTCGGAATGTTCAGGGGTCTAAAAGTGGATATGCCGACTGGTACTGAAGCCCTGCTCTGCCCTGCCCTGCCAAGGTTGGGGTGTCAGCATGACTGGCCTCAGTGCATTGCAGGGTGAGATGTGCCACAGTGGCATGGCCTGCCTGATGCCCAGGTTGGTGGGAGGGAACAAGGAAAGGGCCTTCAGGGAGATGGAGCAATAATGAGGTTTTCTATTTTCCTCTGTCAGGAGAAGAACAGTCACAACGCTGCAGAGTGCCGTACAATGGGTGGAGGGGTACAAATCTGTGCACCCTCACCAAGCACGAGAGTGATGCAGTGGAGCTGGTTTGCCACTGGCCAGCTCACTCTCCGGGCACAGTGAGACGGGGTCTCAGATGAAGGGAAGAGTGAAGTGACAGGTGCGTGTGCGGTGGGTACTGGAAACGTAATGGGCTCCTCTCGTCAGTAACTGAGCTGTCATAGCCAGAGAGCCCATTGAAGCTCCAATACAGATGGCACCAATGCAGCAGCTCTCCACTGTCTCCTCAGCCCGCCCAGCATAGTGACTATGACGATTGAACGTACTGATCTTTTGCAGGAGCCACCAGCGACTCCGAGGACCCCCCACTGAGCCCTGAGGAAGGCATCACACCTGCACCAGCATCACGCCATCTCCCTGAGCCAGGTGCCAGTGCAGATACTCACATGTCAGTAGGCATTAGTTTTTTGGCTCCACAGGTAATGCATAGTAGTGAGGGCACATCACACTCGCCTGAGGACCTGGCAGAAGCAGAGAGGTCCCAGGGAGCTGACAGTGGGAGCATAGCTGGAGACCAGGACCATGCTGTGTCCAAGGAAGATGACGAGCTTCTGGAGTCCTCCATCAGGCGGCAGACGCTGGATGTCCAGCAGGATGCATGGGGAGATCTGGCAGAGATCTGAGATGGTCTGCGTGCCATGTTCTCAGTCATGGAGGAGTTCATGTGGAGCATGAGTTCTGTGTTGATCCTTAACACCGAGCACACAGCCTCCTCCATTGAAAGAGTGGCGACTCTCATGGAGAGGCAGCTCCAGGAACAGTATCAGGGGTTCCCGGGGTTGCATTCGGACCTGCAAGCTCTCACACAGGCACTGACCCCAGGGGGTCACTGCCAGTGTAAGAGGTGGATGAGGCACCTAGTCTCTCTGCTGGGTGCCTGTCCATCGATGGTGAGCAGGGAGGTGTAAATGCACTTCACACTGGCAGCCTCTCAGGGCATTCTGGCCAATGGCACCAGCTCCTCTGCCTCTCTGCCAGTGTCAACTGCATTTGAAGAGGCCGCGATGACTGAGTGCCCAGCCTTGGATTACCCTCCCAGGTGGAGCCTGCTCAGCGTCTGGCAGACAGAGGACGTCCGCCAAGGTCATCAGAGCCACTAGAACAACAGGGTCAGCAGCTGCCTCCAATGCCACTGACAGTGAGGAGGTGGGGGGGGCGGGGGGGGGGGGCGGTGGCACCAAGAAGCAGCACCTGCAGATGTAAGTTGAAGGCACCTTGAGCACAACAGGGGCGTGTCACGGGTGACATTATTTGCATTAATTATTTTGACATTTGTGTAGGGGATGGACACTGTTCTTTGTATGTTCATGTGAGGTAACATAAGGATTTGTTTGACTTCAATGGGCTGAGTTGGCTGGATGGTATGAATAGGTTCCAGATGCAGCACAGGCTGGTAAAAGTATTGCGTTGTGTGGTGCTGACGCACTGGTTTGGGTTCTCATTTATTGATTGTTAGCGAAGGAGACGGTGCCATTGGCTTGACCAGGTGTTGATGCCTTGGATGCTGAGCGGAAGATTTGCTGTATCAAAGCATCCTAAGTGCCCCTGCCTCCATGAGGGTTCCTGTCCTCTGCCTCGAGGTCCCCACCCTGCGCCTCCCCAGGCTCTTCCTCTGAGCCATCACTTGACTCATCCTCCGTGGCCTGTGGAGCTGCCTCGCTTTCCTCAGCCTCCAGTGGGTCCCCCCTTGCCAGAGCCAGGCTGTGCAGGGTGCAGCATACGATGACTATGAGGGAGACATGCTCTGGAGGATACTGCAATGCTCCCCCTGACTGGTCCAGGCATCTGAAATGCATCTTCAGCCGCCCGAGGGTCCTCTCCACCAACGGCCTTCTGGAGGCAGGACTCCTGTTGTATCTCTCCTCAGCATCAGTTGGAGTGGGGTCATCAGCCACCTCTTCAAGGGATAACCCTTGTTAGCCAGGAGCCACCCATCCACTCATGCAGGAGCCATGAACAGCCTTGGTACCTGTGAGAGCCACAAGATGTAAGCATCGTGTGAGCTCCCAGGGTAACAGGCAGGAACATGGAGCATCTGTGTCCTGTGGTCACAGACGATCTGAATATTCATTGAGTGGAACCCCTTTCTGTTTATGAAAGCTCCCAGCTCACCTGCTGGTACCTTGATGGCCATGTGAGTACAATCTATTACACCCTGGACACTGGGGTACCCGGCCATCACAGCAAAGCCGTGTGCTCTATCTGCCTGGCTCTCCTTATCTGTCCAGAAATGGATGAACATGTGGATGTGCCTGGAGATAGCATCAATCATGAGCTTGATGCAACTGTGTGCAGCTGATTGAGAAACACTGCACAGATCCCCTATTGAGCCCTGAAAAGAACCAGAGGCATAAAAGCTGAGGGCCACTGGGACCTTCAAAGCCACCAGCATGAGGTGTCTGCCCACGCAGATTTCCGGACCTATCATTTGACATTTTGCTGTCACTGCATCCCTGGGGAGGCAGAGCCTCCTGCGGCACTGGACCTCGGACATCTGGAGGTAGTTGGAGCACTGCCTGAACACTCTCGCTGCTGGGTAGTGGCGTCTTCGGTGTGCCCTCCTACCTTGGCTTCCCTGCTGGCCCTGCACCAACTGAGCCCGTGCCTCTCCTCTTGAAGGTCTGTCCCTGGGATGCTGCCCGCGCTCACCTGGCTTCCTATCCCTCCTGCCCCTCTCTTCCTCTTTAGAGGAGGTTCTGCCAATGGGATACACTATCCCCATTAGTCAGGATGCAGAGGAGCAGTGCCTTGAAAGTGAAGGAGCGCCCAGCTGCAATACTCAGGGGAACTTTCCGGGGAGGGTGAGGAACTGAGATGCTGAAAGGCAGGCTCGACAATCAGACGAGATGCCAATACACTCGGGGACAACTCTGTACTCACACAGCAAAGGACTGGCAATGACAAAGTGCTTCTGCTCTGGGGGCCTTTTATCCCACTCGTGGATGAGGAAATGATTAAAACGTGATTCCTGCCCACCCGTTTTCCCATGTGACGAGCTACAAATCGCACGGGCAGTGTAAAATCACGGTCAATAGGCTTTTTAATGGCCTTAACTGGTCCTTTAAATACCGGCACCCACCAGACGTGACATTGAGCGCGTGCACGAGGAGCCGGGAAGCGTGCCCGATGTTATTTGACAATATTTTTACGTTCGGTCGGGTCAAGCGCGCACCCGATCCCCGAATGTAAAATTCTGACCACAGTTTATTAGCGTACAATTCATTAAATATGCACATATACAATTTATTCATGAATGAATGAATTAATTATTATACAAAATGAATTGGTCTACTTAGTTCAATAGAAAACATCGTTTACTGTCTCATTGTTTCAAATTGTGTCCTTATTGTTTAAAGGCTTTTTGGAAACAATTTGATTTCAAACAAAATTGTGAATTGTTCTTCTCACCCCCGGAAACTTCCTGATGAAACCGGGTCTGTGAATAGCACTCGCTTACAGTCTGTTATTTTTGTCATATGAATTTCATATTATTCTTAAGTTTAATCATATTTTGCATTTTAAGTTTTGTTTGAGAATTTGACAGATCTACACTGATTTGCTTATAGTAAAACCCTGCTTCCTAAAGTGTCACATATTGTTAGATGTTGAGTTATTGAATATTACTGGTCAAATTAAATAATATCATTCAGTTGGTGAGAATATTTTGACCACCCAACAAGCCACAGTCAGGCATTGTACACAGGGTTTTGCAATTTAGCCTCTCCCCAAATGCTTGTGAATTGGGTTCTAGTTTTTGGCAAAAAAGGCAGACTCAGGGCAGAGTCTACCACTCTGGAGTCTAAGTCCAGTGGTGGGCACAGGGCAGAGTCTACTACATTTGAGTCTAAGTCCAGTGATGGGCACAGGGCAGAGTCTACTGCATTTGAGTCTAAGTCCAGTGACGGGCACAGGACAGAGTCTACTGCATTTGAGTCTAAGTCCAGTGACGGGCACAGGGTAGAGTCTACTGCATTTGAGTCTAAGTCCAGTGACGGGCACAGGGCAGAGTCTACTGCATTTGAGTCTAAGTCCAGTGACGGGCACAGGGCAGAGTCTACTGCATTTGAGTCTAAGTCCAGTGGCGGGCACAGGACAGAGTCTACTGCTCTGGAGTCTAAGTCCAGTAGTGGGCACAGAGCAGAGTCTACCACTCTGGAGTCTAAGTCCAGTGGCAGCACAGGACAGAGTCTACCACTCTGGAGTCTAAGTCCAGTGGCAGCACAGGACAGAGTCTACTGTATTTGAGTCTAAGTCCAGTGACGGGCACAGGGCAGAGTCTACTGCATTTGAGTCTAAGTCCAGTGGTGGGCACAGGGCAGAGTCTACAGCTCTGGAGTCTTAAGTCCAGTGGTGGGCAGAAAAGCCGGTGTGATTCCCGCTGGACAGCGGGACAGCTGAACACGTGCGATCTTCCACTGCTCAGCTCATTAATTATGCATCTGTGAGAAACATGGCAAATCTCATGGCAAGACGGGCAGGCAGTTGCCCATCCTGCTGGTATCTCATGGGGTTGAATGTCCCATATTTAAAGGGCACCCGTACAGCCAATCACTCAGTGCATGCTGGGAGTTCCACATTACTCCTGCAGAGTGCTTGTATCCGTAGCTCATACAGGAGAAGATGGCAGATGTGAGCAACCACATCCTGGGATATACGAGGGCACCTCATCTCTAGATAAGAGCACCGCCGGCGATACACCCTTGGTCAGGCCAATGCTCACCATTGCAGTGGACCCTGTTCACCAGCATCTTTCCCTTCTAGAGGCCCCGCTGCCTCTTGCTGCTCAGGGCCTGTGTCAACCAGAAATGGGCCTTCCTTCTCCCCATTGGGATGAGAGCCATTACCAAGGCAGGGTTGCTGCAGCCTGCATCATCGACCCCTCAGTGGATGTGTGAACAAATTGAAGTGATACATTAAAAGTGAGCATGTGCTTTACAGGTTTCCCTCTTTCTCAAAACCAGCCGGCAAGTGCTAAATAATTTGCTTAGCCTCCATCTAGACGTGGCATCCCCACCCCAGCCCTTCCAAGTGAAGGACATCCTGGAGGACTGGAGATGGGTGTTCCTCCTGTTCATACATGAGTGCATATGGAGACATTGCTTTCTGACCAGGATGATGAGACCCATGTGCAAGAAGCCTCCCTCTGACACTATTCCACTTGCCTCCACTACCCTTGAGACTCCATAGAGGGACCATTGCCTTAGAAAGACTAACTACATTATCCCTTGTCAGCCATGACCATTTACCTGGGAGGGTGGAGGTTTGGAGTCAGCAGTTGGCTGCCATCCACCAGCTGTGCCTCTTGGAGGTATCCACTCCCTCCCTCCTTCCCTTCATCCCTGCCTCCTACCTGCAGCTGATGGTGAATGGCACAGGATGAATGACAGCTCCACATCTTGCTGGGATCTCATTGTTATGAGACCCATGAGCCGGGAACAAACCTGCTGTCGTGTGAGCTTCACCATAGAGAGGAGAACACAGCTGAGCATGGTTGATATCCGGTTGCCTAATAATTATTAAGGTGTCCCTTTAGTCAGCCACTTGTGCTGACCTTGAACTCCACCCACCCGAAAAAACCCTCCTCCCACCTTGAGGGGTCTCACTAACTGACTAACATGCGGGGTCAAGGTCAGATTTGGAAAATGATGCGCACCACCTTCCAAACTCACTCCACCACTTTCTATGCTCCTCTTCAACCCCAACTTCCCTCCACCCCCATCACCCTTGACCCACCAATATCACCATTTTGAGACTAGAGGTTTTAAAAAGAATAAAAGGATAAAACTAAAGGCTCTGTATCTGAATGCACAAAGCATTTGAAGGGGGTAACATGCGCAGTGGATAAAGGGGAACCTGTAGATATCCTGTATTTGGATTTCCGGAAGGCATTTGATAAGGTGCCAGATCAAAGATTATTACAGAAGATAAAAGCGCATGGGGTAGTGGGTAACATATTAGCATAGATAGAAGATTGGCTGGCTGGCAGAAAGCAGAGAGTATGCATAAATGGGTTTTTTTTTGATTGGCAGGATGTTCCACAGAGGTTTGTACCAGGGCCTCAACTTTTTACAATTTACATCAATGGTTTAGATGACGGGAGTGAAGACATGGTAACTAAATTTGCAGATGACACAAAGGTAGATAGGAAAGTATGTTGTGAAGAGGACATGAGGAAGTTGGAGATGGATATAGATAGGTTGAGTGAGTGGACAACGGTCTAGCAAATGGAGTTTAATGTGGGAAAACGTGAAGTTGTTTGGCAGGAAGAACAAAAAAGTAGAGTATTACTTAAATGGAGAATGGCTACATAATTCTGAGGTGCAGAGGGATCTAGGTGTTCTAGTACATGAGTCACAAAAAGTTAGTATGCAGGAACAGCAAGTAATTAAGGCGGCTAATGGAATGCTATCCTTTATTATGAGAGGGATTGAACATAAAAGTAAGGATGTTATGCTTCAGTTATACAGGGCATTGGTGACACCGCACCTCGCATACTGTGTGCAATTTTCGTCTCCTTATTTAAGGAAGGATGTAAATACGTTGGAGGCAGTTCAGAGGAGGTTTACTAGATTGATACCTGGAATGAGCGGGCTGTCTTATGAGGAAAGGCTGGACAGGCTGGGTTTGTTTCCGCTGGAGTTTAGAAGAGTGAGGGGTGATTTGATTGAAGTATATGAGATCCTGAACGGCCTTGACAAGATGGACATTGAAAGGATGTTTCCTCTTGTGGGTGAGTCCAGAACTAGGGGGCTCTGTTTTAAAATTAAGGGTCACCCTTTTAGGACAGAGATGAGTAGAAATTTTTCTCTCAGAGGGTTGTGCGACTTTGGAACTCTCTGCCTCAGAAGGCGGTGGAGGTGGGGGTCATTGGATATTTTTAAGGCAGAGGTAGATAGATTCTTGTTAGGCAAGGGGATCAAAGGTTATTGGGGTTAGATGGGAATGTGGAAATTGAAACACAAGACGATCAGCCATGATCTTATTGAATGGTGGAGCAGGCTCGAGGGGCCGAATGGTCTACTTCTGTTCCTATTTCTTATGTTCTTGTGAAACAAAACAGATGAACTGAGAGTGCATATAGAAATAAATAAGTACAAATTGTTAGCCATTACAGAGACATTGCTGCAGGAGAGCATGGATTGGGACCTGAATATTAAAGGGTATAGGGCATTTAGGAAGGACAGGAAGTGAGGAAAAGGTGGAGGGGTGGCTCTGTTAGTTACTGATGGTATTAGCACAATAGAGAGACATGACCTAAGTTCAGAAAACCAGTATGTGGAAATGGTTTAAGTAGAGATGAGAAATGGTAAAGGCAAGAAATCATTTGTGGGAGTTGTACAGGAACAGATTGCAAGATAGCAAATGTAACCCCATTATTCCCAGTACTTATATTTCCAGAAGGCATTTGATAAAGTGCTACATCAAAGGTTATTATGGAAAATAAAAGCTCATGGTATAGGGGGTAACACGTTGACATGTTGGATGGAAGATTGGCTGGCTAACAGGAAGCAGAGAGTAGGCATAAATGGGTCTTTTTCAGGTTGGCAAGATGTAATGAGGGATCATTGCTGGGAACTCAGTTGTTTACAGTTTATATAAATGACTTGGATGAAGGGATGGATGGGATGGTTGCCAAATTTGCTGATGGCTCAAAGATAGGTAGGAAAGTAAGTTGTGAAGAGGATATAAGGAGACTACAAAAATATATAGATAGGTCAAATGAGTGGGCAAAGATCTGGCAAATGGAGTACAATGTGAAAAAGTAAAATTGTTCATTTTGGCAAGAGGAATAAGAGAGAAGCATATTATCTAAATGCACTGAAATTCATATACCACATCACTCATTTGTGTGATAGGCACAACATCTTTTTGGCTTGACGGCAGCGTCCGGATAGTGGCGAACACCACTTGTGTTGCTACTGCACAGTAGCAGCATGAAACAGCTAGCTTCGCCTGTTGCTCAAATGTTTCAGATACCTTGCCCTTCCAGGGTAAACTGAGGCAGACTGGGCACTTTTCAGGGCTGAAGGTGACAGTCTCGGGCCCATTCATGAGTGCCAGTATGATGCTAAGTATATAGGCCGTATATACCAAAGACTGGTGGATCGTATCAAACTGCATGTTCCAGCAGCTATTCGCAACAGGCAGGGTACAGACTGTACTCAACCAGCCCATGCTTGTAAAACTCAAAACACAGGGCAGGATTTCCCAGTTAGCGTGTCCGGGGGTGTGGTGGTGGGGGGGTGGGGAGAGAGAGAGGCGGGGCTTGCTCCCTGATGCATAAAATTATGCGGGATGACATCGGGCGGAATTCCTGACGTCACCGTGCGTCATTTTAATTTTCAGGTCGGTGTAGGTGCAGCCGAATCAGCTGTGCACCCACTGACCTATCAATGGCCAATTGAGGCCATTTAAAAAGTAATTGTGCTAGTTAAAGGACCTGCCCGTCCAATCTTAAGATTGGCGGGCAGGCTGGGAGCCCTGGCGGGCATCAGAAAAAACATGAAACCTCATCCACGGGCGGGATGAGGTTTCATGTAGGTTTTTAAAAATTTAATAAAAGTTAACTAAAAGTGATGGACATGCCCCAATTCATGTGATACTGTCACATGAGGGTACATGTCAGGGACATTTTATTTTTCTATTTTTAACATTTTTGAATTCGGAGCCGATCTCCCTGAGGCAGCGCTTAGCCTCAGGGAGATGAGTGCGCTCTTTCATGCGCATGCACGAAAGAGCGCACTCTCGGCTTAGGGAATACCCCCCCCCCCCCCCCCCCCCACCCCCGCCCGCCCGGACAGGGAGCGCATGGTGCCCTCCTGGTGGATGTCACGCTGGGTGGGCCTTAATTGGCGGGCCTGCACGTGCCCGCTCCTGAACCTCCCCCCATTGGGGGGAAAGTTCTGCCCACAGTGTCCAAACTTAGATGTGATTCTGTGATTGGACAACATTTGCTAAATAATCTTCAATGTGCTAAGAATTACACTGACAACCAATTTAAGATTGTCAGTCGGGCTCGCAATGTGATGTATTTGCGTGTACTGGAAGCTACATATATTAATACATGGGGCCCTGTTCTTTGCAGGCAGAAAGAACATGTACACACATTGCGGCTGTTTCAGCTAAACAAAATAAGTGACAGCCATTTGCTGACTCATTCCTCAGGGCAATGCCTTGACCAATCAGGGTCAAGCTACCTGGCTTAAATTTCAACAATGCTTGGCAGTTCATTGTCAATCACCATCAGTAGTGCATTCTCCATGGCAACGCCACTTGCCAACCAATCAGCACTCTCTTCACAGAGTATAAATTGTTGTTTGAAGATTGGTTTTCTTGCAAGTGTCCTGATGAGAGCAAGACGAAAAGCTTACACGTGTCTTTTATCAGCAATACTGATGTTCAGAACTACCAAATGTTTGAAAAAAAAACAAACAATAAGCAAGGTACGAAATCATCAAAATATTTAAAAACAAACACAGATTAGAATGTGTCCATAAGAGGTTACTATTTCTTTTTTAAAGATGTATCTGCTCCTTGACATTCAATGGCATTACCATCGTTGAATTCCCCATTAACAACATCCTGGGGATTACCATTGACCAGAAACTGAACCGGACTAGCCATGTAAATACCATGGCTGCAAGAGCAGGTGAGAGGGTGGGAATCCTGCCGTGAGTAACTCACCTCTTGACTCTCCAAAGCCTGTCCATCATCTACAAGGTCAGGAGTGTGATAGCATACTCTCCACTTGCCTGGGTGACTGCAGCTCCAACAACACTTGAGACACCATCCAAGACAAAGCAGCCTGTTTGATTGGCACCACATCCACAAAAATTCACTCCCTCCACCACCAACGCACAGTGTATCATTGACAAGATGCATTGCAGGAACTCACTAAGCCTCCTTAGACAGCACTTTCCAAACCCACGACTGTTACCTTCTAGAAGGACAAGGGTAGCAGACACATGGGAACACGACCACCTGGAGGTTCCCCTCCGAACCACTCACCATCCTGGCTTGGAAATATATTGCCATTCCTTCACTGTTGCTGGGCCAGAATCCTGGAACTCCCAGCCTAACAGCACTGTGGGTGTACCTACAACACATGGACTGCAGCGGTTCAAGGAGGCAGCTCACCACCACCTTAAGGGCAGCTAGAGATGGGCAATAAATGCTGGCGTCACCAGAGATGCCCATACGTCATGAATGAATAAAAAACAAGTAAACAATACCACATTTATTGCAGACAACCTGTTGCCCTGAGGTGGTGGTGTCAGGCCATCTTCTTGAACTTCTGTTGTCATTGTGATGTTGATGCATCATCAATGATGTTAAATAGGGAATTCCAGAATATTGATCCAGTGATGATGAAGGAACAGTGATACATAGCGAGAAAAAACGTATCTTTATATAGTTCCTTTTATGACCTGTGCAAGTCGCAAATTGCTTTACAGCAATGAAGTACTTTTGAAGTGTAATCACTGTTGTAATGTAGGAAACATGGCTGCCAAATTTCACAGAGCAAGCTCCCACAAACAGCAATTTGATAATGACTAGGTACTCTGTTTTAGTGATGTCGATTGAGGAATAAATATTGGTCAGGACACGAGGGAGACTCCCCTGCTCATATTCAAATAATGGCACGAGGTCTTTTGCATCCACTGGAGAGGGCAGATATCTCATCCGAGAAACAAATTCAAGAAGTTTTTTCAGGGCTGATGGTTAGGGGGAGTAACTGCATTGAATTGGGGATACCATCTTTCCTCACTCCTCTTAAGTTAGATTGGCTAGCCCCAAAGGATGTTTGTCTTCTTACAAGTGGTTGACTGGAAGAACTTTGTTGGCACATTCACTGCATTATGCCAAAATAGCACGATGCGTTGATTTCCTGTAAATAACAAAAAAAACCATGGGCAGGACTTTGCCCTTGGTGGGGGTGCTCGGGCAGCCTCCCACTGCCTGCAATCGGCTCCACACCGCAATTTCACGTGGATGGGCCAATTAAGGCCAGCCCTGCGTGGATCGTGAGTGGCAGCACAGAGCGCTACCTGTGCGGGAAGGGGGAGGAGGGAGAATGGGACTGGTGGTGCAGTTTGCACATGTGCCAAAGATCACTTCAATCTCCCTGAGGCACGGAGCTGCGTCAGGGAGATTGACACGCTTTTTAAAAAGTTAATACAGTAAAAATGTTTAAAAAAAGTCCCCTCATGTGACTCTGTCACACGAGATGGGGTATGTTTTTAACTCCAAAATAATAAAAAATGTGTATCAGCTTTAGGAAACTTCATCCCGCTTGTGGATGAGGTTTCCTAAAATGTAAAGGCCTGCCCGTCAACCGTTAGCTTGGACAGGCAGTGTAAATTTCAAGTTAATGAGGTTGTTAATGGCCTTAAAATTATCGGTAGGCGCGCACCCATCAAGCGAAACACCGCAAGACTGCGCAATGACATTGAGATGCACGCTCAATGTCATCATGCGTCATTTCACATTTGGGCGTGTCAGGCGCATGCCCAGCGTAACATTCTGGCCCTTATTAATGCTGAAAATCTTGGATAGGAGATGTATTTGACCACTGGTTGTATTCTTGGGTCTATCAGGTCTAACATAATCTTCAGGATTTTCACCCAGGAGAGATGAATGTGTGCTCTCCCCCTGAATCATTGCTTCTTCTCCCAACCCTCTCACCAGGCCAAGAACAGCCCTTTGAAACATTAGACAATGAATGAGAAGTGGGAGAGTTGGTGAAGCTCAATATAGTGAAATTCACAACATAAATCCTCAGATAACTGATTCAAAAGGTATAAAAAGCAGATCCCAAAACCCAACAGGCGTCATAATATTTTGAACTGGCCATCCTATAATTTGCGTGCCAAGGTTGCCAGAGAACATCTCCCCTAAAGGTAACATTAAAGACACATTCCTAATAATCGTGCTCACTGACTTGTGTCAGTGGAGCAGAAAGTGGAGTTGTACTTGGAGCTGCTCAGGAGGTTGGGAAGTGTTCTTCTAGAGTTTATGTTCAGCTCCAGAGAGTAATAGCAGATTTGGAGCTGGTTGAACGTGCATCATTAGCAGTGCTTGGTATGTGTAGATTCTACCTCGAAAGATTAGGGGCTGTTGTGTGTGTAGTAGTGGTATGAATTCTGTCTCTTGCTAAGTTTGAACATGTTGAGACTAGTATTAATAATTCATCTTTGAGTTAGATGGAATTAGGGTGCATATACCCTGGCCAATTGCAGATACTCCAGCCTGTGAGGGTAACTGCTACTACAGGGAGCTTTTGAACTCTTTTCTTTTGGATATCATTGAAGGCCAAGGCTGTGGAAAGGAAGAGGGGTGAAGCTTCTCCTCACCCCTCTCCCATGGAAGTCATATTTTCATAGCATAGAGAGGGAATAGGGAGAGGGGCAGTATTCAAAATGTCAAATAGGGAGGGATGTAATTTGCTGGATGTAATTAACAGCAGATTACCTTTTGATGTAAGATAACTGGTTTATGCCTTTCTATAATGGTTTAGGGAATTCTCCATTGCATGAACTCTGACCTAACACATGTATATCAATGTATTTAATTATGAATGTACATTGAGCATTCTCACTATTATATAGGTTTCATTCAGGTTAGAATAGCAACTATAATTCCATTGGGTGGGGGACACTCTTCAATATATATTAGCAGGTGGTTATCGCATTGTTCATTTACAGGGAACGAGACCCAGAACACGGTTCCTATGGTAACACATTTTTGTATCATTAATATTTAGGCTGCTGCAAAGTAAATATAAGAGATTTCTTCACAGCAAATTACAAAAATGTTAAATCTTTCTGATACCAGGACAAACAAAACTCTCAAATATTTTCTATTTCCTTATTTCTAGAAAACTTGTTTGAAACGCAAGTAATTTAGTTCTTCCCTCCCAAAACTCTGATCCTCAGTTATTTACATGAAAGAACGTACATCTTTTTCCTTGTAGCTTCGCTTAAGATGCAAGTACTTCATTTGATTGTGCTTCACTTCTCCCTTCCAATATTTCTTTAAACATAAAAGATTATTTTTGATATCTAATGACCAAACAGATTCACCATGATGTGTTGATTGCTTGTCTGACCAGGACTGCAACCCCAAGATCAGAGCCCCTTGTGAATACAAAGGAGAAGTACAGGAAGTTTTATTTAGTGACGTAAAATGCAGAGAAAGCAAAATCTTTTCCACTTCATCATTGCTATTTGTAAATCTGTCTGGTTGCTATGGTGCATACTAAGCATTGCAGCTGAAAGGAGCAAGGTGAACACAAACATTAATGGCATGCCACACATAGCATTTGCTGAATCCCTCACCGCATCCAAATCTCAAAGTGATATATTAAAATTAGGGACTGAAGATGTTGTGCAGAAATGTGTTTGCCAGCATTTCTAAGATTAGATGACTAGTTTTGTAGATAAATTGTGATTTTTTTTCTGGAATTATTGTTTTTGTTAATATTGACTGAGATAGGAAAATGGCAACCAAACAGTTTGAAGACTAAAATAAAAGTAAAATACCACAGATGCTGGAAATCTGAAATATAAACAGAAAATGCTGGAAAAACTCAGGTCTGCCAGTGTTTGTGGATAGAGAAACAGAGTTGATGTGGAGTCATCTGGACTCGAAATGTTAACTGTTTCTCTCTCCACAGATGCTGCCTGACCTGCTGAGTTTTTCCAGCATTTTCTGTTCTTATTATAGGAGTTTGAGGAAATTGCACAGGTGATCTTACTGGTTGCTAAGGTCTGTAGGGAAACAGATTTTTAAAAAGAAATGTCTTGTTGGGCCTCTTCTGTCCCAGACTGCTGTTTCTAGCATGTATGACTTGGAGCAGTCAGATTGAAATCATGGGCAAAAGTTTCCTCCCATTAAGGGGGGGTGGTGGAATGCAGGAGTGGGTGTGGGCAGGCGCGCCTCCGATTGGTGCCCTCGATTGGGGGTGTGCCGCCATTTTACATGGGTGGACCAATTAAGGCCCGCCCAGCGTGACATCTGTCAGGAAGTGCTATGTTTCCTGAGGGGGGTCCCTCAGCTGAGAGTGTGCTCTTTCGTGCATGCACATGAAAGAGCGCACTGATCTCACTGAGGCTAAGTGCTGCCTCAGGGAGACTGGCTCCAAATTTTAAAAAGTGTTAAAACAAATGATAGCAAAATTTCCCTGACTTATCCTTTCATGTGACACTGTCACATGAGTTGGGACATGTCCATCACTTTTACTGAAACCTTTATTAAATATTTTAAAACCCTCATGAAACCTCATCCCGCCCGTGGATGAGGTTTGATGCGTTTTCTTAAGCCCACCAGGGCTCCCGGCCTGCCCGCCGACCTTAAGGTTAAACGGTCAAGTCCATTATTGAGGTTAATTACTTTGTCAATGGCCTCGATAGGCCATTGACAGGTCGGCGGGCACACAGCTGGTTCGGCTATGCCCCCCCCATTTATCTGAAAATGGAAATGACGCAGGGTGACATCAGGAGTTCCACCCAACATGTCATCGCGCATCATTTTACACGTCGGCGAGCGGGCCCCACCCCTGCTCGCCAACCGGAAGATCGTCCCCCATAGATCTGACCATGATGACTTAAAAATGCAGATTAGGCTTCAATTAAAGAGCACTCTGCTGATTTCAGGAGGTAGTCTTTGTCTCTTCAACAAAAACAGAAACAGAAATACCTGGAAAAACTCAGCAGGTCTGGCAGCATCGGTGGAGAAGAGCACAAGTTTCGAGTCCTCGTGACAGTTCTGTTGAAGGACGAAGGTTAATTCCTCGTCTGTGCTGTCTTGTCATTAACTTTCCCACACAGTCACAATCTTGCTTGTGGCTCCAGAATAATTTGCCCACAGTGTAATTTTTCTTATGTTAATCATTTCTTTCGATGCGGATTCAAATACCTCCTCATTGGTCACTTTTCATTAATTTTCATTTACTGTCCATAACTCAAACTCCCTCACTTGTCACGCATGACAGTTCTGTTGAAGGGTCATGAGGACTCGAAACGTCAACTGTGCTCTTCTCTGCCGACGCTGCCAGACCTGAGTTTTTCCAGGTATTTCTGTTTGTTTTGGATTTCCAGCATCCGCAGTTTCTTGTTCAGATTGGGGTGGGAAAGTTTTGAGCAAGTCGCTCCATTTTAATGTTATCCTGCCTGGTTCACCAGGCAGGAGAGTTAAAACAAAAAGTGCACTGTGAGGGTGATTTAGAAATTAGGTTCAAGATCAACCAAAAGTTGATGAGCAGCCAAAGTTATGTAAGTGGGTCTATACTGATTGCAGATGCAAAAGGCAGATTGGAACAGGTGCTAATGAGGGCAAATCAGGTCAGTTTTGAATATGGATTGAAAATGAATACAAAGATGGCAAAATCAACAACAAATCGGAGAAAAGGGCATCCTAAAAACTGAACAACAGAAAGGGAAAATTTAGATTCTGCGCTTATGAGGATAGTCTAATGCTATCATACAATTAAATTTTTTAGCTTCTTTGATTTGATAGTAAGAGACATTTAACAGCATCAAGCAGTTTTTGAAAACCTGTAAAGTAGAAATTAACTGGTGTGTTATGAAAACTGAACTTCTAATATTAAAGTATGACAAGTGAGGGAGTTTGGGCAATAAATGAAAATTAATGAAAAGTGATCAATGAGCAGGTATTTGAATCCGCATCAATAGAAATGATTAACATGAGAAGAATTACACCGTGGGCAAATTATTCTGGAGCCACAAGCAAGATTGTGACTGTGTGGGGAAGTTAATGACAAGACAGCACAGACGAGGGATTAACCTTCAGCCTAAGTCTCTTATTTTAAATCTAGTTTCTGTCACTGTGTAGCCCTGTGCTATAATCAATCCAAATCTATCATAACAGACAGGGGAGAGAGATGGACTGAAACCTCCAATTCTCTTTCCCTCCTGTCCACAATCAGCATGGTTCAATTTTGATAAGGTTGTGTGTGTTCCCAACACCCGACCCTGCCATTTGGTATGTGGTTAATTTAAAAGCCACCAGCAGCAGTCTTTCATGGATTTAAACAAGGAATATTATTTATTCACACACTCACCTCTGAAAGGTCTATCGCAACATCAATCACACAACACGTAGCCAAGACAGATAATTCAAAAGAGTAGTGCACTTATACAAATATTAAATCAAACAGAATACTTAGCAGTTCATGCGTCTTTGACAGTTCAGTGGAGGAAGCATCTGTCACTCTGGAATGGAAGTTCAGGTGAATTAAGATGGCCGGGACTGATAACTGTGCATTTTGGAGAGTGTTTGATGCCCTCACCCCACTTCTGGTAGGCCATTGTCCCTGGGAATGCTTGGAAATAATGAGGGGACTCACTTCAGTCATTTGTGAACTATTAGATAAATCATGAAGCAGATTATTCAAAAGTGACAATGGCCAAATGAGATTGCTCCTCAGTTATTTTTTGGTGTAAATTCTATTTCTACAACAAACTTCCAGAATAAGGGCAGAATTGGGAGGAAAGTAAAAGGTGAATAATTAAAGTCATAACGTGCTTGAAATGCTTGAATGATGACAGTTTGCTGTCACCAGCCCAGAAATACTCATCTTTAAAATACATAAGTGAGACACTTAGCAGTACAGAATGACGTATTTAAATATTGAAGAGGGTTTAATTGCAGTATCATACACAAAATCCAAACCCAGCCTTAGATTTAGGATTGGTTATTGCTATTACTCCCTTTACCCAGCAATGCAGATTAACAATAAAACAATTTTTAAAATAAAGCTTGGGACAAATCTGTGGATTCCACCGACTGCTGGTAGCCCCATATGCCTCACGGGCTCCAGTTCTCTGTGCCTCTACGTGAGCCAGGCTCTGCCCACCAAGTGAACTCACCACATGGACTGCAGCTGTTCAAGAAGGCAGCTCACCATCACCTCAAGGGCAATTAGGGATGGGCAATAAATGTTTGCCTAGCCAGCGATGTCCACAACCCATCAACGAATATAAAAAAAATGCCATATTCATCAACAGATCATGATTCCTTTTTTTTTAAAAAAAAAGACAACTGAAACCAATGGAAAGGATCTGAAATTATATAACACCTCAAATGTCCCAAAGTGCCTCGCAGCTCATGAAGTATTTTACTATGGTGCTGTAGAAAAGAATGGCAATTTGCAAAGTAAGATCTCAGAAATAGCACTAAGAATGATCGATTAATCTTGCTTGATGTTGGTTGAACAATGTCAGCAGATACTTTGGCTGAACTCAGCTTTTCTTTAAAAGAAATGCTATTGGAGCTTTCATATCCATCTGAACAGAAATCCTTAGCCTCTGTTTAATGTTCAATCTAAAGAAAAAAAACTTGCAATTATATAGAGCTTTTGATGAACACCAGATGTCATTGGCTGTAAAGCATTTTGAAGTGTAGTTTCTGTTATAATGTAGCAGCCAATTTGTGCTCAGTAAACTCCCACAGACAGCAATGTGATAATCTGTTTTTTGTGATGTTGATTGAGGGATAAATTTTGGCCAAGGCACTGGGGATAACTGCCTTGCACTTCAAAATAGTGTTATGGGATCTTCCACATTCACCCTGATGGAACTTTGTTTTTACATCTCATCCAAAATACAGCACCCTCTGACAGTGCAGTGCTTCCCCAGTACTGCACTGAAATGTCAGCCCCAACTTTTATTCTGAAGCTGGAGTGGGATTTGAACATAGAACCTTGCAATTCAGAAGCAAATGTGCTACAAACTGAGCCACGACTGACACTCAAGAGTGCCATCTCCAATCACGCAGTGCTATGTAGTATTGCACTAGAATATTAGCCCAGATTTTTGTTCAACCCCTGGAGTGGTGCTTGAACTTACAAACTTTCAGCTCAGATGAATAATATAATGGCAAACATATAGATAACTGGAGTGTTGTAAAGTTTGCCAGGTGTTAGTGGACATAACTTGTAAAAATGTTCCCACAATTACTTTTCACAACCAATTTCTAAACTTGTCCATTTTTTAAAATCATGAAACTGACACCTAGTGTCATAATGTATTGACATTTTCTGAAGGCGAACATATACCACAAGCCTATTTTTAGTTGGACAAAGAGATTGGCGGCTAAAATTATAATATAATGGTTTTTGAATCTGGACTCATTTAATGAACATTTTAAAAATAGTACTTTGGTGGAAAAAGTAGACAGCAATATCTTTTGTAAATTCCGCTATTTGGAAGAAGGTAGAGAGTAACAAAGTTAAATTCTACTACCATTTATTTCAACTCTGACATGTTTTGCAGATTACATTGTTATTTTCATAAGTCACAGTCAAATACATTGAATGTGAGCAACATGAATATTTGTGACATATTGCAAGAAATCCCTCCAAAGTATAAATGATTTCTCATGCCCTTTAAGAAATTTCACACCATTCTCTCTTCATTCTGCTCTGTTCTACTATCTTTGCGCATCTTTCTTCCTTAATTTCACAAATCTGTACATCTTGTCTCCTTTCTCATTTCCACTTCAGTTGGATTGTGCTCCTGAATAAGACTGTCAGACAGCACCAACCGACTTTTCACAACCTGTGGTTCTTGTGTATATGCTCATTAAGTTGAATAATAGCGTACATAATTAAATCAAAATATCCAACAAAACCATGATTTAAACTGAGTTAATGGAAATATCAAACAGTAACAATGGAAACCAGAAACCCCTTGAAGATCTTAAGGCTGAACAATTTTGGATCTACACAATGACTAACAATGAGTATATTATCTATTTAATATAATGGCTGCACAAGGGGGAAATGTTATTCCATCTTTGTAAAATTAGTAATTGGAGAACTGTCTTAAAATGCAGAGTTCTATTAATCAGACTATTACATGCCATGGTGACCAAACATGAAAATGTAATTTTAGAAGACTAACTAGCGACATTATTTGTGAAATGGAGCAGGAAATCATGAACTAGAATAAAGTCTGTTTGCCGCATAAATCAAGTGTTGCCTTTTTTAAGCAACTGTCAAATATGCTAAGTGATAAATAAGTGCTGCAATGAATGCGGCATTTGCTGTAGCCTTGACAGCTAACTTTCTGCTAGGAGTAGAAGGTAAGAACATTCTTGTGATTTCCTCTGATCATTATGACAGGAGGCAGGTTTCTAGAAAGAATCTCCAACCAAGCCATATAAAGGTAACTTGATACAGCTTCCTTCCTTGCGATTGGCAAGCTCCTAGTGTGTGAAAGAAAGTGAAAAGTTAAGTTTAAAAAAAGTTGGAATAATCCATTTGTGGCTAATACAGGCTATGTATTTCTAGGAATACAGAAGTAGAATTTATAGCAATTACTTTCCCAATATATAGGCTATAATCATATCTACTTTCACCACTAAAAATAGGAGTGCAAAATATAATTTTGAATCTGTTGTTACATTAACCTAAACACTAAGAACAATCCTTACTGTTTCCTATTATAATCAGTGCCTAATTATTTGATTTTGGTGTAATGTCCATAGGATTTTACTTACACAACAATTATATTGGCAGATCGGGAGTTCTCCTGCAGAAGCTCATTGAGTCTGACCTGCCGATATGTCTTTAATTTAAAGCAAAAAGTCACTGTAACTACATGCACATTTATGTTGACCATAATTCATAAACAATTCAGGGACATAATTTATATTTTTAGTCAATTTTTTGCCCACCTTGTCTTTAAATCTCTCCAGCTCAGCATCAGTAATTTTCCATGGATATTCTTTCTGCAGTATCTCTGCAGTTGCAGGATCCTTGGAACCCTCATGCAGTTGGTATGGTTCAATCAATTCCTCAAATGTTTTCCAGCTGTAATCAATCATTACAATTATCAGTCAAAGGAGCCAGATGTAATTCCATAACTAATGATAGAGTTCCATTTTTGTTCAGTAAAATGTTGCAATTATAAAACAATTTGATCATAGCCAATTTGAAGACTATTGAACAAGTGCTGTACTTTCAACTTTTACTGCAGATATCAAACATTGGATAAATCAAACACTGCAGAGTACCCTCAAGACAATTTATATTTCACACTGTAGTTACAAACATTTAGTCTTCTCAATACAGATGGTTCCCCCAAACTTAAAAAAATAAAAGCTTGTGCTTGAATTGGGAGTTTCTCATCTTTAGCTATGTTTTTTTAGATCAAGTAATTTTAAGAAGTGTAAAATTTTACAAGCTGAACATTGGAGTTTATATTTTCCATTCTCCTTCTATCCCTCACAGTTGTGAGCTATTCCTCAATGAGGTCAGGTGTCCTCTTCCAGCATGCAATAACTGTCTTTATTTCTGTTTTACACCTGTAACAAAACATGACATCCAGACTGAGATGGATGTGTGGAACTCTCAAGAACACTCCAGAAGAATAGGAATGCGGTTTTCCTCAGACAACACTTCCTTTATTTCCCTTCCCCAGATTTACATAATCACATGAGAAGTTGGAGCAGGAGTAGGCAATTCGGCCCCTCGAGCCTGCTACACCATTTAATAGAATCATGGCTGATCTGACTGTCGCCTTAACACTACTTTCCTGCTTTCCCCCCATAACTCTAGCTCCCTCGTAGCTCAAATATCTGTCTAATTCAGCCTTGAATATATTCAATGACCCAACCTCCACTGCTCCCTGGCATAGACAATTCCAAAGATTAATGGCCTTCTGAGAGAAGAAATCCTCACCTGTCTTAAACGGGAGACCCCTTATTTTTAAACTGTGTCCCTTAGTTCTAGATTCCCCCACAGGGCAAACATCCTCTCAATGTGTACCCTGTCAAGCCCCCTCAGAATCCTATAGGCAGAATTTTCTCTTCAGCGTGCGGGGACAGGTGTCCTAATGTCACCGCGCATCATTCTGATCTTTCGCTCGGCGGGTGTACATCGGAGTCGGCTGCACGCCTGCCGAACTGTCAAAGGCCTGTTAAGGCCATTAATGAACCAATTCAGACAATTGGCAAGGGTGCCCGACCAACCTTAAGGTTGGCGGGCAGGTGAAAAGGCCAAGCGGCCTTCGCATTTTGCATGAAACCTCATCCACGGGTGGGACGAGGTTTCATGAAGGTTTTATTAAAGAAATAAAAATGTTTTTGACAATTCATAAACATGTCCCAGCTCATGTGACACTATCACATGAGGGGGACATGTCTGAATCATTTTATTCTTTTTCCCAAACTTTAAAACTGAACTTAATCTGAGGCAGCTCCGTGCCCTGACTCTCCCTCCTCCCCCCGCCCACACAGGTAGCTCTGAGCGCTACCATGCACATGTCAGGCTGGGCGGTCCTTAATTGGCCCACCCATGTAAAAGGGCGGCACGCAGCCGATCATAGGTGGCGATCGACTCTGTGCCCGTCCGTGCCCAATCCTGAAAGACAGGCAGAAGATCCTGCCCTGTATGCTTCAGTAAGATTTAGAATCCATCTGCAACATCATTTACAGCAATAAGAGAGCATGGCCTATGGTGGAAACAAGCCCCTAGTTTTTAAGTTAGTGTCTGTGGGATTTATGACAAGAACACACATACCATTCCCATTCATGATTCATAAACATCAACACTAATATTCTGTGCTGCTGCAGATTGTCTAAAACTTACAGGAATCTCCATTTAACAGTTACAAGCTATTGAAAAAAAATTCAGACTCTGCCTACCTCTCTTTGCTTGGCTTCATGTTAATGTCTCCGATGACCTTGATGTCAGCGCACTGAATCCTGAATTTTCCTAGAAGTGCAGCCATTCTGTACAGAAGCAAGAGGAACAAAATATGATAAAACGTATACTGCTTTTAAATATCATTTCTATACCAGATAAACTATAGCAGAATCAGACAGTTCAACCTAACCGATCTATGGGTGTTTAACCTCCATATAAGCAGCAATCTTAATTCTAAGTGCCTATTAGCAAACCTGCACTGAGCACTCACTATTGGTTCAACATCTTTCCTAAAGTGTGGGGCTCAAAATTGCATGTATCCCAACTCGGACTTATTCAGGGTTTATATAGACTTGCCATTATATCTCAACTTTCATATAGTCTATACCTTTACATAAAAGTAAGTATTCCATTAATTTTTCTTATGGTCTTATCCACAAGAGGTGCTGCTTTTAATATCTTTTGAATCTGAACCACTAAATCCTTTGCTCTTTCACATCACCCAGAGTATAATTATATCATATTAATTTTTTTTTTTTTACACTGCATCTACTTACACAAACACTAGAGGGAGCATTCCTGCACTGACTGACCCTGGAAACTGCAATGGAGATAGACAACACGCTCCACATTCTCATTCAGGATTTTGTCCAAGTGGAAAGTCTAGGTTTTAATCTCTTATTCACATTCCTTTTGAGCATGTCTTCCCCACTGAGCTCACAAGATCGCAAAATCACCCTTTATGACATTCAATAGACCTGCTCATCATATTTTGCATAACATTGTCCAACAAGTAAATAACAAATATCTGCAAGCTCCAGAACTTAACTTTGGTTTGCATATATCCTCTGTTCTTAAACCACTTTAGTCACTTGTGCTTTAGCATTTGTTGTAAGACTAACTACTGGGGTAAACTTTTAGATGAAGGATTTTCATTTAACTTTAACTCCTGACACTCTTTTGATGATGTAATCGACTTCACTGCACATGCTCAAATAAGGCTGGTGTTAGGAGTCACAGTGTACTTTTTAACCAAAGTGTACCACCTCCATATTACTGTCACACAATTCCATCTCCCAGTTTATAGCCAATTCCACAGTCTTACCAAAATCTCCTTGCAGCTCAGAATTAGGATCATAGGAAATAGGGGCAGGAATAGGTCATTTGAGCCTGCTCCGTCATTCAAACTGACCATGGCTGATCATCTACCTCTTACACTATTTTTCCCACTATCCCTATATTCCTCGATGTCATTAGTATCTAGAAATCTATCGATTTCTGTCTTGAACATGCTCAATGATTTAAGCTGCCACTGCCCTCTGGGGTAGAGAATTCTAAAGATTCACCACCCTCTGAAGAAATTCCTCCTCACCTCGGTCTTAAATGGCCTACCCTTATTCTGAGACTGTCCCCTGGTTCTAGAATCACCAGCCAGGGGAAAAATCCTAGCCACATCTACCCTGTCACGCCCTGTAAGAATTTTGTAAGTTTCAATGAGATCACCTCTCATTCTTCTAAACTCTAGAGAATACAGGTCCAGTTTCCTCAATTCTCCTCAAAATAATCCCACCATCCCAATATTTGTCTGGTGAACTACAATGTCTCTTATTTTATTATCTGCAAACTTGGCATCACCTCCTCCAACTCTATATATAGATCAGGTGGTGTACACAGTAAATAGAAACTGTCCTATAACAGGGGACACTGCTACCCAGCTACAACTACACTCGAGAAACTTTCCTTCATTTCTGCTTCCTATTCTCTCGCCTATAACCAGTTTATAGATCAGATTTTCTACTGTCTACCCATCTTCGTACCCTTCTACTCTCAATAGAGATCTGAAATATAAATTTTAGGATCTCTTGATATTTCTTCCCTCATTTCCATCAGAGTTCTTAGATCTATCCTGTGGCAATCAAACCCTCACTTATCTATTTGACAATTGAAATTGACCATTTTAATGTAAAGGTGATTTTTAAAAATCTGTCTGTAAAAGACAAGCAGCTGGGAGTTGCTGGCAGTAACAGGAAATCTTGTATGCATTATAGCATTTGCTGAACAGAGCAACAGACAATTTACTAAAATTTTGCTTATCCATTAAATGTTCTTTGCAACAGATCACTGTACTTTTCTTTAAATCTAAATATTGTGGAGATTTCCCAAGGTAGTTTTGAGGAATTGTGGAAATGGTATCAATGTGCACATTTAAGAAAGAATACCATCAATGAGCATTAACATGCAAATTCCATTTTGTAAACTAGCACAGGAGTGCTCATTTATAGCAAATCAAACCATAGGAATTTTGCTGTACTTACAAACATTGAAAATATAACTGCATTTTCACATAGTTGATGTAAAGATCATTATCCAGTTACATACCCTGTAAACTAATAAATACATAACAAAGTGCATCACCAGAGCCATGCCACAATCCTGGATTACACAACTAGGGCAGAATTTAATGTCTGTGACAGGGATCTCACCCACCGGCTGGAGAACCCGCAGGCACTTAAGTGACTGACGTCAGGCCTTCCCAGAGAGTAAGGGCAGGAGGGGCAGTGGCAGCAGCCAGTAATGCATAGGAGTCTAGGATCAACAAGGGACCCCAAGCCAAAGGTGAATTTAGGGCAGCACAGAGGTTGTGGGGCACAGGGAAGTGGGTCACGAGAAGGATAAGTGGAGGTCGGAGGCAAGGGCAGGGAAAGTGCCTTTCGACAGCCATCCCTCCTTCTCAATGTCAGGTCCCTCGATCATGCATATTAAGGCGCGACATCACCACCCCCAACCATCACCACCCGACAAGGGGCCCACAAGCAAACCTGATGTGGTTTGTTTTTTTTGGGCTTCCTGTGTGGCGACCCCCTCGCCCACCACTGGTTGAATACCAATGGCAGCAGGACATTAATTTTCCACTTAAAGGGCCTCAATTGACTTCCAGTTAAGAAGGCTGTCGAATTGGGGCAGAGGCGGGAAAGCGATAGAATCCCAACACTACACCCTCTTACCCAATTAAATGCCACTGCCTCCAAACTCACCTCAGGGGGGTGTCATTAAGTTCAGTCCTAGATCCCAAGCTGATATCGGTCAATCTGGCAAGAGTCCCACAACTACGAAGGAACTGATGGGCGATAAGCACTATATATGCATTCTCTAGTGCTCCATTTCATACCAAGGCAAATATTTTAAAGAGCAGCCAAGCACATCTGTCTTTAGCAGCACAATTATCCATCTCTGAACCACAACAAATTGCTTCAAGTCCCACTCTCTCACATATTCCATCTTCAAAGCCAAAACCTAGGATCTCATGGATTTTTGGCTCCATGAATATCAAAATCCACACAACTTTCCCTGAAACCTCCAATACCCCCATTGTCAAACACTTCCCAGACCTGCATTTATCCCATCAACCTTCAATCATGCAGCTTCCTCATCTCCTTCAAATTTATTTATATTTCTCCCTGGTCCCCTCTTGAATCAACATTTTATGTCCCTTGTGCTGATATTGTTAATTACTCACTCAATCTGCATACTGTCCCTTGTTTTTCCAAAGCCACAATCAAAAAGCCCATCTTTAAACTATCTGTTCCCTCTACTCCTCTCGTCTGTCTTTAACATGTTGTTGCCTTTCAGTTGTGTGCTTGCCTACAGTCTCCTTGCTTGAACCTCTTCCGTTTGCCCAGAGCACCAACTATTACAAGTCACTAATGATAATCTGCCCTAACTGCAACCCAGATATATCATCCCTCCTTGGCTTCTCTGCAGTGCTTGACATTGTCAATCAGTGTCATCCTTCCCCATGGTTCATCTCAGTGGGACTGCCCTTCATTACTGCATTTAGGAGTGGACCTACGCAAGTTTCCAGCAATGGCTTCTCCTCCAACTCAAACGATTACCACCGAGTTCCCAGGGAATCATTCGTGGCTCCCTTCAATTTCTCCTTAAATACAAGTTAGCTCCCATATGGTTGCCCAGTTGTACCTCTTCACCACACTTTCCTTGACCTCAGAATTATTGCCATGCACCTAGACAGCCTGACACTAAGTCATGCATAAACCCGAGTTTTCAACCATTCAGGAAAACAATCGTTTTTGATTCTTGTTAAAAACTCTATCCTTGCTGTCCATTGTGTCCACTCTGGCTACATACTCAGGTTGAACAAGACTGCATGCAACCTCAGCGTTCTACTTAATCCAGAGTTGAGTTTCAAACCCCATAGCGTATCCACCATTTAGGATACCTGCTTTAAACTGTGCAACATTGTCACATTGGTCCCAATTTAGTCCCACTATCACCAAATCTCTATCCATACTTCCACCATTTCTAGACTGGAGCACTACAATGATGTGCTTGTTTCCTCCAAATTCCTAACTTCACCTCAGACAAAGCTCTGCTACCTGCATCCTTTCTTACATTAGGTTCCACCTGCCCATCAGCTCCATCAATGAACTACAGTGTATCAAATTTAAAACTCTTCAGGGCTTTTTTTTAATCTATAACCTTTTCTAGGCTGAAGTTAAATCTTGCCCTCTGACTCTGGCCTCAGAATTCTCCCCCGGCTTTTGCTGGAACAGCCTCTGATGCCTCAACTCTACTCTTTGGAACCATCTTTTGAAACCTTTCGATTTCTCTACCTTGTTCCCCTCCTTTAATAGTCTCTCAAAATGCATCTCAGACCTAGCATTTAGTCAACTAGAGTACTCTCCCGTAAAAGCTCTCTTCCTCCAAGTAAAGTGCCTAAAAATAGTCTTTCAAATTGAAGTGCTAGCTACTTTTAAAGTTTCATGCATCCTTCTGTTTGACCATAGGTTTTCAAACTAGGGTCTAAAAGGAAACTTCCCAGTGGTCAGATCTGGGTTACCATATATGCTGAACAGTCATAAGAATCCTATATTTTCTACATTTTCATGATTTATTAATATATTACTTCCATTCTGTACTTTTAACAGAGATAGTCTCTGCATTGGCAGTAGTAATTTCTTTTGGGCAACTAAAACTTTTCTTTTAAAGTTAGGTCAGGGATTTTTAATTGTATATCATTTATTTACAAGAACGTACACTTGAGAGTATATGTTCTCTATGCTGAAAAGCCAATGGATTAAGCAAGACACAGCTACAAATACTGTCCGAGTGATAGACAACTGCATGTTAATTACTCTGTGGACTTATTTTGATTGCATACACATACCTTTCCTAACTTGGCAAGCTGGCCTTTGGGACATTATTAGTGTCTGAAGTTAGGTACATCTAGACCTAACCTATTCAAGAAATCTGTAGCTAATTTGAAGCTTGACATTCAAAACTGCTTCTACTTTACATTTGAAGCAAAAGTATCACAGCTCTCTTTCTCCTGAAACGTTGAAACTCATCATCCAAACAAAAGTGAAGTTTTAAATAACACCTGATGCTGTCTTGTTTGCATTCTACAGCTCACCTGTGTCAAGCAAAAGACCACCTGGGAATGTCATACCGTAAGGGCAATTCCCATTTGCCTATGTAAAGGAATAAATACAGGTATGTACACCTTTTCCTCATTAACTTCCTTCTCTCGTCAGAGCTTTGAATTCTTGTGGATAACCTATAGTACCACACTAGTCCCTTGACAGTAAATATCAGAAAGCTTATTGATTCTGGCACACAGTACAACCAAGCTGGTTCCTTAATCAATAAACCACTTCTATCAGGAGTAACTAAAGTTTTGAGGCAGGAACCCTGGCAGATTTTCTCCCCCTTAGCCAAGGCCAATTACATTACTCCAACTGAGATCAACTCAGTCAGGACAGATCATGGATCAATCTTGGAACCCTCCTGGCTTCCAAAGTTATTAACTCAGTGATTAGGATATTCATTCTCTAATGGAATTTCTCAGAAAGTTGGCTAAAAGGTGAGACATGTCTTGTAACCAAGCACCTCTAGCCAGTGCCTGTGTGTCCCCAGATATTCTGGTTTATATCCCTGACAAGAAGCTGAGGAGCAGGATGGAGACTAAGCTGAGGCTTACTGTAGAGGTGTGGCGGTGGGGCTGCAAAAGCACTCACTGGGGTTTGTTTGGGTTGCAGGCAATAAAGAGGAGCGAGGAGGCAGAGACAGAGGAGTCTAAAAACAGTTTTGCACCAGTAAGAGGTTGCAAGCCTGTTGAAAGGATCAATACCTGTCCTGGAACAAGTAGGCCTGAGGCCCTCCTAATTCTGGGTCTCATTTACATCATGCTGGCAAACTGCGAAGCTGCTGGACATTTGACTCCAGGCATCACACCAGTGAAGAGCTTTTGAATTTAAGGCTGTTGCAGCCATGAAGTGCTTTTGCACCTCCTGGCTCCACTTCTGAATAACTAAATTTTCAAAAACACACTAGGCTACACAGAGACCTGTTTTTTTTTTTCTGAATTCTGGTTGCATTCATGAGAAACCAATTTAGTAAAGGAGGCATCATTGGGTTCTCTGACCCAAAGCCTGTTTCAGGCATAGGCCCTCCCACATCCAATTGGTGAAAGTTGCATTTCCAGCTCAAAATGCACATGCACATAGGCATATTGGACGCTTTGGCCCCTGTAAAATGGGCACAGTGTCAAATTTCTAGGCTGGGAATTAGTGCTCCACAGTGTGGCCCACTGCTGGGGCCTGGCAGAATGGGAACATCTGGCATCGACAGTACTTGGTAGGGAAGAGGATCCAAAGTTTGAAATGATGGGGATGAGGAAGGTCTGAACATTCTGACCAGAGTATCATAGTGTGGTTTTGGGGAGGCTAGGGCTCAGGGAAAGTATCCAGTGTTCTGCTGAAAATTTCAAAAGCTGAATTCACAAGCCCTGAAATTTGATTTATCACCTCACTGTTTAGAATTCCATAATTTCATGCTAGTTAAAACAAGCAATTCTGAACAACTATTTCAAATGCAACCAATGGGAGCAATTTGAACCTAACCTGCCAGCAAATAACCCATGGGATCAAATCAGCCACTTATTTTACAGTTCTGTTTACTTTGAACTTTCCACTGAAGTCAGTCTGACTGATCCAGTCAGTTTCCTGCTGGGTTAAAATTACCTTTAATAAATGGCATAGAGTACAAAAGCAAAGAAAGTTATGCTAAGCCTTTATAAAACACTGGTTAGGCCTCAACGTGTTCAATGCTGAGCACCACGCTTTAGGGAAGTCAAGGCTTTGAAGAGACATACAGAGGAGATTTATTTGAATGGTACCAGGGATAGCAACAACATACATTTATATAGCACCTTTAACATGTTATATAAGGCTTCCCAAGGCTTTTTGTTATCAAACAATATTGACACTACACAAGCCAGCATGACAACAGTGTTACGATCCTTGTAGAGATCGCTTTCAAAGAAATGAATTTCCCAAACGACCAATGAAAATAAACCGGTGGACAGGATTTCACTTAAGACTTTTACTGTAACAAACAAACTAAAATAAACATTGATCAAACGTTTCTTAACAGGCAATTAATACCCCAAACTTTAACTCCAAGTTCATCTTGGAGTTAAATAGCAAGGTTGCACACAGTCCGTTTCAGGCTCAGACAGCTACCAGGAAGAGGGATGGAGCCAGTGTTCAGGGAAGAGTTCTCACTGCAGAAGACAATGGTTTTGGTTCTTCCCAATATTTAGTTGGGGAAAATTTTTGCTTATCTGGTAAAATTAGAGACAGTGGATAGTCAAGGGAGGTGATGTTTATTGTATGGAGATGTGATTGTTCTCCTTAGTGCAGGGAAGGTTAAGGAGAAATTTGACAAAAATGGTCCAAACTAGAGTAAACAAGGAAAAATTACAGCAACTGGCAGAAGGATCAGTAAAAAGAGATCACAGATCTAGGTACCTGCTAAAAGATGGAGCTTTTTTAAAACAAAATGTCAGCAAGCTATGATGATCTGGAATACAGAGCCTGAAAGGGTGGTGGAAGCAGATTCAATACTAACCTTCAAAAAGAATTGGATATTTCCGTGAAATGGGAAAAAAATAAGGTAATGAGGTAGTCCTGTGGAAGGGTCATGAGGACTCGAAACATCAACTCTTTTCTTCTCCGCCGATGCTGCCAGACCTGCTGAGTTTTTCCAGGTAATTCTGTTTTTGTTTTGGATTTCCAGCATCCGCAGTTTTTTGTTTTTAAGACTAGAATGGGACTAATTGGACAGCTCTCTCAAAGAGATGGCACAGGCATGATGAGCTGAATGACTTTCTTCTGTCCTCTATGATTCTACGTTACTTCAAATTTAATGCTAAGATAAGCCTTAAAGAGTCCCTTTAGTACCAATGTGCACACGCAAATTTATCTATATCGTATATATGTTTATATTTGGATGTGCATATCACCATGAAGGACTTTAGTGCACTTGTTGGTAGGAAGTTCAGTGGCTTTAGTGATAGAATTCTGCCTAATCCTTTTCAAAAAACAGACTTTTATTTCTCAATACTTCCAAATATTTCAGCTAAAGTTTTGTACTTTTGCTAATATTCATGAACATTCGGCACACAAAATTAAGTTTGCAAAGTTTCCTGAAAAGCAGCGAGTTCGCAAACATCTCATCAACTGTGTTATTAATATCCAAATGATTTAAATGCAGAAGAGATCTTTTTAAACAAAACTTACGCTCGTTTCTCCTCATTAATACTGTCCAACTTCCCTCCAATGAAGATACGCAATTTACAGCCACACCATTTTTTTCGCGTAGTTAACAGATAGGGAATGAGAATAGTCAAACCTATTGAAGTAATGATAATAGGCTTAATACCTGTTTAATTAATAAGCTGAAATGCAATGCAACATTATTCATTTGACACCACAGGCTCTTTCATAAACAAAGACTGAAATAGTTTTAGATTTCATAGATAAGATTAGAATTACAACAGGTAATGCCAACACCCAAAAAGGCCATCAGGAAATCTTTTAACCTTTGCATATCAAAATATTCCAAACTATTCCTGATCATTCTTTAGGCTACAAGAAATCTCAGCTTGAAAATAGTTCTATTTGAGGCAAGAATACAAACACTGAATCAAAGCTCAGAATCGTTGGGTGGAATTTAATTTCCTTCACTGTGGCAAATTTAGAGGGCTGGGTTGGGAAAGAGATGGCAGATGGGGACTTTGCTACTTTCCCGCCTCCACCCCAATCAAATTTGGGGTGGGAAGGCCCATTCCTTCTGCCCTGCCACCAACTGAGGCCCTTAAGCAGGCAATTATCATCCTGCCCGAGCGGCAGGCAGGGGAATCACCTAGTGTCTTTGCTTGCAGGTTCTGGGGGGGAGTAGTACCAGCAGCAGCCACCGCTGTCAAGTACAGAAAAGGTGCTAGCCTCCGAATGGCAGCCTCTATTTTGGATCCTGGGAAAGGCCTGCCACTGGCCTGTCAAATGCAAGAGCATTTCACTTAATTCAGGTGACACGGGTCTCCCACTGACTCTCCAGCCAGCAGCCGAGACCCCCAACACCTCCACTATATCTAGCCCATGGCTCCACTCCAGAGATATGAGCACAACATCTAGATTGGCACTTTAGTGCAGTATTCCATTAGTGTTGCATTGTCAAAGCTGCTGCCTTTTGGATGAGGCATTGCATCAAGGCTCCAACTGCCTTCTTGGTTGGAGATGGAAGATCCCAAGGCACTATTTGAGACCAGTAAGGAAATTGTCCCAGTATCCTAGCCAATATTTCTCCCTTAACCACCAGACGATATGGTCATTTGTTTCATTCCAGTTTGTGGAAGGTTGCTAAATGCAAATGTACTGCTGCATTTATAATGGTTACTGCACTTCAAAAGTACTTCACTGGTTTTAAAATACTGTGGGTCATCCTGAGATCATAACTTAATACATTTAAAAGAAAAGATTGCATTATTAATTTTCAAACCTAATGAATACCTTATAAAATGTTACATTCATAGGCATTAAAATTAGACTTTTTGGAAAATAATATGCTTCATACCTCCATCATCAAACAGCCACCACACGTCTATTGTACCTTTCCCCTGATTCTTTTGGAACTGAGTACTTGCATCCAGTAGGCGTTGATTGAAATCTGCAGCATGACCAGCACTGATTTTAAAGTCTGAATATAATAAAGAAGTAATTGTATTTGTGCAGCCAAAATAATTAGTTGCCAAGGACCAGCATAAAAATTCAATAACCTAAACTATGGTCAGATTGCAACAGTCTTTAATGATGCTTTCCATACATCAAAAGTTTACTAGGTCAGGACTTCTGTTCATGCATTTATCCCCAGCATAACACCATTCAAAATCTCAGAGACAAGGTCATTTATATATTAGTGTTGTCTTTGTATCAAGGCTTGTGGTGTTCTGTACATGGCCTACTTTTAATCACTTGTCCTACTGTCACTGTTTATCTTGTAGTGATATGCATTTATGTTTTCTATACCATTTATTTATTTATTTTACAAAGTCCCCTTTATTCACCTTGCTTCAAAACTAAATATTTCTAGTTTCCCTAGTCTTGTGATGTTTTTGGAATTCTAGGTCCAAGCTAAAAAGCTGAAGCAAAGTTAACATGCTTCAACAATTCAATCATTTGCAATCTTAAAAGCACAGTCACATTTCCATGAACCTCGATTTTGAAGGCAACCTCATTGATGGCAAGGGATCAGTAGACTTAAAATAAAGGCAAAAATTTAGAAAACTGAGCAAGCATTATTAAAAATGTATGCCGATTGAATTTTAGTCTGCTGTCAGGTGGAGCACATTAACTGCCCACAAGTTGGAGGCAGCTCCGATTTTGAGACTTCTTTTAACTTGATAAGTCCTGCAAAACCAAATGGGATCCCGATGTAGTTGATTAGTCCATGGCCTCCAAAATATCCTGCTCTTTTTGGCTCCACAAAAAAAAAATGACTGTTTCCTGATCAGAATGTCAATAAACATGGATGGGTGTACATGGTGTACGCATTGGCCATGTGTCACTTAAAACTGCAATCTAAGTATATCGTTAGGGTTCCGCTTTGTGTGGGAGAAAGAGGCCCATCGCCTATTCAGGCCTACCCCTGTCACCTAGAAGTGAGCTCTTTTCATATTGGTGCTGGTCAGAGCACCAAGGCAACTGACTCCACTTTAGAGGCCTTTACTATCCCCTTATTGTCAGTTTTCCAAGTGAAAATCAGCAATGTCACTGACATTTGACAAAGTTAAAAATGTTGCGGTGAGTGTGGTTATAGTAAAGTTAGAATATTTTTATTATAGGAGTGGCCTAGCATTCAAGTTTGCCTTTTCACATCAGACTGGCTCAGACTTCAGCTTCAGCTGAAACATTGGGAATAATCATCTAACCAACTGAAATGACAGACAAGAGAGTTTTAAGACGAGATTCCTGAAAGTAAACTTTCTAAACAAGCTAACAAACAATAACAAGAATGAGAGAAAAAAGTAAGACAGAGGGTAAATATAATTATGCCTTACAGTCATTAAATTAAAAAGACTACAGCTATGCAAGTAGGAGGTCTGAGAATTTTATCATTGATCTAAAAAGAGGGGTACTTAACCTTCATTATCAACAGCAGTAGAAGCTGAAATTGAAGAACAGACGCATGTCTGGAGATGGTGGTTCCAAGCAGCGCTCATACCATCCTCCAATATAATACTTTTGAGAACAGAACTTTTCTTAATAAAAGCTTTTATGGCCTCAATATGGGAAAAAAAAGTCATGCCTTTTGCATAAAAGAAGAGGGATTTTTAAAGCCATATTGCAGATTTGGCACTTTGGGGAAAACACTACGTTTAACATGGTACTTTGCTACAATGGCTAACACAACTTGGGCTGAATTTTACGCTATCAAGCAGACCAACCCGATCGGGTGCAAAATCGCGCAAGATGACGTTGGGCGAGCGTACTGATGTCATCCCTCACTCGCGTGATATTTTGGTCAGCAGGTGTGTGCAAAAGTCGGAACCGCACCCGCCGACAAGTAAAAGGGCAATTAAAACCCATTAATGGCGCAATTGTCTCCGAATTTTCATGGTCCGTCCAACCTTATGGCTAGCAGACAGATGAATCGGCCAGGTGGACTTAGCATTTTTCATGAAATTAAAATAGTAATCTATAGACAGCACTTTTATAATCTATATGTTCCAGTGCCTGATTGTGAAGCCTGGACATTTTTTTCCTGATTTTCAAAACTTTACTTCACGGTTTTCAGTTCTGCAGCTCCCCGAGGCAGCTCTCTGCCTTCAGGGAGCTCTCTCTCAGCGCTCACCCACAAAAATGTCATCACCCGCCCTCCTCCTGCCCCGGCATCACTAAGCTTTTCAGTGCGCGTTTCACACTGGCTGGCCATTAATCGGCCCTTGTGTGCAGAGATGACAATTTTTTTAAAAATAATTCATTTAGAGAATGCGGGTGTTGCTGGTTAGGCCAGCATTTATTGCCCATCCCTAAATGCCTTTGGAGGTGGTGGTGAGCTGCCTTCTTGAAACACTGCAGTCCCTATGTTGTAAGTACATCCACAGTGATGTTAGGGAGGAAGTTCCAGGATTTGACCCAGCGACAGTGAAGGAATGGCGATATATTTCCAAGTCAGGATGGTGAGTGGTTTGGAGGGGAACTTCCAGGTGGTGGCGTTCCCATCTGTCTGCTGCCCTTGTCCTTCTAGGTGGTAGTGGTAACCAGGCAGAATGTGACTTTCTGCTCTGCGTTCAAGGGAATGGTCTTCAAATGCACACTCGGGAGCAAGATCAGCATCCTCTACTCTCACTTCACATCTTAAGTCCACTTTAATATTTGGAAATAGGTAAATAATTCCTCATAGAACATCTATAATATTTACATTTTTGAGAATGGTAGTAAGGTCAGCTATAACAAGAGAACAAACATAAGAAATGATTAACATGACTTTAAACAGATTTACCTTGATGATACCCCAGAAGCAAGCTGAGAGGTAGGCAAGGCAAATAACTTTACTATACTGACTCTGGTAGGCAAGGTTGTCTTGTTCCTGAAGCCACTGCTAAAGCTTGAGCTTCATCTGCAATTAGTTGAACTAGGCTTTGGTAGATCTACTAGACCTGCTATTCAAAGCGGTTAACATGAAATCTGGTCTAAATTAATCTTACTATGTCAATCTCTTGCAAAATCTTGCAAATGGATCAACTTATTGCAAGTACAACCCTGCTGAAGCCAAGTTACTGTAATTCACTTCAACTTCCTTTGTAACTTCAGATATTAATTACATCAATTAATGAAGCTGAACTAATGCTGTTTAAATTAACTCCTCTCCTGTCTGTAACAGAAACTGGAAGCTCAAATCCAAGTAACCCATTTGAATTTGACCAGAGTCCAAGTTTAAGACACAAGCCAAATCTGAGATGAGAGAGTCAACTGGAAACCAAAAGGAAGAACTTGGTACTAGAAAGAAATTTTAAAACATAGTAGATTACCACAACAAATTCTTTTTCACTAACACTAAGAAAATGGCAACTTACAATGCCCAGATGTGGGTCAAACAAGGATATCTGAACAGCGAAATATTAGCATCCCTTAGCACAGAACAGCTGAAAGTTGTATCTAGGGAGGTACAGTTAAAATTGCCCAGTGAAGTGAAGAGAAATGAACTGATCCAATTGCCGGTAGGGCCTTTAGGCCTCACATATCCAACAAAGCAGGTAGATAAGAGCTTAACCCTGGCTCAGAATCCCCCCTGCCAGCCAAATTCGAGCTGGAAAAGCTCAGAATGCAGCTAGAATTTCAGGAAAGATAAAGAGAGGCGGAAAGAGTGAGAAACAAAGAGCAAGGGAATTGAAGAGGGTAAGAGAATTCCAGCTCCGACAACTGGAAATGGAGCTAGCAACACAAAGGGAGAGAGAGACCAGACAGCTAGAAGCTGCAAGGGAAAATCTCTCTCTACCCAGTAGCACCACCTATCTCCCTAACCCACAACACGGAGACTCTCAAGCATGCTAGATTTATTCCCAAATTAGGAGAGTGACGTGAGGTCATTTCTTGCCACTTTTGAGAAAGTAGCAGGCCAGCTAAAATTGGCGATCAGATATCTGAATATTTTTAATTCAAGGGCAGCCATCAGGGAGAGCCCACGAGGTCTACTCCATGCTGCCTCCTGATATGTCCATGAATTATGGGCAGACCAAGGACTCCATCCTAAGTGCTTACGAGTGAGTCCCAGAAGCATATCACCAGCAATTCAAACGCTAATAAGAAACCAACATAAACCTGCATCGAGTTTGAACGGCTGAAGCAAACCGTGTTTGATCGATGCATGCTTTCTTTAAAGATCCCACACACCTATGGAGGAATTGCACGAGTTGAGATTGTTAGAGGAATTTAAAAACTGCTTACCCTCCAGCCTGAGGATGCACTTGGAGGAGCAGAGAATCCTCTCAGCCCGGAATGTAGCCATCACAGCAGACAGCTACAATCTCACCCATAGGTCTGGAAACTCAACGATTCTCTCCAAACCATCCCCATGAACACTGGAAAGATAAGCAGGGCGACCTAGATAGGAGAGGCCCCTGCACTCAGAAAAGAAAACACAAAGGAGGTTGCGAGGAGTCCTCCTGCAGCCTGCAAGGAGAACACCCATAAACTGGCGTGCTCCAATTGTAATAAAATAGACCATTCCAGATCAGAGTGCTGGAAATTGTGAGGAAGGAGTCCAGTAGGGCTTCATGAGTAGACCCTGAAGAACATCCCAACGAGTAGTGCAGCAGAGTAGGCAGAGACTTCTGTTGCATAGACTTACCCCTTGGGAGAACACGGCACTGTATGTGCCTGGGCCAGACAAACTCTCAAAGCTTCCAGAGTTTTGTCCTTTCAGGAACAAGTGTTCCCCTACCTGTCCCAAAATATGAGCAAGTCCGTTGTATTGCTCCAGGACACAGGGGCTGCTCAGTCCTTAATGTCTAAGGGAAACATCAACCTTACCCCACCACCACCCCCAACTCCTCATGCCCTTCCCTCGGCATCTACCCATGCAATCGCAGAAGATGCAACACCTGCCCCTTTACCTCCACCCATCACTGTCTAAGGCCCCAAACGCTCCTTTCAACTTGCACCTCCTTCAATTTGGTTTACTGCATTCACTGCTCCCAATGCAGTCTCCTCTACATTGGGGAGACCAATTGCAGACTAGGTGACTGTTTTGTGGAACACGTTCACTCAGTCTGCAAGTATGACCCCTACCTTCCTGTCGCTTGCCATTTCAACTCACCATCCTGTTCTCATGCCCACATGTCTGCCCTTGGCCTGCTGCAATATCCAGTGAAGCCCAATGCAAACTGAGGAACAGCACTTTATTTTCTGATTAGGAACTTGACAGCCTTCAGGACTTAACATTGAGTTCAACAGCTTTAGACCATGAACTCTCTCCTCCATCTTTGCCCCCTTTTTAATCCAATTTTTTTTAAAGTAAATTTTTTATTTACTTTTATTCATTTATACATTTTTAAAATCCTTTTTCCCCAACATCCCGCCCATGGTCACGGTCACCCCTTCCACAGGGCCATGAGTCACTGTTTCAATGTCATGCTTTCAGAGTGCTGACCCTTGTTCTGCTATTAACACATTCTGCTGTCTTACCTTTACGCCATTATCAGCACCTCCTTTAGTCTTTACCACTACTGTTAACACTCCCTTTTGTCTTGTGTCCGTGGCATCTTTCTCAATCTCTGCTTAGCCCCCCACCTATCCCTTACCTTCTATCTTGCCCCACCCCCTTGAATAGTATAAAATCATATTCCTACTCCTCTTTAGCTCTGAAGAGAAGTCATAAAGAATCGAAATGTTAACCCTTTCTCTCTCCACAGATGCTGCCAGATCTATTGAGTTTTTCCAGCATTTTCTTTTTCTTTCAGATTTCCAGCATCAGCAGTATTTTGCTTTAATTTTAGAACTGCTGTTCCCAGGCAGAAAGAGCCTCCAGAGTCTGTTCACAAGACATTAAAACATTTGGGCCAATGTGGATACCAGATACTAGAAGGCATTTCAAATGTTTCAAAATGGCTGTGGGAGAGATTCTGAATACTTTTTTTTGATTCATTCAAGGGGTGTGGCCTTCGCTAGCTAGGCCAGCATTTATTGCCCATCCCTCATTGCCCTTAAGGTGGTGGTGAGCTGCTTTCTTGAACTGCTGCAGTGCATGTGGTGTACACCCACAGCACTGTTAGGGAGGGAGTTCCAGGATTTTGACCCAGTGACAGTGAAGGAACAGCGATATATTTCCAAGTCAGGATGGTGAGTGGCTTGGAGGGGAACTGGTGGTGTTCCCATGTATCTGCTGCCTTTTCTAGATGGCAGCAGTCGTGGGTTTGGAAGATGCTGTCTAAAGGAGTCTTGGTGAGTTTCAGCAGTGCGTCTTGTACACACTGCTGCCACTGTCCGTCGATGGTGGAGGGAGTAAATGTATTTGGATGGGAAGCCAATCAAGCAGGCTGCTTTGTCGTGGATGGTGTCAAGCTTGTGTTGTTGGAGCTGCACACATCCAGGTAAGGGGAGGGTATTCCATCAAACTCCTGACTTGTGCCTTGTAGATTGTGGATAGGCTTTGGGGAGTCAGGAGGTGAGTTACTCATCGCAGGATTCCTATCTGCTGACCTGCTCTTGTAGCCACAATACTTATATGGCTAGTCCAGTTCAGTTTCTGGTCAATGGTAACTCCGAGGATGTTGATAGTGGGGGATTCAGCGATGGTAATGCCTTTGTACAAATAATACTTGCCACTTGTCAGCCCAAGCCTGGATGTTGTCCAGGTTTTTGCTGCATTTGGACATGGACTGCTTCAGTATCTGAGGAATTGTGAATGGTACTGAATTGTGCAGTGAACATCCCCACTTCTGACCTTATGATGGAAGGAAGGTCAATGATGAAGCAGCTTAAGATGGTTGGGCCTAGGACACTACCCTGAGGAACCCCTGCAGTGATGCCCTGGAGCTGAGGTGGCTGACCTCTAACAACCACAACTATCTTCCTTTCTGTTAGGTATGACTCCAACCAGTGGAGAGTTCCCCCGATTTCCATTGACTCCAGTTTTGCTAAGGCTCCTTGATGCCACACTTGGTCAAATGCGGCCTTGATGTCAAGGGCAGTCATTCTCACCTCACGAGTTCAGCTCTTTTGTCCATGCTTGAACCAAGGCTGTAATGAGGTCAGGAGCTGAGTGGCCCTGGCGGAACCCAAACCAAACGTCAGTGAGCAAGGTATTGCTAAGCAAGTGCCATTTAATAGCACTGTTGATGACCCCTTCCATCACTTTACTGACTGATAGGACAATAATTGGCCAGGTTGAACTTATCCTGCTTTTTGTGTACAGGACGTACCAAGGCAATTTTCCACATTGCTGGGTAGATGCCAGTGTTTTAGCTGTACGGGAACAGCTTGGCTAGGGATGTGGCAAGTTCTGGGGCACATGTCTTTAGTATTATTGCTGGGATATTGTCAGGACCATAACCTTTGCAGTGGCCAGTGCCTTCAGCCGTTTCTTGATATTATGTGGAGTGAATCAAATTGGCTGAAGACTGGCATTTAGACGTTGTGGAGCTCTGGAGGAGGTCTAACTTTTAAAGTGATTTAGTTGAAGTGGCTTTTTAAACATGATTCTGAAAAGTCAGACAAATGAAATTTATAAATATGATGACATGATTCAGTTCAAATTTATCTGACCCAATCTTTTGTTCCAATGGCTCAATGTGATTTTATTATGATAGGTACTGCAGCAGCTTAGTTTTGACAGATTCTGTGGCATGGCTGCTATTCAGTGCACCACAATCAGTCCTTTACACCCAAATAAGAGTCGTTGTAGAGCTACACTGGGACCAAATGTGGAATCTTCGAGTTGAAATTCTGCCTCTACATCCCTGTAAGCAAGTGGACACTTTTAGTTCAAAGTCAGTGGCAAGAATTGCATCTGCACAACCTAGTTGAATTATATCCCACCCTTTAATCTTATCTAGCAACTATGCTTGTTTTTAATTCAACATGTGCACTAGCACAAAAGGTTAACTAGTTTATCACTAGATTTTAAAAACAGGCTTCTAAGATTTACATCTCATCGTAACTCCAGGACTCAAGTGATATTTTCAGCCATTTCCCTGGGGATTCCAATGGTCTCCCGCTGAAGTTATGGTGGGAGATTGGATGACCCCCCTGTGAAATTGGATGACCGCCTGTGAAATTGATGGCCTAGATGTTAACATGAATTTGTTACTTTTAAGTGTAGGAAAATATGTTTTACCTTTCTGTGTATTCACATCTAGTGTATTACTACTATATTTGACAGCTTTGTTCAGGAATTTCAGTGAACGGATTCCTTGTTTTCCATCCTCTTGTTCGTCTCTCTTAGCAGCTTCTAATGCTAATTTTTCTTGCTCCTTCCTCTGCAATTCTATGAAATAAATGAAAAAGACTAATTTGCACCATTTCCACTCTCAACCAATGAACAAACATTTAAGTTTAGAAGCTTTTTAGCCAAAGCACCAAAACTTCCAGGACATTTAAACCTTTGCATTCATTTTTGTCTACTGACACACATTCAAGCAACAAGAAACGAATGTCAAGTTTAACAAGGCTTCTGGAAATTTAATTCTTCTCCAGCACAGAAAGGTTTTTATATGGCAGACAGAAAATTATGGGAAGTTATTACCAGAGGTTTTATTAATGACCCAGTTATCTAATTTGGCCACGTAAGTGGCTTTGTTTTTGCCGGAAGCTGAACAGCAGTTTTGAGCAACTTCAGTGCTTTGACCTTCCCCCCACCCCACCCCCCTTCCACATGGGATGGCAGCTAGCCTCCATACAGACATTTCTCAATAATGACCTAGAACTTTGTCACTTGGAGATTCCCAAGTCCAACTCCACATCCCATATTCACCATACTGGACAATCAATACAGTGGAGCTCACCACTTTATACGCTGCACATTTTTTTTTTGTAATCTATATGTTGAGTAAAATATTTGCCAACATACTTATAGCTCACAAGGTTGTATTTATGACTCGCAGGGAAGTCTGGAATAGTGAAGAATTGGCAATGTTAGAAGCCATGTAAGAATCCTGTTGGAGCCAGTGTCTGGTTGCATTTGCTATCTAACAATTTCTTTGGCTGACAAGCTTATTTTGTATTGGGGGACACAGCGTCTGTACTACAAGTAAGAAAAACTAAATTACATAATTTTTGTTAACCCCCCAATCCCCATCATCTCATTCTTGTGATGAATTAATTGCCTGTTCTGATTAATTACAGGAACTCACTATGCCAAACTTTAGTGATCTAAACAAGGGAACATACCTCTCACTTCAAGCATTTGGGAGATCAGAGGCTAGCCCAATGAAATTGGGCCCAAGTCTTCTCCTGAAAGCTTCACCCAAGACCCAGGCTTTCAGCAGGTAAGGGATCAAAGGGAGATGAGGCATCTACTTGACTTCCCCCCTCAATTTACATGTGGGGCCAATACCACTTTACACTGAGTAATCCTTGGGAGCTGTGGTGTGGAGAGCAAGCAAGCACAACTGGGCCCCAAACCCTGTTGGCCATGCAATAGGTGGAAAGCAGCAGCTAGCGCTGGTCCTAACTTGGCGTGGGATAGAAAAGCAAAAGAAAAATTAGGCAATGGGCCTTGCTGCCTGATTTTTCCCAGTACCTTGCCCAATTTGGAGTGGAATGGTGCAAAATACAGGCCTATTGTTCCCCTTTTCGCCTGTGTTGGTGCTAGATTCATCTCAAGAGATGTCTATCCTACTTCCCTGTATTCATTAATAATTTTTCTTCCAAATGTTTAACAAAGTCACTATAAATATCTGATTGACTCAAATTTATTATTTGCTAAAGCGTTTGATACTCAAACACACCTCTGTATGAAAGAAATCCTCTAAATTGCCCCTTTATGCTTCTAATGTTTCATTCAAAGTTTATGCACTCATGTCATTACTTCAGCAACTAATTATGCTCTCAAACTAAAAATGTTTAGTACATCTATTGGATTTCCCTAACCTTCTTTGGCTCAATGAATACAGCTCTGATTTGAAGGTCTATTTTCACAGTGCTTATCTAAGTCAAACTACACTATCTTGTTCAACACATTATAATGAATGTGCCCAAAACTGCATGCAATAGAGTGATGTACAGTCATGAAAGCTAGAATCTTAGTTTTTTAAAAAAAACTTCTCCTGTATTTTAGCCTTTGAAATATTGGCAGGGACAAATTTCTTTTCTCCATTCAAACACAAGTGATGCCTACTGCACCTAAAATGTGTCCCAATCAAACAGGCCCAAATCATTCATATTTTCAAGTTATTAACATGTAGTGGGAGTCAATTCGATTTTAGGGGAGAAACTCCACATGTTGCACACTTCAAAGGTCCACAACATATCAAATGGTGGGGTTAGTGGTCATTATGGTTGGACAAATCTGATTTTGGTTGTTTTCCATTTTAGACATCTGTATTTGGCATCTGTGTTTTGCTGTACCTTGGCAGGCTGAACACAGAAGAATGTATTACCTTTTCAGTTACTGGCATTTCCAAGAGTTTATTTCCTGCTATTTCTGGCAGCTCTGTTGGAAGAAGCAAGGGCCCACACTTTGAGGAAAGCCCTATTGAGGTTTTGCTGCAGGAAGTGAAGCAGGGAACAGAAGTCTTACTCCCCTTCCAAAGCTGTAAGGTTTTGAAAAGCATTGAGTGGAGATATTAGCAGGAGACAGTAGACATGGTAAATGCCAGCACCAATGGTTGGATTTTATATGGACAATGCTGGTCTTGCCCACCTGTTGGAGAACGAGTCAAAGCCTCACTTTTCTCCAGGAGACCCAACTCTATTACAGAGCCTTTTGCCTGATTAAGCCCCGAACAGGGTGCAAATCCCACCCAAGAGCTACTGGCCAATCAGAAGGTGGTAGCTCTCCAGTACCAGCAGCACCACCGACAAAATAGCTGTAGCTGGTTTTACAGTGGGCCCTTCACCAGGAGTCGACAATGGATTCCTGAAGAGGAGTGAGCGTGTGTAGAATTGGGGGTGCTGGGGGGTAGGGGCGGGGGGAAAGGAAGAGGTGGTTCGGAAGGGCGGTTTCCCCACCCTTCCTGAAGCCAGGTTCCCCGAAAGGACACAGTGCCCATGAATAAAGGGCTCTGCCCCACATCCTCTCTCCCTACCTCCTAGTAGGCCACCGGCAAACTCAACAGGGTTGGGCAGCCTCCCCAGATAGAGTGTCTCTCGCCGCAACTACTCGTTGAGTGCTAACAGTTTCAACTGGCCTCTGGGCGGGAAGGCTGCCGCAAGCCTTCCCACCCCAGACTTGATTGGAAGCCAGTGGGACCTGACCTTCCTCCCAATTACGTGCCTCCCAACCCAGCACTCAAACTTGCCCAGGGGCATTTAATCCCATCCAATGTGTGGACTGAACAGTTTTTTTTAGAAAAAAATTCAACAACTTGTCAGAGGGCAAGGTAAGCAGATGCCTTACTTCCTCTTATTTATGTGACCAGATGATACTAGTGTATTTACCAGCATAGTCTCCTTCTGCAAGGAGATGCCTAGGCCTGTTGGTTGTTCATTAATTACATGCAGGTGGTGGGAATTCTCCCCAGTTCATTCCTATAAATAGGAACAGAATGAAACTGAGGGATAGGAGGTGCATGTTTGTAATGTTGATCTCTAAACAAATGCTCATCAGTCTGTAAAGATTGGCTCCAGTTCTAATCTTCATTTGGCTGTTTTATAACAGGCATAACTAATGATAACCTCTCATTTTGCATATAGTATTTGAATAAGGAAGAGCGGGTCAGATTTTGACTGATACTGTAAACCGTCACGCATCTCTCCCAATTAAAGTCACGCTATTGCACAAAGTATTTTGTTTACTCACATTTCTATTCATAATTATTGTTAGAATCTCTTGGAAGATGGAAACTTTATTTAATATCTGGTCCTACAGCTTGGTGGTCAGTTCTGGGGAAGGTATACAGCTGAAACATTAACCTATCTATTCCCTCCACAGATGCTGTTCAACCCACTGAATTTTTCCAAGCAGTTTCCATATATATTTCAGATTTCCAGCATTTGTAGTTTATTACTTTGTTTTGACAGTTTGTATATCTGCTGCATTATCCTACCTTGAATCTGAAGTATGCAGGAGATATCAAGCCCTTGGCTAATCCGGAGAATCATCAAACCATATTCAAAATCAAAGGCGTCACTGCAAACAAAAGAAATACTATTCTTCAAAACAGCAAAATCACAAATTTACTGTGCTGTCATAACTTTCTTTTTTCTGAAACTAAGTTGTAGCCTAGAATTTATAAACACATACTCCAGGCTTATAGCTTTACTTGCTAGGTATTCAGATCAACCATTTCCGACTTGTGTCTGATTTTCTAATATGGACTCCAGATGCCCAAAGCTCCATGCTGAGAACATTTTTTTATAAAATTTCAAATACAGTACTTAAATTTCTCATTTAACTCAACACAACTGTCACACCATTGACTAAAGATGATGTGGACTCTGTCAATAAAAAAGAGTTTTATTCTTCTTCAGGTAGCATCTTCGATTATTTGACAGTCACCAACTATGGCTGGTGCTGTGATTTTACTACAGAGCAGAGTGAAGAGGCAGGCCCCCAAGTCTACCTCTTCCAGAATGGGGCTCAAACCCCGCTCTGTTGGCATAATTCTAGACTACACACTAACCGTCTAGCCAGCCAAGCTAACCAGCCCCGCATACTTTTATTATTTACACAAAATTTATATCAAGATGAATCTTTTTCTGAAATCTAGGTTTACAATTTTACAGAATTTGCTGTCCTATTACTGCATGTCACAGCTGTGATGTACTAAATCAAATGAATTCTCTAGCTAGATGTAGTACAATTGAAAAATATAATAGACTGGATTCATTATGGGAAGTGAATTAAAAAAAATGTCAGTCTCTTATTAAGATAGCGAGAGATGAAGATTGCCTTGGACCAGTCGGAAATCACATGCTAAAAATACCTACTTGTTGGTGATATGTAGCAAATAAAAACAGAAGCATAAACTTCAACTAGTGGGAGTGTTTATCCCTAATGAATAAGTGTAAAAAAAACTGGGTCCACTGGGTGATGTGCAGAATCTGCACAACTTGCTTCATTTAGATGAAGATTCAATTGTATCTTTGTTTTAATGATCAAATTGATTTGATGACTTTATTAACAGGAAAAATGTAATTGTTCCATGCATGTTAGATGAAACATGTAGCGATTTGTATCTCATATCAGATATTCACCCCCCTGGGACTTAATTTTCTCATATCAGTGCCCTGTAACACCTAGATCTAGTGCATAATTCAGGAAAAATGGGACACAGAGCTGTAACACTATGGGCTGGGCACTGCAGTCCCAGTTCAGGACCACAGTGTCAGCAGGAGAAAAAAATAGTGGGCGGAGCCAGATCCAGAAGTTCTGACCCTATTTCCAGCGATATTCAGCAATGCAATAAAAAAAAAGGGACAGCTTTTGAACCCCACTAACTGCTGTTTAAAAGTTGTTGGCACCACTCTGGAAGTGGGCATTTCAGAACCTGTGCAATTTTCAGCAAGGCAGCCACATTTTGGAAGCTTTTTTAAAATCACACCTACTGCTTGCGGACATGAACCGCAGATTGGAGGTTGGAAGAATTTAAAGGGTGAGTAAAATGGCTATTAATTTAACTCCCTTTCAAGTTCATCATAAAATGCTGTATCCTGAGTTATATTTATGTTTACTAAAGTAAAGACAGTGCTGTAATTGGAAAAGGTAAGCGACCAAATGTGGTTACCAAGCTGTTACTTCTGACAACTGGTGAGCTGTCAAGTAAAAGAACAGCATTGTAAAAGTGGAAAAGTTTTTAATATGCATTAGAATAGATCATCCACTGGATCAAATACTATTCAGCATTACACAACATTGAATGCATGGATTAAATGTTATTCTGCATTGTACAACACAAAGCATTGCCCAGAGATCAATAGCTAGTTAGTTAAATGTTTTCCATAGCTTTCATTCATTCTTTAAAAAGTTCTGTTTGGCTATCTCCAAAGTCCCTAATAGATTCTGCTCTGCAGAGTTTGTTTACACAGCTGTTGAGGGGAAAATCAGTTTTGATGGCTTGGCTATCTTCCAAACCATTAATAGAATCGGCACTGCAAGGTTTGTTTAAGCAGCCGTACTGGAGTTTTTCCAAATATATGGCTCGACAGTTTTGTATATAAAGTGAATACAGGGCGAGAGACAGCCGATGATCTGCACATCTGGACTGCCTGGCGAGCCCTTTAACTTGGCCTGTTTCTGTCTCCACCTCCAAAGCCAGGCCTGACTCCGGGCTATCCTTGCCTCTACCAGATCAAACTCCTGCCAGCGGGCACTGCTGGGGTGGAGGCAGGATTACAATGTCAGTAAAATTTCTAACTCCCAATCTGGTCTCCAAGATGAAAATCCTGCCCTATGTTTCTAGAAGCACCAGATCAATCTTTCTGGGCAGCTTCTGGGGCTGTTATATCAACAGACTTGGTTAAATGGTATGCTAATGATGCATCAGAAGTGCTAAGATCATTTCTTCAGTTCATGTCATGATTGGCATCAAGCCTAAAGGCAGCACTCAGACAAGGAGGGAATTAAAGCTTAGCTGGCAGTGCCTGGAGTTAAATAATAGTCATTAGCTGTTTTAGTTTCCTTCAATGAGTAACTTTGCTGAAATAACCCTTCACTGTGAAAGTGATTAAAAGGACTGCTCTGGAGAAGGGGGCGGGGGGGCGGGGAATGTGTGCGTGTGTGTCTGTGTAAGTATTCTGTCAGGCTCCACAACACTTCCACAAATGGAGTTCCCTTAGGAAGAGGAGAATAAGTGAGAAACGCAAGATGCTGAAAAAAATTAGGCAATATTGTAACAGGAAAGCTTCTACCCACAAATATTCAGCCAACTGAATATAGGCTCAAATTTTTGAAGAAAAATCAGAGCTCTATAACTTGCTGCAGAAGGACCTGCACTACCAAAGGCAGTGAGGGCGACAGCCAATTTGGAACTTCTTGACCTAGATTATTTCAAGAAAACAGTAGAGACATTGGTAGTATTAATCAATCTGCAGTGTGCAGTTACCTAAAAGCAGTGACTAACGTTAGCTTGTGCAAACAATACAATTTCATACTTTCCCCTAAAAGATGAAAGAGCAACATGTAACAGCTGAAGTTCTTTTCCAGAAGGCCAGTCTAGCTAAAGTATAAGGTGTCAGTGGTACCAACATACAGCTCTACATGTTCCATGGTGAACCACCCTAAAATGAAATGTGAAATGACTGCTGTCAGAGAAAGGCATTTACATTCATGGTTCTAAACTGATGGTCAAACACAAGCTGAAATTTGACTGGATTTCATTCCATTGCATTTTCAAGTCAGTACACCTCACCCATTTTGTTCTAACCAACAATTTGAGGACTGATTGGAGGGTTAGCCACTGTAACCATAACTGAATTCAACAGATTGCAAGATACTTTGCTTTTAGAGGATATTTTCTTGGATCAGGTAAAAATGTGGAGACATTACAGCATTTGATGATATTGCTCAATGAAGTCATTACCTCAAAGAATCATATTTTAATCAAATATAGCAAGAACTACCTACTGCAAAATGCCAACGTAATTTTCAACATCTTGAGAAGTAGTAGTACGCCAATCTCTTTTGTATCCAATCACGAGTGTATTTGGTTTCATTCGACCCAATCCAGAAGCCTAGTGAGATACAAATAGAATTGTGTCCAGTTAAACATTTATGGTAAACGTTGTGAAAGCTTCACGGGTTTCACCAAGAAAGTATAATTTTCTTCAGTTTGTCCAAAGGAGATTTATTTTTATTACATTTGACATGAAAACCAACTTTGTATTAAGTTAGATAAAGTTAACATTTTGATAATAAATGCCAATCTCATACTGTGAGAAGAGTTTAAATATTTCTTTGTATTGGTACGTGTGTTTTTTCATGCTACTCAAGTATATTTTATTATAACTAATCATTTAGGATGAAGTTCTTCTTAGTGCAGTGCAAAATTGGTGTTCACTTATTCACCCTTTTAATGTACATTAAGAACATACATATTCTGTCAGTCTCTGTGCTTTCTGGAAGCGTTTGTGTATGTTACCTTTAGCACACCTTTAGTACGACTTAACAAAATCAAATGTATCTACTTAACTAAACATTCACTTAAATAGAATAAATTGTGCACTGTAAGCAAACAAATTGTGGGGCACAAAATTCCTGGGGAAACAAGGCAACAGTACACAGAGTACAAACGCTGGATGATAGATGAAGATTCACAGATTGTTGTTGTGTAAAAATATGGCAGTTTTTAAATAATGTATGGAGAGAACTGACCAATAACCATACAATCATGAAGACATGGGGAAGAAGGATCATGTATCCGAGGGAGCTAAAGGTTTATGTAGTTAAATAACTTAAAGTTTCATGAATGTCTGACCTCCATGAAAGCAAGGAGGACCCATTTTCAAACTATAGAAATCACGTGGTTCCATTTAAAAATAGCTGATAACTGTTAACGGGATCAGTGTTTTGTGAGTAAAACAAACGATTACTCACAGGTCTTCAGCCACCATCCAATTTTATTAGAAAAGGGTTATTCAAACTCTCCTTTCTACCAAAATGTGCTGCACAGCTGATTCTACAAGTCCATCTCCAATAGGGGAGATCGAATCTTGTACAGCTCATGGCCAGAGGCAGGTTGGAATATTACTTCTGAAAATCACTGCTGGGTGAATCTTTAAGTCTCTTGTTTTAATTTTTTGGCTCAATTAACTCATCACTGTGATAAATGGAGTCCTTTGATTATCAGAAGTAAAAGCGAATTCTTTAAACTCATTCATGGGGATGTGGGCATCACTGGCTAGGCCAGCATTCATTGTCCATCCCTAACTGACCTTGAAGTGGTGGTGGTGAGCCGCCTTCTTGAACCGTCTCAGTTCATGTGGTGTAGGTACACCCAGAGTGCTGTTAGGGAGGGAGATCCAGGATTTTGACCCAGTGACATTGAAGAACAGCAATTTATTTCCAATTCAGGACAGTGTGTGGCTTGGAGGGGAACTTCCAGGTGGTGGTGGTGTTTCCATGTGTCTGCTGCCCATGTTCTTCTAGATGGTAGCAATTGTGGGTTTGGAAGGTGGTGTCTAAAGGAGTCTTGATGAGTTTCTGCAGTGCATCGTGTACACACTGCTATCGTGTGCGTCGATGGTGGAAGAAGTGAGTGTTTGTGGATGGGGTGCCAATCAAGAAGGCTGCTTTGCCTTGGTAGTGTCGAGCTTGTGTTTTTGGAACTGCACTCATCCAGGCGTGTGGGGAGTATTCCGACACACTCTTGACTTATGCCTTGTAGATGATGGATTGGCTTTGGGGAGTCAGGAGGTGAGTTACTTACTGCAGGATTTCTAGGGCTAAATTTTGCCCTTGATGGGCGGTTGGGCCCGACCAACTTGGCAACTGGCAGGCAGCCGATTGCTGCTGCTGAAACGGGCCCTGTTGCCATTTTAAGTGGGCGGGCCAATTAAGGCCCGTCCACCGTCACGCTCCAACGTCACGTCCACCGGGAGGCACTGTGAGCTTCCTGTGCGGGGGGGGGGGGGGGGGGGGGGGGGGGGGGGGGGGGGGAGAGAGAAGAGAGGAAGAGAGGAAGAGAGAGAGAGAGAGAGAGAGAGAGAGAGAGAGAGAGAGAGAGAGAGAGAGAGAGAGAGAGAGAGAGAGAGGAGAGATTCCCCAAATGTGAGAGTGCTTTCTTTCACGCATGCACATGAAAGAGCGCACATCTTCCCGAGGCAAAGTGCTGCCTCAGGGAGATCACTGAAAGGTTTTCAAACTTTAAAAATAGAAAAATAAAAAAATCACTAACACGTCCCCCTCATGTGACAATTTCACACAAGATGGTATATGTTAATAAATTGCACAAAAACTTTTTTTTTAAAACCGACATGAAACCTCATCCTGCCAGTGGATGAGGTTTCATGTGTTATCAGAAGCCCGCCGGGGCTCCTGGCCTGCCCGCCAGCCTTAAGGTTGGACAGGCAGGGCCTATAATTGTTTTAATTATCCTGTCAATGGCCTCAATTGGCCATTGACAGGTCGGCAGGTGAACAGCTGATCACGCTGTGCCCCCACCTTCCTGAAGATTTAAATGGGGCGGGATGATATCAGGGATTCCCCCCAACATCATCCTGAGTCAGCGAGTGCGCCTCGCCTCCTTCTCACCGACAGAAAAATTCAGCCCCTAGCCTCTGACCTGCTCTTGTAGCCACAGCATTTATATGGCTGGTCCAGTTCAGTTTCTGGTCAATGGTAACCCCCAGAATGTTGATAATGGGGGATTCAGCGCTGATAATGCCACTGAATGTCAAGGGGTGATGGTTAGATTCTCTCTTGTTGAAAATAGTCATTGGCTGGCACTTGTGTGGGCGAATGTCATTGGCACTTGTCAGCCCAAGCCTGGATATTGTCCAGGTCTTGCTGCATTTAGACATGGACTGCTTCAGTATTTGAGGAGTCACGAATGGTGCTGAACATTGTGCAATCATCAGCGAACATCCCCACTTCTGACCTTATGATGAAAGGTCATTGATGAAGCAACTGAAGGTGGTTAAGGCCTAGGACACTATCCCGAGGAACTCCTGCAGTGATGTCCTGGAACTGAGATGACTGACCAACAACCGCAACCATCTTCTCTCGTGCTAGGTATGACTCCAACCAGTGGAAAGCACCCCCCCCCCTGCACTGGTTCTCACTGACCCCTGTTTTGCTAGTATGTTATCCCTTATTGCTGCTGACAACTCAAAATAAAAAAGTTAAAAATCAGTGGGGAAATAAGTTCTTTGAAGTGATCTTCAATATTCAACAGATTTTTAAAAAACAAAATTCCTTGCGCCATACAATAAATGATTGAACACACTCCATAAATCCACTGAAATTACAAGGTGAACTTGAAACCGACTAGAATTCTTGGTAGGCTCAATGCTCACTATGTCCAATTAATGCAGAACAATAATCAAAGCCAAGAGAATGTTAAATTATATTGCAAACAAACATGAAGTAGTAGGAACAAAACAAAAACAGAATTACCTGGAAAAACCCAGCAGGTCTGGCAGCACCGGCGGAGAAGAAAAGAGTTGACGTCTCGAGTCCTCATGACCCTTCGACAGAACTAGTTCTGTCGAAGGGTCATGAGGACTCGAGACGTCAACTCTTTTCTTCTCCGCCGGTGCTGCCAGACCTGCTGAGTTTTTCCAGGTAATTCTGTTTTTGTTTTGGATTTCCAGCATCCGCATTATTTTTGTTTTTATGAAGTAGTAGGATCTGGAGTGCAGCATTTGCTTCCTTTTCTTTCCTTTGCTGTTGCCCCTCTGCCTCTTTTTATTCATTCACAGCATGTTGGCTTTGCTGCCTGCCCAGCATTTATTGCCCATCCGTGGTTGCCCTCGAGAAGGTGAACTGTCTTCTTGAATCGCTGCAGTCCATGTGGTGTAGTTACACCCACAGTGCCTTTAGGAAGGGAGTTCCAGGATTTTGACCCAGCGACAGCGAAGAACGGTAAGATATTTCCAAGTCATTATTAAGACATGACTCAAAGTGTGACATAACTTGATGGGAGTTGATGCCATCTTAAATGAATGGTAGCAAGCTCCTCCCAGTCATTAACTTCAATATTGCTACACTTCAAGTCTTTGAGACCTTTTCTTAGTCCTCCTCTGGAACGCTGGCTATTTGAGAGTTGAGGAAACAAGACCTGGGGAGGGGGGAGACACTTTTCAGGCATCTGGACATATGTCCAGTCTGTTAAAGTTGATTTTGCAAGAGTTTTGCCCGAATGCTTGTGGAGCTGGCTTCAAGAACAACACTAGCATTTATTCAACTGTCCTCCCTTTGAATCTGGAGGATCCAATGGAGGCATTGCTGATGGATTTCTCTAGCACTTTTATGCATCACTGATACACATTCCATGTCTCACTGCAACATAGAAAACAGTGTGGTGATGACATATACTCTGTACACCAAGATTTTTGATGACTTGCCAAGGTCTTTGTTGCCAAATACTTAGTGTAATAGTTTGCAGAAGTACGCACGTTTATTAATGAGGAAAAAGTAATTCCAGAAAATTGATTGATTAGGACAGAGAGATACACGTTTGAGTTTCACACTGGTGATAAATTGCTTTGCTATGTAATGTTGCTTTCACTTCAGTTTTCTTAGCATCAAATTTCTCTCAACAGTCTGGCAGCAGCTTCTGTAAGCATACTATGTCCCTTCTGTTAACAATCTGCATTTCCTCACTTTCTACTCTTAACCCCCATGACCAGAGAACTAACAATTATTCTAAGCACGGTACCGCTATTCAAAAAACAATCCCAATAAAACATGTTAATGATGAAACTGACAACAATAACTCAGCGGTGACAACGTGGAACTCACTACCACATGCAGTGGTTGAACTGAACACCACAGATACATTTAAGAAGCTAGTTAAGTACAAAGGATAAAGGAATAGAATAGGATAGGTTGATAGGGAGCTGAGATGGCAGGAGGCTGAATAGACCCACTGGGCAGAATGACTTATTTCTGTGCTGTAAATTCGATGTAGTTCCTAATTCCAAATTAAAGTGCTGAGAACTATTTAGAGTTCCATTCCATTAATACCAACAACCTGTCAGTTGACTAACCAATTAAGGCTGTTTTCCTGATAAAAAATATCAAACCCCTTTAAAACAATGTAATAGTCACTCATTTGGAAGAATACTGTTAGTAAAGAGCTTAAATTCTACAATCTGTAACGCATTTATGTAGATATTGGTACCTGCTAATTGATGCAAATCTATTTTAACACTATAAATACTTTACCAAATCAAATGTAATTAGACTGGCAGCACTTTGATACCTTAAGGATTTGATAATATAGATTTAGAGCAACAACCTGAAGTAAGCACTTTACTCCATCACGCAGGTTGTCTCCAGCCACTGCTGCATAGAAGGCTTTTTTTTTGTTCTTCGCAAGCCACTGCTGGTATTTATCCACGCTCAGGTTAATGTCACTTACTGTTTGCTTTCGTGAACCCTAACAAAAAAAAACAGTAACACAATAATCATATGGACAAGTTGAACTGGACTACTTTGCACATTGCTAAACTTTACTTCTACTTCAACAAGGGATATTCTACAACTTTCCCACAAACACTGATAACATGTAAACTCTTGAAGTTCTAATTTACCAGTTAGCTTTGCTTCCTTCTCTCATCCCCCGACCCTCCCCAGTAGCTGGAAATAATCAAATTTGGCCCATCACAGCATCAGAGTTTAAATGAGAGTTTAATGCAATGATGTCTGCACCTGACTTTCAGACGTCAGTTTTTTCAATAGCCTTCAGGAGTAAAAGCTTAACTAATTTTTCACCATGCCAATCCAGAAATATTAGTAAGAGTTGTAGCACCTAATCCCAACTGAAACATGTAATTTACCACAGACCAGGGATTGAATCTGTGATACACTGAATGGTGCAATTCCTTGGTCGCTTTTCTGTCACTGTAAAGGCTAATAGAGGGTTCAACCGAAGAACCATCTTGCTACAGTAATAAATGCTTCAAGAATTAAATGTGTGACCATCTGGTTGGGAGTGTAATTTTATACCATTGACACTAACCTGCTATTCCCAAAATATTATTTTATCCATACAAAAAAATTAATTTACTGGAAAATCATCTGTTCTCTTGTCTGGCATTAAATGCAGTAACAGAATTAAAATCGTAAGTACAAACTTTAGAATTCTGTTTATAAAATTGTGTTCAAAATACAATGCACACATTTAAATTTTCAAAAAAAATTAACCTGATAAAATGTTACCCATCACAAGTTCAACTCCACAAAACCCCACAAAACAAAAAAAAAATCATTGTCCCATAAGGCAGGAGTGAAAACAGCCCAAAAGCTTTTCCCTCATACAGCAAACTTCATCTGTGCTCTTTCTCAGATTCTGCTAAGTCCAAGACCTCATTCTGGGTCCAAAGCCCAGAATACCTGGCAATTCTATTGAAACTCAGATATCCAAAAGAATGAACAGCCCAAGTAGTGGCACGTGAAGACAGGAAATGAGAGGCAAGCGGGGTCACAATAATGGCCCAGATCTTCCAGTCTCTGGATGGTCAGAGTTGGATATACACTGGAAGATGCACCACAGAGTGCCTCGGAAGTGCCAATGCAAGGACTCCGTGGGATATGCCCGGGATGTTTCAATTTCCAATGGGCAATTTCCCTGCTCCCCAGGACCCTCCGAGATAGATGGTAGATGTTGGAGGGTTCCGGCTCAGCTACTTGGATGGTTACCCAATTAGACAGAAAAAAATCGTCCAACTTCTAAGTAACTATACAACTGACAAGCTCCCTTTCCACCCTGACTCTTCCCCATGCACTACCCGTCTCCACCTTGCCACCCTATCTACATCACTTGCCTCACACACTCATTCACTAATATACTGAAAAGCTATTTAAATGTTCCGAAGCTTTTCAGTGTGTTAGTAAATGAAGACCTACCAAAATATGGTAGCTAGTGCTGTATAAAAGGGTGTGGAGCTTGGTCTCCCCCGAAGATCCTGCACTACAAAAGACTCAGAACAGGTACGCTCCACATTTCTGAAGAGATCCGGTTTGGAAGTCTAGGGCAGATATGTGAACTCCATCTTTTCTCAAAATAGGAGCAGAGTGACATTCCAATGGAGATCGTCATATCAGAAGATTTGGTCCATTATATGTGGAGCCTGAACTTCTAATACATGCTCATACCTATAACGTGCTTAAATAATCTCATTCAACCTCCATATGCAGACATCAGGATACCAAATTTGGTAAAGGTGGCAGGGTCTTCAGTCACCTCTAATATTTCCTGAAACTCTTTCTTCAAGTATCTTCATCTTTAAAAAACCTCTTCAAACCTTCTCTTAAACCAAACTGTCAGTCAATCCTCATACCCCTCTCTTCCTGGTTAAAAATCCATTTGTTTACACCCATCTTTGAATAGTCTCAGATGTTTTATACTTTAAACACATATGCAAGTTGTTACTGTCCCTTTAAATTTCACATTTTCAGTCTTGTAACTCTCCCCAAAGTACTAACATGCTGACCTTGCTATCGCTACATCCTTGGTTATTTGTCTGCTGAAGCATGAGAAAATAAAACCTCAACAAAACCTCAGATTCTAGCACCTACTGTGCATGCACATCAATGCTCAATTACAAAGCAAACTTTACTTCTGTATTTACTTCCGTCTCAGAGTGGCTACAGGACATTCTGAAGGGAGAGGGCGAACAGCCAGCGGTCGTGGTACATACTGGTACAAACGACATAGGTAAAAAAAAAGGGATGAGGTTCTAAAAGCAGAATATAGGGAGTTAAGAAGTTGAAAAGTAGGACCTTAAAAGGTAGTGATCTCAGGATTACTACCAGTGCCACGTGCTAATCAGAGGAGGAATCGCAGGATATATCATATGAACACGTGGCTGAAGAGATGGTGTGTGGGCAGGGGGGGGGGGTTTCAGATTCCTGGGACATTGGGGCCGGTTCTGGGGGAGGTGGGACCAGTACAAACTGGACAGGTTACATCTGGGCAGGACCGAGACTGATGTCCTGGGGGAAAATTTGCAGTAGTGGTTGGGGAGGGTTTAAACTAAAATGGCAGGGGGATGGGAACCTATGCAAGGAGTCAGAGGAGAGGGAATCAAGGACAAGAACAAAAGACAGAAAGGGGAATAAGAAAAGTGACAGGCAGAGAAATCAAGGGCAAGAATCAAACAGGGCCTCAGCGAAAAATAATGGGAATGGACAAGTAATGCTAAAAAGACAAGCCTTAAGGCTTTGTACCTTAACACAAGGAGCATTCGCAATAAAATGGATGAATTAACCGTGCAAATAGATGTAAACAGGTACGATATATAGTCGGGATTATGGAGACATGGATGCAGGGTGACCAGGGATGGAAGCTGAACATCCAGGGGTATTCAGTATTAAGGAAGGACAGACAAAAAGGAAAAGGCAGTGGAGTTGCATTGCTGGTTAAAGAGGAAATTAATGCAATAGTGAGGAAAGATATTAGTTCCGACAATGTGGAATCTGTATGGGTAGAGCTGAAAAACACTAAGGGGCAAAAAATGTTAGTGGGGGTTGTATATAGGCCCCCAAACTGTAGTGATGTTGGGAATGGCATTAAACAGGAAATTAGAGATGCATACAATAAAGGAACATCTGTAATTATGGGCGACTTAAATCTGCATATAGATTGGGCAAATCAAATTAATAACAATACCATAGAGGAGGAATTTCTGGAGCGTATACAGGATGGTTTTCTGGACCAGTACATTGAGGAACCAACTAGAGAACAGGCCATCCTGGACTGGGTATTGTGTAATGAGAAAGGAATAATTGGCAATCTAGTTGTGCGAGGCCCCTTGGGGATGAGCGACCATAATATGATAGAATTCTTCATCAAGATGGAGAGTGACATAGTTGATTCAGAGACTAGGGTCTTGAATCTTAATAAAGGAAACTACGATGGTATGAAGCATGAGTTGGCTATGATGGATTGGGAAACGTTACTTAAAGGGATGATGGCAGATAGGCAATGGCAAACATTCAAAGAGCGCATGGGTGAACTACAACAATTGATTATTCCTGTCTTGCGCAACAGTAAAACAGGAAAGGTGGCCAAACCATGACTTACAAGGGAAATTAGAGATAGTATTAGATGCAAGGAAGAGGCATACGAATTGGCCAGAAAAAACAACAGACCTGAGGATTGGGAGCACTTTACAATTCATCAAAGGAGGACCAAGGGATTGATTAAGAAGGGGAAAACAGAGTACGAGAATAAGCTTGTGGGGAACATAAAAGATGACTGTAAAAAGTTTCTATAGGTATGTGAAGAGAAAAAGATTGGAGAAGACAAATGTAGATCCCTTACAGTCAGGAACAGGGGAATTTTTAATGGGGAACAAAGAAATGGCTGACCAACTAAATACATACTTTGGTTCTGTCTTTACAAAGGAGGACACAAATAACAAACTAGAAGTGTTGGGGAAGATAGGGATTAGTGAGAGGGAGGAACTGAAAAAAATCAGTATTAGTAGGGAAATGGTGTTGGAGAAATTGATGGGATTGAAGGCCCATAAATCCCCAGGGCCTGATAATCTACATCCCAGAGTACTTAAGGAAGTGGCCCTAGAAATAGTGGATGCATTGGTGGTCATCTTCTGAGATTCTATAGACTCAGTAACAGTTCCTGCAGATTGGAGGGTAGCTAATGTAACCCCACTATTCAAAAAGGGAGGTAGAGAGAAAACAGGGAATTACAGACCAGTCAGCCGGACGTTGGTAGTGGAAAAAATTCTAGAGTCCATTATAAAAGATTAATAGCTGAGTTGGAAAATAGTAGCAGAATTGGACAGAGTCAGCATGGATTTATGAAAGGGAAATCATGTTTGACAAACCTACTGGAATTTTTTGAGAATGTAACCAGTAAAGTTGATGAGGGGGTTTATTTGGACTTTCAGGAGGCTTTCGACAAAGTCCCACATAAGAGATTGGTGTGTAAAATTAAAGCACATGGGATTGGTAGTGTATTGAGATAGATAGAAAACTGTTGGCAGACAAGAAACAAAGAGTAGGAATAAACAGGTCTTTTTCCAAATGGCAGGCAGTGACTAGTGAGGTATCGCAAGGATCGCTGCTGGGACCCCAGCTATTCACAATATACATTATTGTGAATAGGGAGCTAAATATATCTCCAAATTTGCAGATGACACAAAGGTGGGTGGGAGGGTGAGTTGTGAGGAGGATGCAGAGATGCTTCAGTATGATTTGGACAAGCTGAGTGAGTGGGCAAATGCATGGCAGATGCAGTATAATATGGATAAATGTGAGGTTATCCATTTTAGTAGCAAGAAAACAGGAAGGCAGAATATTATTTGAATGGCTATAAATTGAGAGAGGGAATGTGCAACGAGACCTGGGTGTCCTTGTACACCAGTTGCTGAAGGTAAGCATGCAGGTACAGCAGGTGGTAAAGAAGGCAAATGTTTTGTTGGCCTTCATAGCGGAAGGGTTCGAGTACTGGAACAGGGCTGTCTTGCTGCAATTGTACAGGGCTTTGGTGAGACCACACCTGGAATAGAGTGTGCAGTTTTGGTCTCCTTATCTGAGGAAGGATGTTCTTGCTATAGAGGGAGTGCAGCGAAGGTTTACCAGACTGATTCCTGGGATGGCGGGACTGACATATGAGGAGAGGTTGAGTCGGTTAGGATTATGTTCGCTGGAGTTCAGAAGAATGATGGCGGGAGGGGGGGGGGGGGGGGAGATCTCATAGAAACCTATAAAACTCTAACAGGACTAGATAGGGTAGATGCAGGAAGGATGTTCCCAATGGTGGGGGAATCCAGAACCAGGGTCACAGTCTGAGGATACGGGGTAGACCATTTAGGACTGAGATGAGAAGAAATTTCTTCACCCAGAGAGTGGTGAGCCTGTGGAATTTGCTACCACAGTATGTAGTTGAGACCAAAACATTGTATGTTTTCAAGGAGTTAGGTATAGCTCTTGGGGCGAAAGGGATCAAAGGATATGGGGAGAAAGCAGGAGCAGGCTATTGAGTTGGATGATCAACCATGACCATAAGGAATGGCAGAGCAGGCTCGAAGGGTTAAATGGCCTACTCCTGCTCCTAGTTTCTATGTTCTATTACATAAAGTATGTGTAATGAGGTCAAGTTCAAATGGATCTAGCATGAATTTACTCAGCCAGTTTCAAGTCAGGGGCTGAGCAACCTCAAATTTAAAGCCATACTTTCCAAGTATGCTTCAAAACACAAGAAACAAGAGTCTGTATTCTTGGAAATGATGTCAACAAGCCTGGGCATTGGAGGAAAATCATCTGCATACCCTAGGTTGAGGCAGGTTCTGCTGTCATCAGCACAATGATTTGGCATTAAACACCTTTAAAAAGGGAATGACTTCCCATAAGAAAGGAGAATGGTCTATCAATTGTTAGAAAGCCCATCCCAAGTTTGCTCCTGCAGGCAGTGTTCAGTGGAAGCCCTATAATCCAAGATGCCATTTGCTACATCAGCAGGTCCTCCCATACAAAATCTGGTAGACCCTGTATATGGGGTAGGCTTGGAGTTTTTGTGAAAAAGAGACATTTTTTGTTGAAGCTTTTCATCTTACATTATCCAGGACAATTAAAAAAAAAAATACCAATGTTAGGAGAAACAACATACTTATACTGTATGAGAAGAGTGCTGATTGGTTGGCAAGGGGACTCGGATTGGTAGAGGTGTTGCCTTGGAGAATGCACCAGTTGATGGTGACTGACAGTTAACTGCCAAGCATTGTTTGAAATTTAAACCAGGTAGCTCGACACTAATTCCCCTGGGAATGAAAAGGCGTAAGTGGGGCCATCATACTTATTTTGTTCAGCTGAAACAGGCGCAACGTGTACATGTTCTTTCTGTCTGCAAAGAACAGAGCCCTGTGTATTAATATATGTAGCTTCCAATGCCTGTAAATATGTCACACCACAAGCCTGATTGTCAGTGTAATTCTTAGCACACCGAGTGTTATTTAGCAAATGCTGCCCAATCGTGGAATCACATCTAATGTTGGACAGGTTTTAAGTTTTGCAAGCTCAGGCTGGTTGGGTATGGTCTGTACCTTAACAAAAACAGAATTACCTGGAAAAACTCAGCAGGTCTGGCAGCATCGGTGGAGAAGAAAAAAGTTGACGTTTCGAGTCCTCATGACCCTTCAACAGAACTGAGTGAAATTAGGAGAGGGGTGAAATATAAGCTGGTTTAAGGTGGGGGGGGGGGGGTGGTGTGGAGAAGAGGAGAGAAGTGGGGGGGGGGTGGTTGTAGGGACAAGTAAGCAGTGATAGGAGCAGATAATCAAAAGATGTCATAGACAAAAAAGAACGAAGAGGTGTTGAAGGTGGTGATATTATCTAAACAAATGTGCTAATTAAGAATGGATGGCAGGACACACAAGGTACAGCTCTAGTGGGGGTGGGGTGGAATAAGACTAACTGGGCATAAAAGGTATAGATTTAAAAATAATGGAAATAGATGGGAAAAGAAAAATCTATATAAATTATTGGCAAAAAACAAAAGGAAAGGGGAAGAAACAGAAAGGGGGTGGGGATGGAAGAGGGAGTTCAAGAACTAAAGTTGTTGAATTCAATATTCAGTCCAGAAGGCTGTAAAGTGCCTAGTCGGAAGATGAGGTGCTATTCCTCCAGTTTACGTTGGGCTTCGCTGGAACAATGCAGCAAGCCAAGGACAGACATGTGGGCAAGAGAGCAGGGAGGTTTGGGTCTTTCTTGCAGACAGACTGCAGGTGTTCTGCAAAGCGGTCGCCCAGTTTGCGTTTGGTCTCTCCAATTTCACCCCTCTCCTAATTTCACTCAGTTCTGTTGAAGGGTCATGAGGACTCGAAACGTCAGCTTTTTTCTTCTCCGCCAGACCTGCTGAGTTTTTCCAGGTAATTGTTTTTGTTTTGGATTTCCAGCATCCGCAGCTTTTTGTTTTTATGATCTGGACCTTGCCTGTTGTGAACAGCGGAAGGGACATGCTGTTTGATATGATCCGCCAATCTTTGAGACGTATGGCCTACATACCTAATATCACATTGGCACTGAAACACATACACCACATTACTCATTTGTGCGATAGGCAGAATGTCTTTTTGGCTTGACATCAGCATCATGTTAATGGCGAATACCGCTCATGTTGCTACCATAGTAGCAGCATGAAACAGCTAGCTTCACCTGTTGCTCAAATTTTTAAAGATACCTTGCTCTTCCAGAGTAATTCTGAGGTAGTAGACTAGGCACTTTACAGGGGTAAGTGATGGCCTTGAGCCCATTCATGAGTTTGGTATTGCTATTTTCTTGTGAATTATCCTGATGAATGCAAGATGAAAAGCTTCAATAAAAAAATCTCTTTTTCAGCAATATTCAGGCCTGGAGTTACGAAATCTAGGAATCCATGGATCAATACAGTGTGAGTATCAACGTTAACTCTTCCTCTTAAATTGAGAGAATGATTCTCACCATAAAAAGATACCCATAGGAACTCTCCCCACCCCAAACCCATCAGAATATTGTTAAGAGGTTACATAAGTATCCTGGACTCTCAGCAAGTAGCATACCGGGAGTTGAAGGAAAACTTTCATGGCATATTCTCTCAGAAATCCCACTTTTGGAAATGACCTAGACTGTCTCCTGTCTATTTATGTGGCTACATCTGAGCCTTGCTGAGGGAGTCCATCTAGTTCTGTATTCTTGTCGGATATCAACTGACCCTTTACAATCTTCAATACGCATCTGAAAGTTATTTGGACAAAAATCTGCATTTAAATGATTTGGGGTCGGGTCTAAAATTTGAACAAACAAAGCAAACACTTCTGTCCAAACCTCTCTAATGGAGACATCCCCTCATGATGTGGAAGCACTGGTGACCAGTGACACTACTAAGACAGCTGTAGCCACAGTTCCATGAGATTTATACCATAATATGGTGTAATTATCCTATGAGTATGTAGGAGGTTAGAAAAAAAACATTGAAGCATGATGGTTTACAAGAGAAACATATATCCATGATTCCTAAAAAAAATCATATTTACTGCCAATATGATCTATTTGGCATTGCAGAAGTTAAAAATTCATCAAAATTGCACCACAGAAATCTGTCATAGTAATTACCATAAATACTTGACTACAGATGCAGAGACTAAAATTCTTGGTGAAAGAAAGTGTTAAATCCAACAAGGCTGGCCTGGACAAAGGTGACCCTGTCAATACGATACACTGTGGCCTGGGGGGGAGAAAAAGAAACAATAAGCTATTTTTTGGGGGGAAAAAAATCATGAAATCAAACATAGGACTACTGAATGTTTCCATTTGGAAAAAATTAGAATACAGTAACTGCATTACGTGATATATTATTCTCTCAATTGTAATTCTAACAGTTGTGACTAACCTATCTTGAGAATAGTTAATGGCCCAGCTTTTGCTGTTGGGATGAAGGGACAGTGTTCAATAGTGGCTTTAAAGAAAACTGCCCACAAAGATTTAACACGTTCTATGATATAAATTTTCCCTTATTACAATGTCAATTTTATTCTGGCACCATTTTTATGGGATCTCGAACATCCAGGAACACAAGTCATCTAGTAAGTTAAGCAACCGATCAGAATGAATTTTCATACGTTAAACCAGGAAGTGAATAACACCAATTAGCATGAACTTTTAGTCCTTTTTAACTATAGGGAGCAAAATAAAAGTTGGGATTGAGATAGAAGCTAAATTATCAAACAGAAATTAATATTTAACATTTTTGACATGTTAAAAATCTATGGAATCATCATCATGGAATAAAGGGAATGACACTTCAGGCTTCTAAGATTAACTTTTCATGGACAGAGCAGTTGTTCATCAATAATTAATAGTGTACTAGGTCCTAAAAATTCAGTTACACCTCATTCAACAAGGTTCAACATTTTCAATGGTTTCTACAGCAAGAATAATGTTGAAAAGTTGATGGATATGTCAAATCACTGATTCCAGTGTATCAGATCACAATTAAGGGTAACCAGGAACCCTTCCTTTCTTCACTAAGATCCTCTTCTGAACCAGCAACATTCAAACATTCCAGCAATGTTTGGATGTTTAAGACATCAGATGATGCAGTATTGGTTCGATTGTAGGGTACTCTCAAGCCTCAAATGCTACATTACTCAAGAGGCAAAGCAACAGCTGACTTTAATACGGAAGCTGTCCAACAATTTGACTTATTTATCAATAAATAAAAATGGACTTTGCAAGCCCTTCTGCTTTTCAGAAGTTGCAGGTTCACATTTTCATGTTGATAATTATACTGTATTTCCCTACATTTAGAAAGGCATATATGCTACCTTAAATGCTTTTTTAATCTATGCAGTAGGTCAAGTTTTAGCAAATGTTCAATGCTAAATTACTTATGACACTTGTGTTCTCCTTGGCTCCTAAATCAATTTTGTTCAGCACAAACTTCATTCTTTCAGATTGCAAGACTATTTGTTTCATCTAATAGCACCTACAAACAAGAGGCTCTCAAGCATCAAACAGTTCCATAAACACATTGAATCAATTACCTCATTAAGTTCTGATAGAAGATCCAATCTAGAATGGTCAGCTTGTCTGTTTCACCACAGATGCTACTGTTGAGTGTTTCTATCAAGATTTTGTTACCTCAGCCAGTCCTTACCCTTATTGCTTTTCTTTTTTCCCTTGAACCAAATACTTATGTAACTTCCCCCCCCACAAGTGACTTATTTGACAATCAAATAACATTATTTGCAAGCTGTAATTTATCCAATACCTGCAGTCGCAGTCATGTCCCTGGGATAAAAACAAAAAAACTGCGGATGCTGGAAATCCAAAACAAAAACAGAATTACCTGGAAAAACTCAGCAGGTCTGGCAGCATCGGCGGAGAAGAAACTGCTCGGGTAATGTTTTTCAACATTTAAGGATTATTTTGTTAATTAGATTTATTTAACTAGGAAAGAACAGCTTATTCAACAGCTAATCCCTTCAAATTCTTACACTGATTTTTCAAATTTGTTCTAAGGCAATAACAGTTCCAGGTCGCTAACAAAATTCATTAAATTACAAAAAAAAATTAAGTTTATCAAAGTTACTGATGCTGAAAAACTGACAAGGAAAATACTTCCCAAGTTTGTCCAATAAAAGTTAGAGTATTAACCATGACTTTTATAAGCCTTTAAGCTTCCTTATTGGATGTGCCAGAAGGCACTGACCAGTAAAATAGGAAAGACTATGCTTAATAAATTCAAAATGCAGCAGAGTTTTCCCAAATTCCTGTCATAATCATTCAGCTATCTCTCTGGGAGCTTTACTAGTCTCTAGCTGAAGTTACAAAGGAAATAGGAAACAGCTCCACAGAATTAAGGGCCTGACTTATAAGAGTCACTGTTCTTATCATACCTGAAATTCTTAATATGATCATTCACCCCAGTCAGTGATAGGGCATCTTGAAGGGCAGTTACATAAGACATGGCCTGCGCTGAAGAACCCCAGTTCACCTCTTTAAAAAAAAAGTATTTTAAGAGTCAGTATCAAAAACTGAAGCAAAATCATTTCATGATTTATCACACAGAAATTGGTCTTTAATCTGTGGTTAAACACTGTGGCCCTGAATTTCCACATAATGAGCTGCACCACATTTGTGCCAAGATGAATTATGCCTTCCAACAATCTAGAGCTGTTCTGTGGATCAAACGTGTGTGAATAGCTCATTTCCATATCCACTGGGGAAGTCATTGGCATAAATTCTTTATAAAATAAGAAAAACGCACTGGAGTGTAACCTTTAAAAGGCCAGTTCAAAATAAAGATGCTACTGTAGTCAAGGGAAAAGCAGGTAAGGACCCCCAAAGTACTTGGCTCATTCGGGTCAGTCAACAAAATTGACTAGATGGGCAGGATTTAATGCCCTCCCCGAGGCAAGATGGGGGGCATTTAATCGGGTGGGATATTGGCTGATTAGGAACCCTTCCTATCCTGCTGCCTGAGGCCCTCAAAAGCCCACTTAAGTGCCTCATGCCACCACTGCTGGTATTCAACCAGCAGTGGGTAGGGAAGTCACCATGCAGGAAGGCAGGAAAAGCAAACCTACTGGAGTTTGCTTGTGGACTTTTGGGGGATCCCTCGGACTCAGGGCCTGATCAAAAAACCAAGCATTGGGAAAGCGGTAAAAACAAAAAACTGCGGATGCTGGAAATCCAAAACAAAAACAGAATTACCTGGAAAAACTCAGCAGGTCTGGCAGCATCGGCCGAGAAGAAAAGAGTTGACATTTCGAGTCCTCATGACCCTTCAACAGAACTAGAATTGGGAAAGCGGGTCGTTCTTCTCCCTGCAGCCCCCACCGGCCCCCATCCCTCTGTGATGGCCTCAGGGGAATGCATTGCCAGCAGCAGCCATCATTTCCACTGGTGCCGCCGAGCAATGCACAGCTGCTGGCCTCTGACTGACCAGCAGCTCTCAGGTTTTGAGATTTCCACCCCCGGGTCCTAGATTCCAGACAGGACCTGTTGCTATCTACTTAAGTGCCTGACTGACACTCAATACAGTGAGCCTTCCCAAAAGGAGGCCACACGGGGCTCTTGTCAGCTCATCTCTCTGCTGTCTTGCTGTGATGCAAATGCCGATGAATTTTCTAGCTCTCCTATAAAGTGCAGTCACCAAACTTCATCCTAGTTGATATTAGAGATTTCCCATGAACATCTGAATTACTCTAGGTCATTGAAGTTGTAGTGTTGGTCACCTTTATTGCCATCGACAGTGGTAAATTAGATACAGCATGGCTGCAAGTTCTCATACAATAACTAGCATTACTCCTATTTTTCTTTTTTGAAGTGCAATCAAATACACATCTGTTCACTGAGGCTCTCACAGGACCACTGGTGCTTATATATTCATTGGGAGAGATTAAAATCTGTTGGATGCTCCTTAAATCCTGCCTAACTTTTCTTCTCCATCATCCACTCCACCTCCATTATAATAACATAAAATGGTATGACCATAAAGAAAGGCAATCCTTCACCTGAGAAACCCTTACCAGAGAGTAGGTTCAAAATTCTCTTGTGGATTCAGACTCAAAAATAAGACCAAGGCTGTGTTGTCAAAATGCCAAAAATAATTACGTTCCTAAAAGTAATTCACCACTGTAGCAATCACCATTCAAACCCTCCACACTTTATAGGCACAGAAACTTTTTACTTTCACCCATTTTAGTTGATCCTGGTAAATCTGCACTTTAAGCACTCATTCTAACTTATCCCTTATGTATTTTAAGCATACCATAAACTAGGAGGCCTATTTTGTTGCCCAAAACAAATAGATACCCATATTTTTCACAAAGGAAAGAAACGCTGATAATGTAGGTGAAATTCAGGACTTGATACTTTCCCAGAAGTTTTAAAATTTTCTGTGAGCCACAAGGCAGGGGTAATAATTTTGAATCTGGAATAAAAAACAGGTATTTAAACTTTTATTCCCAATTCACCTCTGTTAAAAAGTATTTTGCTCATGGGTTTTTCTATTGGTTTGTTAATCAATAGTATGAAATATTAAATTAATTTAAAAATTACTTTATTCCCAACTGCATTAATATCTTCCATTTAAAGCTGTCCAGAAAGCACCAGAGGGAGCTGGTAGAGTTCCAGTAAACTACTTTCTGACAGAGTTACCTGCATTCTGGAGCAAGGCAGACCTCAGAGCTATCTGAAGAACCCTAAGAAATGCAGGCCAAATATTCTTCTGCTGTTCCCGGGGCTGTGCATGGCCGCACTCAGAAATACGGCTGCATTAGCTCCTTCGTGACTAAACCCCAGAGGGATTCTCCTATGGACAGTACATGCTGGACACCATGATCTAATTGCTTTCACTGGGCAAGTGGCAAGAAGGCAGAGGCAAAGTATTTCCCAATATCACATCACTGGAATGAACCTGCTCACCATTTCCAGCTCCGCTCATCCCAGATTTTCTGGAAAATCAAAGCGAAGCCAGAAAACATAGGCTTAATAAATAATTTAACATGTTTGTAAAGGTATTTCAATTCATCATTTTGTGCATATTCACTGAAGATAACTAAAAATTCCCACCTGGTTTGTTGTAAATCACATAAATATTAAGGAATAATACGATTGCAACTGTGATTACAGCTGCCCACCAGTTGATAACAAACATGACGGCACAGCACAACACAGTTCCAAGCAGCGACACCCACATGTTGTAAAATCTAAATGCAGGACGCCACCCTGATAAAACAAAATGGCATTATGTCAATAAGGGATTCACATCCTGTTCATTTTAGACCACAAAAAAAATCTTAAAAACTGGGAATGTAAAAAGATGTCAACTTATGCTGAACCGTAAAATTAATAATTCATGAAGAAGACTGTAGCATCATTTTAGCATTCAAATGCTGTAATGTAATCACTGACAAGAGGACTTGAGTGCTTGTAAATTTCTATTCAGGTACAGTCCATCATTAAAATACTAACCTGGAGTTTTTGAATACGAAGCATGAAAACATGAAAAATTGATAAGTGCATATGAGGCCAAGAAGAAGTTTGAGATAACAGGAGCAATTGTATTCAGTTCAGCTAAAAATAAAGGAAAATTGTCAATGTTTACATTTTAATTGTTTTTACTGTAATTTTCAAGTTTCTTACCAAGAACGTAACATTTATTTATAGAAATGTAATCTTAAAAGCCAAACATTTTTCTTCACCTTAGTCCTTCACTTCATCTCCAAATCTCACCTATACTGTGATTTTTGGAAACAATGTAACTATGTCCCGTATGTACCATTTTGAAAGCTGAACTGTCAAGTTAACATGCAAATCAGGAGAATGTTTTCAAATTTTGATAAGCAGAATAGAGATAGTTGCCTCTTTACATCTCAGTTGCAGTATACTTAAGTAAAACCAAGAGTGATGTATTCAGTTTCACTTAATACATTGGATTTGATCATTCTGAAGTATTTCTATAACAAAGCCTTTCACATCTCTTTTATTCTATGCATATGTTCTTACATGCACCATGCAGCCTAAAATTTTCTGCAGTGAGGTACACAAACACAAGAATTATCTACATATGGAATGAGAAAAAAAAAAACATCCATCAAGTCTGCTCCTTCACAGGTACAATCCACCTCACCATAAAGTCTATGAAAACTATTTAATCTCCTGAGGTAAAGCTGTGCATAAATGGCCACAAAGGTTAATCAAAACTCAGTATTAATCAATCCCACATTTTGACTATTTAATTGAAGCTAGGTTCTTTCCAGATATTTTCTTAAACACAGAAGCATAGCAATTACCTCGTCCTGTACAATGATTGAATGTTACAAGCTGACAGACAATCACATTCCCTATCAGAGATATTTATCCAGTTTAATTTTATAGGAGTTAACCAAAATTACATTAACAGACTTTTTGCTGGGGACTTGTTCCAGTATTCTGTAGGGTTGGTAAGTTTGATGATGGGGAGGGGAGGAGAGCATGCCTTCTTTGGGGTAAGGAACACTCCTTGAATCTTATGTTGTGTTCCATTTTAGGATTTCGTTTATATTAGCCACAGTTTTCATTTTTTCCAAAAGTATTGCATATATTGTCAGTCGTTTTTTCAAACTAATTCAACTACATGCATTCATTGCTGCTCTCCTTTGAGCTTACTCCAACACAGTGCCATTTTGAAAATGCTGTGCACACTGTTTGATCACTAGTTATCACTACTAGTTTACAGAAACTTGTTTTCACATAAGTGTAGCAGAAAAAGATATTCATGTCAATGCACCATCACTAACAGTACATACAATTCGTTCATATTGAGTTCATTGCGATCAAATTGTTTCTAAGAGTTGCTTGCATGGTTAGCTCTCGCCTGAAACTGGTTTCCCACCGACTTTAGTAAAACACACTTCTGGCTTTCCCATCAGTACCTAGAGGTGCCTGTGATTGAGTGTTTAAACTTTCAAAATTGTCCCTAGACGTTATGTAAACAGGGCTGTTGCTGGAACAGAGCTCATGCTAGCACACTCATCTACGCCCAAAGATCTCTACTACAAGGTGCCCTCTCAGGATGTATGCTCATCTGGGATTTTAAGAGTCCTTTGCCAAAGTTGCATATAAGCTGTATGGGAAGAAAATTGGTTTTGAGGAGTTTTATTTAACTGTTTTCAAGAACACTGGGCAGAATCTTTAGGAAGCTTCAAGATAGTAACACTGACTCTTCAATTAGGTGGCCTGTCCAAGGAACTAGCTTGCCAAAATCGAACTGTCTCCACACACATACCCATTCAATTTGAAAACTGAAGTGGAGATATTCATAGGGGCAGTCACAGCTGTCAGTGCTTTTTTTGGTTATCCCTTAGCTCCAAGAGTGTTCACATTTGTCTAACCATCATTGTAAATGCACCCAAACTGATGAGCTTATACATCTGTCAGCACTAGACACTTGCTTTGTAGCCTTGGCCAGATATTGTTCAGACAGCTGACCAGCCACGCTTCTGGTGCTCAAATTGATTCCCAACCTGTTTAGTGCCAAAGCAGGATGACATTTGTAAGTGCCTTATTTTAACATTCCTGGAAGGTCTTCTTCCATTCCGATGACTTTGAAGTCTTCAGATTCTGGTGTTTCCCACTTTGAGAGGGGTTAAAAAAATTTAGCAACCATATGCGGTGTCAATCTTTTTAAATTATTACACAAAATTATATTGAACAGCAATTCGAATGTTTGAATTTCTTCCATCACTAACATTTTTCCAGCATCAGAGAATGGGTGCCAAACACTGAAACACATTTGACCCAGGGAGACAAGAGTTCCCAGAGCCGATGAGCAGTTTAAAGATTAAAATATTTTATTGAACAGAGATATAAATGTCAACCAGTTTTTCCAAACATAAAACTCAAAAGGAATTTTTAAAAAATTAACTTACCAATCAGAATGAATGCAACAGCAATAAAGAAGGTTAAAATGTAGCTTCTAATTGGCTCACCATTCTTTCCATATCCCTTGCCGAAGAAATACAGCCCCTTGTAAATATTATCCTTACAGAGAGCCTGTAAGAACAATAACTTCAGTTACTTAATATCAAAAAAAAATATGCTGGAAATGTTCAACAGATGAACAGCATCTGGGGAAAGAGCAAAAAGGAATTATTGTTTCAGGTTAATGCACTTGATCTCTGTTTTTCATTCTGACAATTGCTTTTTGGAAAGCTGGCAAAAAGGGGCTATTTTTGCTCCAATAGAAGCAGGAAATGTTGGAAGTGCTCAGCACATCTGGTGGCATCTGTGCAGAGAGAAAGAGAGGCCAGTGACCCTTCGTCAGGACTAGTGCAGATCATGAACCTGAAGCATCGATTCAGTTTCTCTCTCCACAGATGCTGCCTGGCCTGAGTATTCTCAGCAATTTTTTTTTTATGTTTCAGATTTCCAGCATCTGCAGTGCATTGTTCTCCTATTACAAATGCCCAGCATGGACCATGCAAGTGTTGTTAGTTTCAATTTAAAAATGAGAAATTTTATCACTCAATGGAAAATCTAATTTTTCTGTTAACAAAGTACACTTGTGTGGATAGAAATAGCACTTTTAAAAATTCTCACAGATCGTGGGCACCAATGCCTAGGCCAGCACTTATTGCTCATCCCTAATTGTCTCTGAGAAGATGGTGGTGAGCTGTCTTCTTGAACCGCTGCAGTCCATATGGTGTAGGTACACCCACAGTGCTGCATTATTGCAGGTGAATTGGTTGGTTCTAATTTATTGGAAGGTTTTGCCATTTTTCAACTTGGGAAGTGAAACCAGGAGTCACGCACCAATCAAAATATGTCATTGTTAGTTCAAGGTACTCATTTGTACGTGGGATTGTTGCTTACACAGTTCAAGTCTTTTGGATGTTGCTGTTCAGATATAGCATAGTGCCAGGTTCAAAGAAGCAAAACGGGTTGCATAATATGAACGGCCAAATTGTGCGTAATTGTCTAACAAAGCAATGGTTGTAAAGTGTCCACACTGAAACCTGAGCTTTCAATGGGCTTTATAAATAGGAGGCAGAGTACAAAATCCAGGAAGTTTTGTATAACCTATGTAAAAGAGTTTGACCCCACTGTGACTATGGTTTCCAATTCTGGGTGCCTAAAGAATGTGAAGACTTTGTAGAGGTCAGAAGCGATTTACTAAAATGGTCCAGGGATGAGGGATTACAGAGAAACTGGGGTTGTTCTCCTTAGAGCCATGAAGCCCAAGGGGATTTGATGGAGGTGTATGAAATTGAAGCGTTTAGATAGAATAAATAGGAACAGTTTCCAACGGCTGAAGGATCAATAATCAGATGGCCCAGGCTTAACTTCATTTAAGTTGATTGCAAAAGAACCAGAGGTGACATGAAGAAAAAAACTTTTACACAGAGAGCGCTTAGGATTTGGAATGCACTATCACCCTGATACTGTGGTGGATACAGATTCAAACTAGTGTTCGAAAGGAAATTGGATAAACACTTGGAGAAAAGAATTATAGCGAAAAAGCAGTGAGGGATGGGGGAAGGGAATGCAGCCGTAGTGACTGGATTTCTCCTGGAAAGGATTGGCACAGATACAATGGATTGAATGGCCTCCTTCTGTGCTGCGCTGCACTATACTATTTCCAACAAGGAGAATTAGCTTGCACAATACAATACATTTCATGTCTATGAAAAGGCTATGGGTCTCAAAGAGATTGGCAAACTCAGCTTCCAACAGACACATTCAATTTTCTTAAATGCATTTACACTACTCGATTCATTGGAATTCCTGGTAACTCATTCTACAAGTTGATTACTGCATTGGGGAAAAGATTTCAGCTGGGTCTGTTGTTACTCTTAATTTTCAATTTGCTCCTTTGGTATTCCAGCCCTTTATTATACAGAGCAATTTATGTGTCAATCCATTCCATTTGCTTCAAAACTTCAGCTAGGTCACTAAAAAACAGTCCAATCTTCCAGGAAAAATCAAGCCAGATCGCAGGGCAGGGCGCGTGAGAGAGAGAGAGAGAGAGAGAGGGGGCGAAGGGGGGGCGGACAGGGGGCGAGGGGGGGCGGACAGGGGGCGAGGGGGGGGGGAGGAGGGGCGGACGGGGGGGGCGGAGGGGCGGACGGGGGGGCGGGGCGGGGGGGGAGGAGGGGCGGGCGGGGGGGAGGAGGGGCGGGCGGGGGGCGGGGGGACGGACGGGGGGACGGACGGGGGGTGCGGGGGGAGAGGAGGGGCGGACACAGAGGGGGGGGGGGAGGAGGGGCGGACACAGAGGGGGGGGGGGGAGGAGGGGCGGACACAGAGGGGGGGGGGGGAGGAGGGGCGGACACGGAGGGGGGGGGGGGGGAGGAGGGGCGGACACGGAGGGGGGGGGGGGAGGAGGGGCGGACACGGAGGGGGGGGGGGGGAGGAGGGGCGGACACGGAGGGGGGGGGGGGGAGGAGGGGCGGACACGGAGGGGGGGGGGGGAGGAGGGGCGGACACGGAGGGGGGGGGGGGAGGAGGGGCGGACACGGAGGGGGGGGGGGAGGAGGGGCGGACACGGAGGGGGGGGGGGGAGGAGGGGCGGACACGGAGGGGGGGGGGGAGGAGAGGCGGACACGGAGGGGGGGGGGGAGGAGGGCGGACACGGGTGGGGGGAGGAGGGGCGGACACGGAGGGGGGGGGAGGAGGGGCGGACACGGAGTGGGGGGGAGGAGGGGCGGACACGGAGTGGGGGGGAGGAGGGGCGGACACGGAGTGGGGGGGAGAGAGGCGGACACGGGGGGTGGGAGAGAGGCGGCCACGGGGGGTGGGAGAGAGGCGGCCACGGGGGGTGGGAGAGAGGCGGCCACGGGGGGTGGGGAGAGAGGCGGCCACGGGGGGTGGGGAGAGAGGCGGCCACGGGGGGTGGGGAGAGAGGCGGCCACGGGGGGTGGGAGAGAGGCGGCCACGGGGGGTGGGGAGAGAGGCGGCCACGGGGGGTGGGGAGAGAGGCGGCCACGGGGGGTGGGGAGAGAGGCGGCCACGGGGGGTGGGGAGAGAGGCGGCCACGGGGGGTGGGGAGAGAGGCGGCCACGGGGGGTGGGGAGAGAGGCGGCCACGGGGGGTGGGGAGAGAGGCGGCCACGGGGGGTGGGGAGAGAGGCGGCCACGGGGGTGGGGGAGAGAGGCGGCCACAGGGGGTGGGGAGAGAGGCGGCCACAGGGGGTGGGGAGAGAGGCGGCCACAGGGGGGTGGGGAGAGAGGCGGCCACAGGGGGTGGGGAGAGAGGCGGCCACAGGGGGTGGGGAGAGAGGCGGCCACAGGGGTGGGGAGAGAGGCGGCCACAGGGGGAGGGGAGAGAGGCGGCCACAGGGGGGTGGGGAGAGAGGCGGCCACAGGGGGTGGGAGAGAGGCGGCCACAGGGGGTGGGGAGAGAGGCGGCCAGCAGGGGAGTGGGGAGAGGAGGCGCCACAGGGGTGGGGAGAGAGGCGCCACCGGGGGTGGGGAGAGAGGCGGCCACAGGGGGTGGGGAGAGAGGCGGCCACAGGGGGTGGGGAGAGAGGCGGCCACAGGGGGTGGGGAGAGAGGCGGCCACAGGGGGTGGGGAGAGAGGCGGCCACAGGGGGTGGGGAGAGGCGGCCACAGGGGGTGGGGAGAGAGGCGGCCCACAGGGGGTGGGGAGAGAGGCGGCCACAGGGGGTGGGGAGGAGAGGCGGCCACAGGGGGTGGGGAGAGAGGCGGCCACAGGGGTGGGGAGAGAGGCGGCCACAGGGGGTGGGGAGAGAGGCGGCCACAGGGGGTGGGGAGGAGAGAGGCGGCCACAGGGGGTGGGGAAGGAGGCGGCCACCACAGGGGGTGGGGAGAGAGGCGGCCACAGGGGGGTGGGGAGAGAAGGCGGCCACAGGGGGGTGGGGGAGAGAGGCGGCCACAGGGAGCGATGGGGAGAGAGGCGGCCACAGGGGGTGCGGGAGAGAGCGCCGGCCACAGGCGGTGGTGAGAGAGAGGCGGAGCCACCAGGGGGTGGGGGGAGAGTGCTCGGCCACAGGGCGGTGGGGAGAGAGGCGGGCCCACAGGAGGGGTGGGGGAGAGAGGCGGCCACACCGGGGGTGGGGAGAGAGGCGGCCACAGGGGGTGGGGAGAAGAGCGGCGGCCACAGGGGCGTGGGAGAGAGGACACAGGGAGAGGCGGCCACAGGGGGTGGGGAGAGAGGCGGCCACAGGGGGTGGGGAGAGAGGCGGCCACAGGGGGTGGGGAGAGAGGCGGCCACAGGGGGTGGGGAGAGAGGCGGCCACAGGGGGTGGGGAGAGAGGCGGCCACAGGGGGGTGGGGAGAGAGGCGGCCACAGGGGGGTGGGGAGAGAGGCGGCCACAGGGGGTGGGGAGAGAGGCGGCCACAGGGGGTGGGGAGAGAGGCGGCCACAGGGGGTGGGGAGAGAGGCGGCCACAGGGGGTGGGGAGAGAGGCGGCCACAGGGGGTGGGGAGAGAGGCGGCCACAGGGGGTGGGGAGAGAGGCGGCCACAGGGGGTGGGGAGAGAGGCGGCCACAGGGGGTGGGGAGAGAGGCGGCCACAGGGGGTGGGGAGAGAGGCGGCCACAGGGGGTGGGGAGAGAGGCGGCCACAGGGGGTGGGGGAGAGAGGCGGCCACAGGGGGTGGGGAGAGAGGCGGCCACAGGGGGTGGGGAGAGAGGCGGCCACAGGGGGGTGGGGAGAGAGGCGGCCACAGGGGGTGGGGAGAGAGGCGGCCACAGGGGGTGGGGAGAGAGGCGGCCACAGGGGGGGGGGAGAGAGGCGGCCACAGGGGGTGGGGAGAGAGGCGGCCACAGGGGGTGGGGAGAGAGGCGGCCACAGGGGGTGGGGAGAGAGGCGGCCACAGGGGGTGGGGAGAGAGGCGGCCCACAGGGGGTGGGGAGGAGAGGCGGCCACAGGGGGGTGGGGAGAGAGGGCGGCCACAGGGGGGTGGGGAGAGAGGCGGCCACAGGGGGTGGGGAGAGAGGCGGCCACAGGGGGTGGGGAGAGAGGCGGGCCACAGGGGGTGGGGAGAGAGGCGGCCACAGGGGGTGGGGAGAGAGGCGGCCACAGGGGGTGGGGAGAGAGGCGGACACAGGGGGTGGGGAGAGAGGCGGCCACAGGGGGGTGGGGAGAGAGGCGGACACAGGGGGTGGGGAGAGAGGCGGACACAGGGGGTGGGGAGAGAGGCGGCCACAGGGGGTGGGGAGAGAGGCGGCACAGGGGGTGGGGGAGAGAGGCGGCCCACAGGGGGTGGGGAGAGAGGCGGCCACAGGGGGTGGGGGAGAGAGGCGGACACAGGGGGTTGGGGAGAGAGGCGGCCACAGGGGGTGGGGAGAGAGGCGGCACAGGGGGTGGGGAGAGAGGCGGCCACAGGGGGTGGGGAGAGAGAGGCGGCCACAGGGGGTGGGGAGAGAGGCGGCCCACAGGGGGTGGGGAGAGAGGCGGCCACAGGGGGTGGGGAGAGAGGCGGCCACAGGGGGTGGGGGAGAGAGGCGGCCACAGGGGGTGGGGAGAGAGGCGGCCACAGGGGGTGGGGAGCAGAGGCGGCCACAGGGGGTGGGGAGAGAGGCGGCCACACGGGGGTGGGGGAGAGAGGCGGCCACAGGGCGGGTGGGGAGAGAGGCGGGCCACCGGGGGTGGGTGAGAGAGGCGGCCACAGGGGGTGGGGAGAGAGGCGGCCACAGGGGGTGGGGAGAGAGGCGGACACAGGGGGTGGGGAGAGAGGCGGCCACAGGGGGTGGGGAGAGAGGCGGACACAGGGGGGTGGGGAGAGAGGCGGACACAGGGGGTGGGGAGAGAGGCGGACACAGGGGGTGGGGAGAGAGGCGGCCACAGGGGGTGGGGAGAGAGGCGGACACAGGGGGTGGGGAGAGAGGCGGACACAGGGGGTGGGGAGAGAGGCGGACACAGGGGGTGGGGAGAGAGGCGGACACAGGGGGTGGGGAGAGAGGCGGACACAGGGGGTGGGGAGAGAGGCGGACACAGGGGGTGGGGAGAGAGGCGGACACAGGGGGTGGGGAGAGAGGCGGACACAGGGGGTGGGGAGAGAGGCGGACACAGGGGGTGGGGAGAGAGGCGGACACAGGGGGTGGGGAGAGAGGCGGACACAGGGGGTGGGGAGAGAGGCGGACACAGGGGGTGGGGAGAGAGGCGGACACAGGGGGTGGGGAGAGAGGCGGACACAGGGGGTGGGGAGGGAGAGAGGCGGACACAGGGGGTGGGGAGAGAGGCGGACACAGGGGGTGGGGAGAGAGGCGGACACAGGGGGGTGGGGAGAGAGGCGGGACACAGGGGGTGGGGAAGAGAGGCGGACACAGGGGGTGGGGAGAGAGGCGGACACAGGGGGTGGGGAGAGAGGCGGACACAGGGGGTGGGGGAGAGAGGCGGACACAGGGGTGTGGGCAGCGAGGCGGACACAGGGGGTGGGGAGAGAGGCGGACACAGGGGGTGGGGAGAGAGGCGGAACAGGGGGTGGGGAGAGAGGCGGACACAGGGGTGGGGAGAGAGGCGGACACAGGGGGTGGAGGGAGAGAGGCGGACACAGGGGGTGGGGAGAGAGGCGGACACAGGGGGTGGGGAGAGAGGCGGACACAGGGGGTGGGGAGAGAGGCGGACACAGGGGGTGGGGAGAGAGGCGGAACAGGGGGTGGGGTGGAGGAGAGAGGCGGACACAGGGGGTGGGGAGAGAGGCGGACACAGGGGGGTGGGGAGAGAGGCGGACACAGGGGGGGTGGGGAGAGAGGCGGACACAGGGGGTGGGGAGAGAGGCGGACACAGGGGGTGGGGAGAGAGGCGGACACAGGGGGTGGGGAGAGAGAGGAGGACACAGGGGGTGGGAGGGAGAGAGAGGCGGACACACGGGGGGTGGGGAGAGAGGCGGACACAGGGGGTGGGGAGAGAGGCGGACACAGGGGGTGGGGAGAGAGGCGGACACAGGGGGTGGGGAGAGAGGCGGACACAGGGGGTGGGGAGAGAGGCGGACACAGGGGGTGGGGAGAGAGGCGGACACAGGGGGTGGGGGAGAGAGGCGGGACACAGGGGGTGGGAGAGAGAGCGCGGACAGGGGGTGGGGAGAGAGGCGGACACAGGGGGGGGTGGGGGAGAGGCGGACACAGGGGGTGGGGGAGAGGGACACAGGGGTGGGGAAGAGGCGGACACAGGGGGTGGGGAGCGAGGGGACAGGGGTTGGGGAAGAGAGGCGGACAAGGGGAAGGGGTGGGGAGAGAGGCGGACACAGGGGTGGGGAGTGGAGAGGAGGCGGAAGGGGGTGGGGAGAGAGGCGGCACAGGGGGTGGGAGAGAGGCGGAACAGGGGTGGTGGGGAGAGAGGCGGAAAACAGGGGGTGGGGAGAGGGGTCGGACACAGGGAGGTGGGGGAGAGAGGCGGAAACAGGGGGTGTGGAGAGAGAGGCGGACACAGGGGGTGGGGAGAGAGGCGGACACAGGGGTGGGGAGAGAGGCGGTCACAGGGGTGGGAGAGAGGCGGACACAGGGGGGTGGGGAGAGAGGCGGACCAAGGGGGTGGGGAGAGAGGCGGACAAGGGGGTGGGGGAGAGAGAGGCGGACCACAGGGGGTGGGAGAGGGCCGGACCCAGGCGGGTGGGGATAGAGAGGGCGGACAAGGGGGTGGGGAGAGGAGAGCGGGGGACACAGGGGGTGGGGAGAGAGGAGGAACACAGGGGGTGGGGAGAGAGGCGGACACAGGGGGTGGGGAGAGAGGCGGACACAGGGGGGGTGGGGGAGGAGAGAGGCGGACACAGGGGGTGGGGAGAGAGAGAGAGAGGCGGACACAGGGGGTGGGGAGAGAGGCGGACACAGGGGGTGGGGAGAGAGGCGGACACAGGGGGTGGGGAGAGAGGCGGACACAGGGGGTGGGGAGAGAGGCGGACACAGGGGGTGGGGAGAGAGGCGGACACAGGGGGTGGGGAGAGAGGCGGACACAGGGGGTGGGGAGAGAGGCGGACAGGGGGTGTGGGGAGAGAGGCGGACACAGGGGGTGGGGAGAGAGGCGGACACAGGGGGTGGGGAGAGAGGCGGACACAGGGGGTGGGGGAGAGAGGCGGACACAGGGGGTGGGGAGAGAGGCGGACACAGGGGGTGGGGAGAGAGGCGGACACAGGGGGTGGGGAGAGAGGCGGACACAGGGGGTGGGGAGAGAGGCGGACACAGGGGGTGGGGGAGAGAGAGGCGGACACAGGGGGTGGGGAGAGAGGCGGACACAGGGGGTGGGGAGAGAGGCGGACACAGGGGGTGGGGGAGGAGAGAGAGAGGCGGACACAGGGGGTGGGGAGAGAGGCGGACACAGGGGGTGGGGAGAGAGGCGGACACAGGGGGTGGGGAGGGGAGAGAGGCGGACACAGGGGGGGGGGAGAGAGGCGGACACAGGGGGTGGGGAGAGAGGCGGACACAGGGGGTGGGGGAGAGAGGCGGACACAGGGGGTGGGGAGAGAGGCGGACACAGGGGGTGGGGGAGAGAGGCGGACACAGGGGGTGGGGAGAGAGGCGGACACAGGGGGTGGGGAGAGAGGCGGACACAGGGGGTGGGGAGAGAGGCGGACACAGGGGTGGGGAGAGAGGCGGACACAGGGGGTGGGGGAGAGAGAGGCGGACACAGGGGGTGGGGAGAGAGGCGGACACAGGGGGTGGGGAGAGAGGCGGACACAGGGGGTGGGGGAGAGAGGCGGACACAGGGGGTGGGGAGAGAGGCGGACACAGGGGGGTGGGGGATGAGAGGCGGGACTACAGGGGGTGGGGAGAGAGTGCGGACACCGGGGGTGTGGGAGAGAGGCGACACAGGGGGGTGGGGAGAGAGGCGGACACAGGGGGTGGGGAGAGAGGCGGACACAGGGGGGTGGGGAGAGAGGCGGACACAGGGGGTGGGGAGAGAGGCGGACACAGGGGGTGGGGGAGAGAGGCGGACACAGGGGGTGGGGAGAGAGGGCGGGACACAGGGGGAGAAGGGAGTGGGGAGAGAGAGCTGCGGACACAGGGGGGTGGGGAGAGAGGCGGACACAGGGGGGTTGTGGAGAGAGAGGGCGCGAACACAGGGGGTGGGGAGAGAAGGGGACACAGGGGGTGGGGGAGAAGGCGAGAGGGCACAGGGGGTGGGGAGCGAGGCGGACACAGGGGGGTGTGGGAGGAGAGGCGGGAAGTAGGGGAGGGAGAGAGGCGGACACAGGTGGAGTGGGGAAGAGAGGCGGACACAGGGGGGTGGGGGAAGAGAGGCGGGACACAGGGGGTGTTGAGAGAGGCGGACACAGGGGGTGGGGAGAGAGGCGGACACAGGGGGTGGGAGAGAGGCGGACACAGGGGGTGGGGAGAGAGGCGGACACAGGGGGTGGGGGGGAGAGAGGCGGACACAGGGGGTGGGGAGAGAGGCGGACACAGGGGGTGGGGAGAGAGAGGCGGACACACAGGGGGTGGGGAGAGAGGCGGACACAGGGGGTGGGGAGAGAGGCGGACACAGGGGGGGAGTGGGAGAGAGGCGGACACAGGGGGTGGGGAGAGAGGCGGACACAGGGGGTGGGGAGAGAGGCGGACACAGGGGGTGGGGAGAGAGGCGGACACAGGGGGTGGGGAGAGAGGCGGACACAGGGGGTGGGGAGAGAGGCGGACACAGGGGGTGGGGAGAGAGGCGGACACAGGGGGTGGGGAGAGAGGCGGACACAGGGGGTGGGGGGGAGAGAGGCGGACACAGGGGGGGGGGAGAGAGGCGGACACAGGGGGTGGGGAGAGAGGCGGACACAGGGGTGGGGAGAGAGGCGGACACAGGGGGTGGGGAGAGAGGCGGACACAGGGGGTGGGGAGAGAGGCGGACACAGGGGGTGGGGAGAGAGGCGGACACAGGGGGTGGGGAGAGAGGCGGACACAGGGGGTGGGGGGAGAGAGGCGGACACAGGGGGTGGGGGAGAGAGGCGGACACAGGGGGTGGGGAGAGAGGCGGACACAGGGGGTGGGGAGAGAGGCGGACACAGGGGGTGGGGAGAGAGGCGGACACAGGGGGTGGGGAGGAGAGAGGCGGACACAGGGGGTGGGGGAGAGAGGCGGACACAGGGGGTGGGGGGGAGAGAGGCGGACACAGGGGGTGGGGAGAGAGGCGGACACAGGGGGTGGGGAGAGAGGCGGACACAGGGCGAGGTGGGGAGAGAGGCGACACAGGGGGTGGGGAGAGAGGCGGACACAGGGGGTGGGGAGAGAGGCGGACACAGGGGTGGGGAGAGAGGCGGACACAGGGGGTGGGGAGAGAGGCGGACACAGGGGGTGGGGAGAGAGGCGGACACAGGGGGTGGGGAGAGAGGCGGGACACAGGGGGTGGGGAGAGAGGCGGACACAGGGGGTGGGGGAGACGAGGCGGACACAGGGGGTGGGGAGAGAGGCGGACACAGGGGGTGGGGAGAGAGGCGGACACAGGGGGTGGGGAGAGAGGCGGACACAGGGGGTGGGGAGAGAGGCGGACACAGGGGGTGGGGAGAGAGGCGGACACAGGGGGTGGGGAGAGAGGCGGACACAGGGGGTGGGGAGAGAGGCGGACACAGGGGGTGGGGAGAGAGGCGGACACAGGGGGTGGGGAGAGAGGCGGACACAGGGGGTGGGGAGAGAGGCGGACACAGGGGGTGGGGAGAGAGGCGGACACAGGGGGTGGGAGAGAGGCGGACACAGGGGGTGGGGAGAGAGGCGGACACAGGGGGTGGGGAGAGAGGCGGACACAGGGGGTGGGGAGAGAGGCGGACACAGGGGGTGGGGAGAGAGGCGGACACAGGGGGTGGGGAGAGAGGCGGACACAGGGGGTGGGGAGAGAGGCGGACACAGGGGGTGGGGAGAGAGGCGGACACAGGGGGTGGGGAGAGAGGCGGACACAGGGGGGTGGGGAGAGAGGCGGACACAGGGGGTGGGGAGAGAGGCGGACACAGGGGGTGGGGAGAGAGGCGGACACAGGGGGTGGGGAGAGAGGCGGACACAGGGGGTGGGGAGAGAGGCGGACACAGGGGGTGGGGAGAGAGGCGGACACAGGGGGTGGGGAGAGAGGCGGACACAGGGGGTGGGGAGAGAGGCGGACACAGGGGGTGGGGAGAGAGGCGGACACAGGGGGTGGGGAGAGAGGCGGACACAGGGGGTGGGGAGAGAGGCGGACACAGGGGGTGGGGAGAGAGGCGGACACAGGGGGTGGGGAGAGAGGCGGACACAGGGGGTGGGGAGAGAGGCGGACACAGGGGGTGGGGGAGAGAGGCGGACACAGGGGGTGGGGAGAGAGGCGGACACAGGGGGTGGGGGAGAGAGGCGGACACAGGGGGTGGGGAGAGAGGCGGACACAGGGGGTGGGGAGAGAGGCGGACACAGGGGGTGGGGAGAGAGGCGGACACAGGGGGTGGGGAGAGAGGCGGACACAGGGGGTGGGGAGAGAGGCGGACACAGGGGGTGGGGAGAGAGGCGGACACAGGGGGTGGGGAGAGAGGCGGACACAGGGGGTGGGGAGAGAGGCGGACACAGGGGGTGGGGAGAGAGGCGGACACAGGGGGTGGGGAGAGAGGCGGACACAGGGGGTGGGGAGAGAGGCGGACACAGGGGGTGGGGAGAGAGGCGGACACAGGGGGTGGGGAGAGAGGCGGACACAGGGGGTGGGGAGAGAGGCGGACACAGGGGGTGGGGAGAGAGGCGGACACAGGGGGTGGGGAGAGAGGCGGACACAGGGGGGTGGGGAGAGAGGCGGACACAGGGGGGTGGGGAGAGAGGCGGACACAGGGGGTGGGGAGAGAGGCGGACACAGGGGGTGGGGAGAGAGGCGGACACAGGGGGTGGGGAGAGAGGCGGACACAGGGGGTGGGGAGAGAGGCGGACACAGGGGGTGGGGAGAGAGGCGGACACAGGGGGTGGGGAGAGAGGCGGACACAGGGGGTGGGGAGAGAGGCGGACACAGGGGGTGGGGAGAGAGGCGGACACAGGGGGTGGGGAGAGGCGGACACAGGGGTGGGGAGGGGGGGAGGGAGAGAGGCGGACACAGGGGGGGGTGGGGAGAGAGGCGGACACAGGGGGTGGGGAGAGAGGCGGACACAGGGGGTGGGGAGAGAGGCGGACACAGGGGGTGGGGAGAGAGGCGGACACAGGGGGTGGGGAGAGAGGCGGACACAGGGGGTGGGGGAGGAGAGAGGCGGACACAGGGGGTGGGGAGAGAGGCGGACACAGGGGGTGGGGAGAGAGGCGGACACAGGGGGTGGGGAGAGAGGCGGACACAGGGGGTGGGGAGAGAGGCGGACACAGGGGGTGGGGAGAGAGGCGGACACAGGGGGTGGGGAGAGAGGCGGACACAGGGGGTGGGGAGAGAGGCGGACACAGGGGGTGGGGAGAGAGGCGGACACAGGGGGTGGGGAGAGAGGCGGACACAGGGGGTGGGGAGAGAGGCGGACACGGGGGGGGGGGAGAGAGGCGGACACAGGGGGTGGGGAGAGAGGCGGACACAGGGGGTGGGGAGAGAGGCGGACACAGGGGGTGGGGAGAGAGGCGGACACAGGGGGTGGGGAGAGAGGCGGACACAGGGGGTGGGGAGAGAGGCGGACACAGGGGGTGGGGAGAGAGGCGGACACAGGGGGTGGGGAGAGAGGCGGACACAGGGGGTGGGGAGAGAGGCGGACACAGGGGGTGGGGAGAGAGGCGGACACAGGGGGTGGGGAGAGAGGCGGACACAGGGGGTGGGGAGAGAGGCGGACACAGGGGGTGGGAGAGAGGCGGACACAGGGGGTGGGGAGAGAGGCGGACACAGGGGGTGGGGAGAGAGGCGGACACAGGGGGTGGGGAGAGAGGCGGACACAGGGGGTGGGGAGAGAGGCGGACACAGGGGGTGGGGAGAGAGGCGGACACAGGGGGTGGGGGAGAGAGGCGGACACAGGGGGTGGGGAGAGAGGCGGACACAGGGGGTGGGGAGAGAGGCGGACACAGGGGTGGGGAGAGAGGGGACACAGGGGGGGGGAGAGAGGCGGACACAGGGGGTGGGGAGAGAGGCGGACACAGGGGGTGGGGAGAGAGGCGGACACAGGGGGTGGGGAGAGAGGCGGACACAGGGGGTGGGGAGAGAGGCGGACACAGGGGGTGGGGAGAGAGGCGGACACAGGGGGTGGGAGAGAGAGGCGGACACAGGGGGTGGGGAGAGAGGCGGACACAGGGGGTGGGGAGAGAGGCGGACACAGGGGGTGGGGAGAGAGGCGGACACAGGGGGTGGGGAGAGAGGCGGACACAGGGGGTGGGGGAGAGAGGCGGACACAGGGGGTGGGGAGAGAGGCGGACACAGGGGGTGGGGAGAGAGGCGGACACAGGGGGTGGGGAGAGAGGCGGACACAGGGGGTGGGGAGAGAGGCGGACACAGGGGGTGGGGAGAGAGGCGGACACAGGGGGTGGGGAGAGAGGCGGACACAGGGGGTGGGGAGAGAGGCGGACACAGGGGGTGGGGAGAGAGGCGGACACAGGGGGTGGGGAGAGAGGCGGACACAGGGGGTGGGGAGAGAGGCGGACACAGGGGGTGGGGAGAGAGGCGGACACAGGGGGTGGGGAGAGAGGCGGACACAGGGGGGTGGGGAGAGAGGCGGACACAGGGGGTGGGGGGAGAGAGGCGGACACAGGGGGTGGGGAGAGAGGCGGACACAGGGGGTGGGGAGAGAGGCGGACACAGGGGGTGGGGAGAGAGGCGGACACAGGGGGTGGGGAGAGAGGCGGACACAGGGGGTGGGGAGAGAGGCGGACACAGGGGGTGGGGAGGGGAGAGAGGCGGACACAGGGGGTGGGGAGAGAGGCGGACACAGGGGTGTGGGGAGAGAGGCGGACACAGGGGGTGGGGAGAGAGGCGGACACAGGGGGTGGGGAGAGAGGCGGACACAGGGGGGGGTGGGGAGAGAGGCGGACACAGGGGGTGGGGAGAGAGGCGGACACAGGGGGTGGGGAGAGAGGCGGACACAGGGGGTGGGGAGAGAGGCGGGACACAGGGGGTGGGGAGAGAGGCGGACACAGGGGGTGGGGAGAGAGGCGGACACAGGGGGTGGGGAGAGAGGCGGACACAGGGGGTGGGTGGGGAGAGAGGCGGACACAGGGGGTGGGGAGAGAGGCGGACACAGGGGGTGGGGAGAGAGGCGGACACAGGGGGTGGGGAGAGAGGCGGACACAGGGGGTGGGGAGAGAGGCGGACACAGGGGGTGGGGAGGGGGGAGAGAGGCGGACACAGGGGGTGGGGAGAGAGGCGGACACAGGGGGTGGGGAGAGAGGCGGACACAGGGGGTGGGGAGAGAGGCGGACACAGGGGGTGGGGAGAGAGGCGGACACAGGGGGTGGGGAGAGAGGCGGACACAGGGGGTGGGGAGAGAGGCGGACACAGGGGGTGGGGGGAGAGAGGCGGACACAGGGGGTGGGGAGAGAGGCGGACACAGGGGGTGGGGAGAGAGGCGGACACAGGGGGTGGGGGAGAGGGCGGACACAGGGGGTGGGGAGAGAGGCGGACACAGGGGGTGGGGAGAGAGGCGGACACAGGGGGTGGGGAGAGAGGCGGACACAGGGGGTGGGGAGAGAGGCGGACACAGGGGGTGGGGAGAGAGGCGGACACAGGGGGTGGGGAGAGAGGCGGACACAGGGGGTGGGGAGAGAGGCGGACACAGGGGGTGGGGAGAGAGGCGGACACAGGGGGTGGGGAGAGAGGCGGACACAGGGGGTGGGGAGAGAGGCGGACACAGGGGGGGGAGAGAGGCGGACACAGGGGGTGGGGGAGAGAGGCGGACACAGGGGGTGGGGAGAGAGGCGGACACAGGGGGTGGGGAGAGAGGCGGACACAGGGGGGGGGGAGAGAGGCGGACACAGGGGGTGGGGAGAGAGGCGGACACAGGGGGTGGGGAGAGAGGCGGACACAGGGGGTGGGGAGAGAGGCGGACACAGGGGGTGGGAGAGAGGCGGACACAGGGGGTGGGGGAGAGAGGCGGACACAGGGGGGGGGGGGAGAGAGGCGGACACAGGGGTTGGGGAGAGAGGCGGACACAGGGGGTGGGGAGAGAGGCGGACACAGGGGGTGGGGAGAGAGGCGGACACAGGGGGGGGGAGAGAGGCGGACACAGGGGGTGGGGAGAGAGGCGGACACAGGGGGTGGGGAGAGAGGCGGACACAGGGGGTGGGGAGAGAGGCGGACACAGGGGGTGGGGAGAGAGGCGGACACAGGGGGTGGGGAGAGAGGCGGACACAGGGGGTGGGGGAGAGAGGCGGACACAGGGGGTGGGGAGAGAGGCGGACACAGGGGGTGGGAGAGAGGCGGACACAGGGGGTGGGGAGAGAGGCGGACACAGGGGGTGGGGAGAGAGGCGGACACAGGGGGTGGGGAGAGAGGCGGACACAGGGGGGGGGGGAGAGAGGCGGACACAGGGGTGGGGAGAGAGGCGGACACAGGGGGTGGGGAGAGAGGCGGACACAGGGGGGGGGGAGAGAGGCGGACACAGGGGGTGGGGAGAGAGGCGGACACAGGGGGGTGGGGAGAGAGGCGGACACAGGGGGTGGGGAGAGAGGCGGACACAGGGGGTGGGGAGAGAGGCGGACACAGGGGGTGGGGAGAGAGGAGGGAGGCGGACACAGGGGGTGGGGAGAGAGGCGGACACAGGGGGGGGGTGGGAGAGAGGCGGACACAGGGGGTGGGGAGAGAGGCGGACACAGGGGGTGGGGAGAGAGGCGGACACAGGGGGTGGGGAGAGAGGCGGACACAGGGGGTGGGGAGGAGAGAGGCGGACACAGGGGGTGGTGGGGAGAGAGGCGGACACAGGGGGTGGGGAGAGAGGCGGACACAGGGGGTGGGGAGAGAGGCGGACACAGGGGGTGGGAGAGAGAGAGGCGGACACAGGGGGTGGGGAGAGAGAGGCGGACACAGGGGGTGGGGAGAGAGGCGGACACAGGGGGTGGGGAGAGAGGCGGACACAGGGGGTGGGGAGAGAGGCGGACACAGGGGGGTGGGAGGAGAGAGGCGGACACAGGGGGTGGGGAGAGAGGCGGACACAGGGGGTGGGGGAGAGAGGCGGACACAGGGGGTGGGGGAGAGAGGCGGAGGACACAAGGGTGGGGGAGAGAGGCGGACACAGGGGGTGGGGAGAGAGGCGGACACAGGGGGTGGGGAGAGAGGCGGACACAGGGGGTGGGGAGAGAGGCGGACACAGGGGGTGGGGAGAGAGGCGGACACAGGGGGTGGGGAGAGAGGCGGACACAGGGGGTGGGGAGAGAGGCGGACACAGGGGGTGGGGAGAGAGGCGGACACAGGGGGGTGGGGAGAGAGGCGGACACAGGGGGTGGGGAGAGAGGCGGACACAGGGGGTGGGGAGAGAGGCGGACACAGGGGGTGGGGAGAGAGGCGGACACAGGGGGTGGGGAGAGAGGCGGACACAGGGGGTGGGGAGAGAGGCGGACACAGGGGGTGGGGAGAGAGGCGGACACAGGGGGTGGGGGAGAGAGGCGGACACAGGGGGTGGGGAGAGAGGCGGACACAGGGGGTGGGGAGAGAGGCGGACACAGGGGGTGGGAGAGAGGCGGACACAGGGGGTGGGGAGAGAGGCGGACACAGGGGGTGGGGAGAGAGGCGGACACAGGGGGGTGGGGAGAGAGGCGGACACAGGGGGTGGGGAGAGAGGCGGACACAGGGGGTGGGGAGAGAGGCGGACACAGGGGGTGGGGAGAGAGGCGGACACAGGGGGTGGGGAGAGAGGCGGACACAGGGGGTGGGGAGAGAGGCGGACACAGGGGGTGGGGAGAGAGGCGGACACAGGGGGTGGGGAGAGAGGCGGACACAGGGGGTGGGGAGAGAGGCGGACACAGGGGGTGGGGAGAGAGGCGGACACAGGGGGTGGGGAGAGAGGCGGACACAGGGGGTGGGGAGAGAGGCGGACACAGGGGGTGGGGAGAGAGGCGGACACAGGGGGTGTGGGAGAGAGGCGGACACAGGGGGTGGGGAGAGAGGCGGACACAGGGGGTGGGGGGAGAGAGGCGGACACAGGGGGTGGGGAGAGAGGCGGACACAGGGGGTGGGGAGAGAGGCGGACACAGGGGGTGGGGAGAGAGGCGGACACAGGGGGTGGGGGAGAGAGGCGGACACAGGGGGTGGGGGAGAGAGGCGGACACAGGGGGTGGGGAGAGAGGCGGACACAGGGGGTGGGGGAGAGAGGCGGACACAGGGGGTGGGGAGAGAGGCGGACACAGGGGGTGGGGAGAGAGGCGGACACAGGGGGTGGGGAGAGAGGCGGACACAGGGGGTGGGGAGAGAGGGCGACACAGGGGGTGGGGAGAGAGGCGGACACAGGGGGTGGGGAGAGAGGCGGACACAGGGGGTGGGGAGAGAGGCGGACACAGGGGGTGGGGAGAGAGGCGGACACAGGGGGTGGGGAGAGAGGCGGACACAGGGGGTGGGGGGGAGAGAGGCGGACACAGGGGGTGGGGAGAGAGGCGGACACAGGGGGTGGGGAGAGAGGCGGACACAGGGGGGGGGGGAGAGAGGCGGACACAGGGGGTGGGGAGAGAGGCGGACACAGGGGGTGGGAGAGAGGCGGACACAGGGGGTGGGGGAGAGAGGCGGACACAGGGGGTGGGGAGAGAGGCGGACACAGGGGGTGGGGAGAGAGGCGGACACAGGGGGTGGGGAGAGAGGCGGACACAGGGGGTGGGGAGAGAGGCGGACACAGGGGGTGGGGGAGAGAGGCGGACACAGGGGGTGGGGAGAGAGGCGGACACAGGGGGTGGGGAGAGAGGCGGACACAGGGGGGGTGGGAGGAGAGGCGGACACAGGGGGTGGGAGAGAGGCGGACACAGGGGGTGGGGAGAGAGGCGGACACAGGGGGTGGGGGAGAGAGGCGGACACAGGGGGTGGGGGGAGGGGAGAGAGAGGCGGACACAGGGGGTGGGGAGAGAGGCGGACACAGGGGGTGGGGAGAGAGGCGGACACAGGGGGTGGGGAGAGAGGCGGACACAGGGGGTGGGGAGAGAGAGGCGGACACAGGGGGTGGGGAGAGAGGCGGACACAGGGGGTGGGGAGAGAGGCGGACACAGGGGGTGGGGAGAGAGGCGGACACAGGGGGTGGGGAGAGAGGCGGACACAGGGGGTGGGGAGAGAGGCGGACACAGGGGGTGGGGAGAGAGGCGGACACAGGGGGTGGGGAGAGAGGCGGACACAGGGGGTGGGGAGAGAGGCGGACACAGGGGGTGGGAGAGAGAGGCGGACACAGGGGGTGGGGAGAGAGGCGGACACAGGGGGTGGGGGAGAGGCGGACACAGGGGGTGGGGAGAGAGGCGGACACAGGGGGTGGGGAGAGAGGCGGACACAGGGGGTGGGGAGAGAGGCGGACACAGGGGGTGGGGAGAGAGGCGGACACAGGGGGTGGGGAGAGAGGCGGACACAGGGGGTGGGGAGAGAGGCGGACACAGGGGGTGGGGAGAGAGGCGGACACAGGGGGTGGGGAGAGAGGCGGACACAGGGGGTGGGAGAGAGGCGGACACAGGGGGTGGGGAGAGAGGCGGACACAGGGGGTGGGGAGAGAGGCGGACACAGGGGGTGGGGAGAGAGGCGGACACAGGGGGTGGGGAGAGAGGCGGACACAGGGGTGGGGAGAGAGGCGGACACAGGGGGTGGGGAGAGAGGCGGACACAGGGGGTGGGGAGAGAGGCGGACACAGGGGGTGGGAGAGAGGCGGACACAGGGGGTGGGGAGAGAGGCGGACACAGGGGGTGGGGAGAGAGGCGGACACAGGGGGTGGGGAGAGAGGCGGACACAGGGGGGGGGGAGAGAGGCGGACACAGGGGGTGGGGAGAGAGGCGGGACACAGGGGGTGGGGGAGAGAGGCGGACACAGGGGGTGGGGAGAGAGGCGGACACAGGGGGTGGGGAGAGAGGCGGACACAGGGGGTGGGGAGAGAGGCGGACACAGGGGGTGGGGAGAGAGGCGGACACAGGGGGTGGGGGGAGAGAGGCGGACACAGGGGGTGGGGAGAGAGGCGGACACAGGGGGTGGGGAGAGAGGCGGACACAGGGGGTGGGGAGAGAGGCGGACACAGGGGGTGGGGAGAGAGGCGGACACAGGGGGTGGGGAGAGAGGCGGACACAGGGGGTGGGGAGAGAGGCGGACACAGGGGGTGGGGGAGAGAGGCGGACACAGGGGGTGGGGAGAGAGGCGGACACAGGGGGTGGGGAGAGAGGCGGACACAGGGGGTGGGGAGAGAGGCGGACACAGGGGGTGGGGAGAGAGGCGGACACAGGGGGTGGGGAGAGAGGCGGACACAGGGGGTGGGGGAGAGAGGCGGACACAGGGGGTGGGGAGAGAGGCGGACACAGGGGGTGGGGGAGAGAGGCGGACACAGGGGGGGGGGGGGAGAGAGGCGGGACACAGGGGGTGGGGAGAGAGGCGGACACAGGGGTGGGGAGAGAGGCGGACACAGGGGGTGGGGAGAGAGAGGCGGACACAGGGGGTGGGGAGAGAGGCGGACACAGGGGGTGGGGAGAGAGGCGGACACAGGGGGTGGGGAGAGAGGCGGACACAGGGGGTGGGGAGAGAGGCGGACACAGGGGGTGGGGAGGAGAGAGGCGGACACAGGGGGGGGGGGAGAGAGGCGGACACAGGGGGTGGGGAGAGAGGCGGACACAGGGGGTGGGGAGAGAGGCGGACACAGGGGGTGGGGAGAGAGGCGGACACAGGGGGTGGGGAGAGAGGCGGACACAGGGGGTGGGGAGAGAGGCGGACACAGGGGGTGGGGAGAGAGGCGGACACAGGGGGTGGGGAGAGAGGCGGACACGGGGGTGGGGAGAGAGGCGGACACAGGGGGTGGGGAGAGAGGCGGACACAGGGGGTGGGGAGAGAGGCGGACACAGGGGGTGGGGAGAGAGGCGGACACAGGGGGTGGGGGGAGAGAGGCGGACACAGGGGGTGGGGAGAGAGGCGGACAGGGGGTGGGGAGAGAGGCGGACACAGGGGGTGGGGAGAGAGGCGGACACAGGGGTGGGGGGAGAGAGGCGGACACAGGGGGTGGGAGAGAGGCGGACACAGGGGGTGGGGAGAGAGGCGGACACAGGGGGTGGGGAGAGAGGCGGACACAGGGGGTGGGGAGAGAGGCGGACACAGGGGGTGGGGAGAGAGGCGGACACAGGGGGTGGGGAGAGAGGCGGACACAGGGGGTGGGGAGAGAGGCGGACACAGGGGGTGGGGAGAGAGGCGGACACAGGGGGTGGGGAGAGAGGCGGACACAGGGGGTGGGGAGAGAGACACAGGGGGTGGGGAGAGAGGCGGACACAGGGGGTGGGGGAGAGGAGGCGGACACAGGGGGTGGGGAGAGAGGCGGACACAGGGGGTGGGGAGAGAGGCGGACACAGGGGGTGGGGGAGAGAGGCGGACACAGGGGGTGGGGAGAGAGGCGGACACAGGGGGGGGGAGAGAGGCGGACACAGGGGGTGGGGAGAGAGGCGGACACAGGGGGTGGGGAGAGAGGCGGACACAGGGGGGTGGGGAGAGAGGCGGACACAGGGGGTGGGAGAGAGGCGGACACAGGGGGTGGGGAGAGAGGCGGACACAGGGGGTGGGAGAGAGGCGGACACAGGGGGTGGGAGAGAGGCGGACACAGGGGGTGGGGAGAGAGGCGGACACAGGGGGTGGGGAGAGAGGCGGACACAGGGGGTGGGAGAGAGGCGGACACAGGGGGTGGGGAGAGAGGCGGACACAGGGGGTGGGGAGAGAGAGAGGCGGACACAGGGGGTGGGGAGAGAGGCGGACACAGGGGGTGGGGGGGAGAGAGGCGGACACAGGGGGTGGGGAGAGAGGCGGACACAGGGGGTGGGGAGAGAGGCGGACACAGGGGGTGGGGAGAGAGGCGGACACAGGGGGTGGGGAGAGAGGCGGACACAGGGGGTGGGGGAGAGAGGCGGACACAGGGGGGTGGGAGAGAGGCGGACACAGGGGGTGGGGAGAGAGGCGGACACAGGGGGTGGGGAGAGAGGCGGACACAGGGGGTGGGGAGAGAGGCGGACACAGGGGGTGGGGAGAGAGGCGGACACAGGGGGTGGGAGAGAGGCGGACACAGGGGGTGGGGAGAGAGGCGGACACAGGGGGTGGGGAGAGAGGCGGACACAGGGGGTGGGGAGAGAGGCGGACACAGGGGGTGGGGAGAGAGGCGGACACAGGGGGTGGGGGGAGAGAGGCGGACACAGGGGGTGGGGAGAGAGGCGGACACAGGGGGTGGGGAGAGAGGCGGACACAGGGGGTGGGGAGAGAGGCGGACACAGGGGGTGGGGAGAGAGGCGGACACAGGGGGTGGGGAGAGAGGCGGACACAGGGGGTGGGGAGAGAGGCGGACACAGGGGGTGGGGAGAGAGGCGGACACAGGGGGTGGGGAGAGAGGCGGACACAGGGGGTGGGGAGAGAGGCGGACACAGTGGGTGGGGAGAGAGGCGGACACAGGGGGTGGGGAGAGAGGCGGACAAGGGGGAGAGAGAGCGGACAGGGGGTGGGGAGAGAGGCGGACACAGGGGGGTGGGAGAGAGGCGGACACAGGGGGTGGGGGAGGAGGCGGACGGAGGGGGTGGGGAGAGAGGCGACACAGGGGGTGGGGAGAGAGGCGGACACAGGGGGGGGGAGAGAGGCGGACAGGGGGGGGGAGAGAGGCGGACAGGGGGGGGGGAAGAGAGGCGGACACGGGGGGGGGAGAGAAGGCAGGACACAGGGGGGGGGGAGAGGCGGGACACAGGGGGTGGGGAGAGAGTGGGGGACAGGGGGGAGGAGGGAGGCAGGGGGGGGGAGAGGGGGGGGACAGGGGGGGGAGGAGGGGAGGCGGACACAGGGGTGGGGAGAGAGGCGGACACAGGGGGTGGGGAGAGACACACAGGGGGGGGGGGGAGAGGCGGACACAGGGGGTGGGGAGAGAGGCGGACACAGGGGGTGGGGAGAGAGGGGACACAGGGGGTGGGGAGAGAGGCGGACACAGGGGGTGGGGAGAGAGGCGGACACAGGGGGTGGGAGAGAGGGGAGAGAGGCGGACACAGGGGGTGGGGGAGAGAGGCGGACACAGGGGGTGGGGAGAGAGGCGGACACAGGGGGTGGGGAGAGAGGCGGACACAGGGGGTGGGGAGAGAGGCGGACACAGGGGGTGGGGAGAGAGGCGGACACAGGGGTGGGGGAGAGAGGCGGACACAGGGGGTGGGGAGAGAGGCGGACACAGGGGGTGGGGAGAGAGGCGGACACAGGGGGTGGGGAGAGAGGCGGACACAGGGGGTGGGGAGAGAGGCGGACACAGGGGGTGGGGAGAGAGGCGGACACAGGGGGTGGGGGAGAGAGGCGGACACAGGGGGTGGGGAGAGAGGCGGACACAGGGGGTGGGGAGAGAGGCGGACACAGAGGGGGGGGGGAGAGAGGCGGACACAGGGGGTGGGGAGAGAGGCGGACACAGGGGGTGGGGAGAGAGGCGGACACAGGGGGTGGGGAGAGAGGCGGACACAGGGGGTGGGGAGAGAGGCGGACACAGGGGTGGGGAGAGAGGCGGACACAGGGGGTGGGGAGAGAGGCGGACAAGGGGGGGTGGGAGAGAGGCGGACACAGGGGGTGGGGAGAGAGGCGGACACAGGGGGTGGGGAGAGAGGCGGACACAGGGGGTGGGAGAGAGGCGGACACAGGGGGTGGGGAGAGAGGCGGACACAGGGGGTGGGGAGAGAGGCGGACACAGGGGGTGGGAGAGAGGCGGACACAGGGGGTGGGGAGAGAGGCGGACACAGGGGGTGGGAGAGAGGCGGACACAGGGGGTGGGAGAGAGGCGGACACAGGGGGTGGGGAGAGAGGCGGACACAGGGGGTGGGGAGAGAGGCGGACACAGGGGGTGGGGAGAGAGGCGGACACAGGGGGTGGGAGAGAGGCGGACACAGGGGGTGGGGAGAGAGGCGGACACAGGGGGTGTGGAGAGAGGCGGACACAGGGGGTGGGGAGAGAGGCGGACACAGGGGGTGGGAGAGAGGCGGACACAGGGGGTGGGGAGAGAGGCGGACACAGGGGGTGGGAGAGAGGCGGACACAGGGGGTGGGAGAGAGGCGGACACAGGGGGTGGGGAGAGAGGCGGACACAGGGGGTGGGAGAGAGGCGGACACAGGGGGTGGGGAGAGAGGCGGACACAGGGGGTGGGAGAGAGGCGGACACAGGGGGTGGGAGAGAGGCGGACACAGGGGTGGGGAGAGAGGCGGACACAGGGGGTGGGAGAGAGGCGGACACAGGGGGTGGGAGAGAGGCGGACACAGGGGTGTGGGAGAGAGGCGGACACAGGGGGTGGGAGAGAGGCGGACACAGGGGGTGGGAGAGAGGCGGACACAGGGGGTGGGGAGAGAGGCGGACACAGGGGTGTGGGAGAGAGGCGGACACAGGGGGTGGGAGAGAGGCGGACACAGGGGGGGTGGGAGAGAGGCGGACACAGGGGGTGGGAGAGAGGCGGACACAGGGGGTGGGAGAGAGGCGGACACAGGGGGTGGGGGAGAGGCGGACACAGGGGGTGGGGAGAGAGGGCGGACACAGGGGGTGGGGAGAGAGGAGGCGGACACAGGGGGTGGGGAGAAGAGGCGGACACAGGGGGTGGGGAGAGAGGCGGAACAGGGGGTGAGGGAGAGAGCGGACACAGGGGGTGGAGGAGAGAGGCGGACACAGGGGTGGGGAGAGAGGCGGAACACCAGGGGGTGGGGAGAGAGGCGGGACACAGGGGGTGGGGGAGAGGCGGACACAGGGGGTGGGGCAGAGAGGCGGACACAGGGGGGGGGAGAGAGGCGGACACAGGGGGTGGGGAGAGAGGCGGACACAGGGGGTGGGAGAGAGGCGGACACAGGGGGTGGGGAGAGAGGCGGACACAGGGGAGTGGGGAGAGAGGCGGACACAGGGGGTGGGAGAGGAGGCGGACACAGGGGGGGGGGAGAGAGGCGGACACAGGGGGTGGGGAGAGAGGCGGACACAGGGGGTGGGAGAGAGGCGGACACAGGGGGTGGGGGAGGGGGAGAGAGCGGACACAGGGGGTGGGAGAGAGGCGGACACAGGGGGGGGGAGAGAGGCGGACACAGGGGGTGGGAGAGAGGCGGACACAGGGGGTGGGGAGAGAGGCGGACACAGGGGGTGGGAGAGAGGCGGACACAGGGGGTGGGGAGAGAGGCGGACACAGGGGGTGGGAGAGAGGCGGACACAGGGGGTGGGAGAGAGGCGGACACAGGGGGTGGGAGAGAGGCGGACACAGGGGGTGGGGAGAGAGGCGGACACAGGGGGTGGGGAGAGAGGCGGACACAGGGGGTGGGAGAGAGGCGGACACAGGGGGTGGGGAGAGAGGCGGACACAGGGGGTGGGGAGAGAGGCGGACACAGGGGGTGGGGAGAGAGGCGGACACAGGGGGTGGGGAGAGAGGCGGACACAGGGGGGGTGGGAGAGAGGCGGACACAGGGGGTGGGGAGAGAGGCGGACACAGGGGGTGGGAGAGAGGCGGACACAGGGGGTGGGAGAGAGGCGGACACAGGGGTGGGAGAGAGGCGGACACAGGGGGTGGGAGAGAGGCGGACACAGGGGGTGGGGAGAGAGGCGCACACAGGGGGGGGGAGAGAGGCGGACACAGGGGGTGGGAGAGAGGCGGACACAGGGGGTGGGAGAGAGGCGGACACAGGGGGTGGGAGAGAGGCGGACACAGGGGGTGGGAGAGAGGCGGACACAGGGGGTGGGGAGAGAGGCGGACACAGGGGGTGGGAGAGAGGCGGACACAGGGGGGGGAGGAGAGAGGCGGGACACAGGGGGTTGGGGAGAGAGAGGCGGACACAGGGGGTGGGGAGAGAGGCGGCACAGGGGGTGGGGAGAGAGGCGGACACAGGGGGTGGGGAGAGAGGCGGACCAGGGGGTGGGGGCAGAGAGGCGGACACAGGGGGTGGGGAGAGAGGCGGACACAGGGGGTGGGGAGAGAGGCGGACACAGGGGGTGGGGAGAGAGGCCGGGACACAGGGGGTGGGGAGAGAGGCGGACACAGGGGGTGGGGTGAGAGGCGGACACAGGGGCGTGGGGAGAGAGGCGGACACAGGGGGTGGGAGAGAGGCGGACACAGGGGGTGGGCGAGAGAGGCGGACCACAGGGGGTGGGGAGAGAGGCGGACACAGGGGGGTGGGGAAGAGGCGGACACAGGGGGTGGGGAGAGAGGCGGACACAGGGGGTGGGGAGAGAGGCGGACACAGGGGGTGGGGAGAGAGGCGGACACAGGGAGGTGGGGAGAGAGGCGGGACACAGGGGGTGGGGAGAGAGGCGGACACAGGGGGTGGGAGAGAGGCGGACACAGGGGGTGGGGAGAGAGGCGGACACAGGGGGTGGGAGAGAGCGGCGGACACAGGGGGTGGGGAGAGAGGCGGACACAGGGGGTGGGAGAGAGGCGGACACAGGGGGTGGGAGAGAGGCGGACACAGGGGGTGGGGAGAGAGGCGGACACAGGGGGTGGGGAGAGAGGCGGACACAGGGGGTGGGGAGAGAGGCGGACACAGGGGGTGGGAGAGAGGCGGACACAGGGGGTGGGAGAGAGGCGGACACAGGGGGTGGGGAGAGAGGCGGACACAGGGGGTGGGGAGAGAGGCGGACACAGGGGGTGGGAGAGAGGCGGACACAGGGGGTGGGAGAGAGAGGCGGACACAGGGGGTGGGAGAGAGGCGGACACAGGGGGTGGGGAGAGAGGCGGACACAGGGGGGTGGGGAGAGAGGCGGACACAGGGGGTGGGGAGAGAGGCGGACACAGGGGGTGGGAGAGAGGCGGGACCACAGGGGGTGGGGAGAGAGGCGGACACAGGGGGGTGGGAGAGAGGCCGGACACAGGGGGTGGGGAGAGAGGCGGACACAGGGGGTGGGGAGAGAGGCGGACACAGGGGGTGGGGAGAGAGGCGGACACAGGGGGTGGGGAGGAGAGGGCGGACACAGGGGGTGGGGAGAGAGGCGGACACAGGGGTGGTGGGGAGAGAGCGGACCCAGGGGGGTGGGAGAGAGGCGGACACAGGGGTGGGGAGAGAGGCGGACACCTAGGGGGGTGGGGAGAGGAGGGCGGACACAGGGGGGGTGGGGAGAGAGGCGGACACAGGGGGTGGGAGAGAGGCGGACACAGGGGGTGGGAGAGAGGCGGACACAGGGGAGTGGGGGAGAGAGCGGACACAAGGGGGTGGGAGAGAGGCGGACACAGGGGGTGGGGAGAGAGCGGACACAGGGGGTGGGGAGAGAGGCGGACACAGGGGGTGGGGAGAGAGGCGGACACAGGGGGTGGGAGAGAGGCCGGACACAGGGGGTGGGAGAGAGGCGGACACAGGGGGGTGGGGAGAGAGGCGGACACAGGGGGGTGGGGAGAGAGTGCGGACACAGGGGGGGTGGGAGAGAGCGGACACAGGGGGTGGGAGAGAGCGGACACAGGGGGTGGGGAGAGAGCGGACACAGGGGGTGGGGAGAGAGGCCGGACACAGGGGGTGGGAGAGAGGCCGGACACAGGGGGTGGGAGAGAGGCGGACACAGGGGGTGGGGAGAGAGGCGGACACAGGGGGTGGGAGAGAGGCCGGACACAGGGGGTGGGAGAGAGGCGGACACAGGGGGGTGGGAGAGAGGCGGACACAGGGGGTGGGAGAGAGGCGGGACACAGGGGGTGGGAGAGAGGCGACACAGGGGGTGGGAGAGAGGCGGACACAGGGGGTGGGGAGAGAGGCCGGACACAGGGGGTGGGAGAGAGGCCGGACACAGGGGGTGGGGAGAGAGGCGGACACAGGGGGTGGGAGAGAGGCGGACACAGGGGGTGGGAGAGAGGCCGGACACAGGGGGTGGGGAGAGAGGCGGACACAGGGGGTGGGGAGAGAGGCGGACACAGGGGGTGGGGAGAGAGGCGGACACAGGGGGTGGGAGAGAGGCGGACACAGGGGGTGGGAGAGAGGCGGACACAGGGGGTGGGGAGAGAGGCGGACACAGGGGGTGGGAGAGAGGCGGACACAGGGGGTGGGAGAGAGCCGGACACAGGGGGTGGGGAGAGAGCCGGACACAGGGGGTGGGGAGAGAGCCGGACACAGGGGGTGGGGAGAGAGCCGGACACAGGGGGTGGGGAGAGAGCCGGACACAGGGGGTGGGGAGAGAGCCGGACACAGGGGGTGGGAGAGAGGCGGACACAGGGGGTGGGGAGAGAGGCGGACACAGGGGGTGGGGAGAGAGGCGGACACAGGGGGTGGGGAGAGAGGCGGACACAGGGGGTGGGGAGAGAGGCGGACACAGGGGGTGGGGAGAGAGGCGGACACAGGGGGTGGGAGAGAGGCGGACACAGGGGTGGGAGAGAGGCGGACACAGGGGGTGGGGAGAGAGGCGGACACAGGGGGTGGGAGAGAGGCGGACCCAGGGGGTGGGAGAGAGGCGGACACAGGGGGTGGAGAGAGGCGGACACAGGGGGTGGAGGAGAGAGGCGGACACAGGGGGTGGGAGAGAGGCGGACACAGGGGGTGGGAGAGAGGCGGACACAGGGGGGTGGGAGAGAGGCGGACACAGGGGTGGGAGAGAGGCGGACACAGGGGGTGGGAGAGAGGCGGACACAGGGGGTGGGAGAGAGGCGGAACAGGGGGTGGGAGAGAGGCGGACACAGGGGGTGGGAGAGAGCGGACACAGGGGGTGGGAGAGAGGCGGACACAGGGGGTGGGAGAGAGGCGGACACAGGGGGTGGGAGAGAGGCGGACACAGGGGGTGGGAGAGAGGCGGACACAGGGGGTGGGAGAGAGGCGGACACAGGGGGTGGGAGAGAGGCGGACACAGGGGGTGGGAGAGAGGCGGACACAGGGGGTGGGAGAGAGGCGGACACAGGGGGTGGGAGAGAGGCGGACACAGGGGGTGGGAGAGAGGCGGACACAGGGGGTGGGAGAGAGGCGGACACAGGGGGTGGGAGAGAGGCGGACACAGGGGGTGGGAGAGAGGCGGACACAGGGGGTGGGAGAGAGGCGGACACAGGGGGTGGGAGAGAGGCGGACACAGGGGGTGGGAGAGAGGCGGACACAGGGGGTGGGAGAGAGGCGGACACAGGGGGTGGGAGAGAGGCGGGACACAGGGGGTGGGAGAGAGGCGGACACAGGGGGTGGGAGAGAGGCGGACACAGGGGGTGGGAGAGAGGCGGACACAGGGGGTGGGAGAGAGGCGGACACAGGGGGTGGGAGAGAGGCGGACACAGGGGGGTGGGAGAGAGGCGGACACAGGGGGTGGGAGAGAGGCGGACACAGGGGGTGGGAGAGAGGCGGACACAGGGGGTGGGAGAGAGGCCGGACACAGGGGGTGGGAGAGAGGCCGGACACAGGGGGTGGGAGAGAGGCGGACACAGGGGGTGGAGGAGAGAGGCGGACACAGGGGGTGGGAGAGAGGCGGACACAGGGGGTGGGAGAGAGGCGGACACAGGGGGTGGGAGAGAGGAGGCGGACACAGGGGGTGGGAGAGAGGCGGACACAGGGGGTGGGAGAGAGGCGGACACAGGGGGTGGGAGAGAGGCGGACACAGGGGGTGGGAGAGAGGCGGACACAGGGGGTGGGAGAGAGGCGGACACAGGGGGTGGGAGAGAGAGGCGGACACAGGGGGTGGGAGAGAGGCGGACACAGGGGGGTGGGAGGAGAGGCGGACACAGGGGGTGGGAGAGAGGCGGACACAGGGGGTGGGAGAGAGGCGGACACAGGGGGTGGGAGAGAGGCGGACACAGGGGGTGGGAGAGAGGCGGACACAGGGGGTGGGAGAGAGGCGGACACAGGGGGTGGGAGAGAGGCGGACACAGGGGGTGGGAGAGAGGCGGACACAGGGGGTGGGAGAGAGGCGGACACAGGGGGTGGGAGAGAGGCGGACACAGGGGGTGGGAGAGAGGCGGACACAGGGGGTGGGAGAGAGGCGGACACAGGGGGTGGGAGAGAGGCGGACACAGGGGGTGGGAGAGAGGCGGACACAGGGGGTGGGAGAGAGGGGACACAGGGGGTGGGAGAGAGGCGGACACAGGGGGTGGGAGAGAGGCGGACACAGGGGGTGGGAGAGAGGCGGACACAGGGGGTGGGAGAGAGGCGGACACAGGGGGTGGGAGAGAGGCGGACACAGGGGGTGGGAGAGAGGCGGACACAGGGGGTGGGAGAGAGGCGGACACAGGGGGTGGGAGAGAGGCGGACACAGGGGGTGGGAGAGAGGCGGACACAGGGGGTGGGAGAGAGGCGGACACAGGGGGTGGGAGAGAGGCGGACACAGGGGGTGGGAGAGAGGCGGACACAGGGGGTGGGAGAGAGGCGGACACAGGGGGTGGGAGAGAGGCGGACACAGGGGGTGGGAGAGAGGCGGACACAGGGGGTGGGAGAGAGCGGACACAGGGGGTGGGAGAGAGGCGGACACAGGGGGTGGGAGAGAGGCGGACACAGGGGGTGGGAGAGAGGCGGACACAGGGGGTGGGAGAGAGGCGGACACAGGGGGTGGGAGAGAGCCGGACACAGGGGGTGGGAGAGAGCCGGACACAGGGGGTGGGAGAGAGGCGGACACAGGGGGTGGGAGAGAGGCGGACACAGGGGGTGGGAGAGAGAGCGGACACAGGGGGTGGGAGAGAGGCGGACACAGGGGTGGGAGAGAGGCGGACACAGGGGGTGGGAGAGAGGCGGACACAGGGGGTGGGAGAGAGGCGGACACAGGGGGTGGAGAGAGAGCGGACACAGGGGGTGGGAGAGAGCCGGACACAGGGGGTGGGAGAGAGCCGGACACAGGGGGTGGGAGAGAGGCGGACACAGGGGGTGGGAGAGAGGCGGACACAGGGGGTGGGAGAGAGGCGGACACAGGGGGTGGGAGAGAGGCGGACACAGGGGGTGGGAGAGAGGCGGACACAGGGGGTGGGAGAGAGGCGGACACAGGGGGTGGGAGAGAGGCGGACACAGGGGGTGGGAGAGAGCCGGACACAGGGGGTGGGAGAGAGGCCGGACACAGGGGGTGGGAGAGAGGCGGACACAGGGGGTGGGAGAGAGCCGGACACAGGGGGTGGGAGAGAGCCGGACACAGGGGGTGGGAGAGAGCCGGACACAGGGGGTGGGAGAGAGCCGGACACAGGGGGGTGGGAGAGAGCCGGACACAGGGGGTGGGAGAGAGCCGGACACAGGGGGTGGGAGAGAGCCGGACACAGGGGGTGGGAGAGAGCCGGACACAGGGGGTGGGAGAGAGCCGGACACAGGGGGTGGGAGAGAGCCGGACACAGGGGGTGGGAGAGAGCCGGACACAGGGGGTGGGAGAGAGCCAGACACAGAGAGAGAGGGGGGTGGGAGAGAGCCAGACACAGGGGGTGGGAGAGAGCCAGACACAGAGAGAGAGGGGGGTGGGAGAGAGCCAGACACAGGGGGTGGGAGAGAGCCAGACACAGAGAGAGAGGGGGGTGGGAGAGAGCCAGACACAGAGGGTGGGAGAGAGCCAGACACAGAGAGAGAGGGGGGTGGGAGAGAGTCAGACACAGAGGGTGGGAGAGAGCCAGACACAGAGAGAGAGGGTGGGGGGGGAGAGCAACAGCCAGACAGAGAGGGGGAGGGGAGAGAGTGAGAAAGCCAGGCACAGAGAAGGGGGGGAGGGTAAGAGAGCGAGTGCGCCAGACAGAGGGGGATAGCGTGCGCGTGCCAGGCAGAAGCAGAGGTAGTGACGCCCCAAGACTAAAGCTGCAAAAAGAGAAGACATCGTGCACTCCCCATCCAGTCCTAATATGGGAAGTGTAGCTACTTTCAGAGCTGCTGTGAACTGTGAGCTGGGAGGGAGCTACACCTCGAGCTCTGCTGCTGCAGCGTGGGCTTTTTGCTTGCAGGCCAGGCATTGTGGTCAGCTAATGGCAAGTAAATGCAATGATAGCTAAAAGAACTGCACACCTAAATCAACACTGTGCTGAACCTTGCATTCTGAAACTGCCATTGCTTTCTTCACCAGGTCAGGCAGATCCAGGATCCAACCCTATGCCACTGATTTGAGGATTGTCCACTCCACGCCATATCAGGGATGCAGCTGAATGATCAGTCATCTATCTGGCTGATGAAGCATCACATATATGTCAATTCTAAAATTGGAAAGATCATGCACTGCTATTGCCTGTGGAACTTATTTTTGCAACTAACACTGATATACCAAAGGGTGACTAATAGAATGTTGTTTCCTACATCTATAAAGTTTGCAGATGATAGTGTTCATATACACAAATCCTTAAAAAGGTGGGACGGCAAGGGGTTAGGTGATTTAAAAAAGCAAATGAATTACTTGGTTTTATAAATAAAGGACTAGAGCATCAAAGCAAAACAGATCATACTCTCGCTCTTATAAATCACTGATTAGGCAGGAGTATTGTAGACAACTGCAATAGAATGCGTGTAAAGGAAGATTACCAGAATGTAACCAAGGATGAGGGATTTTGGTTATAAGGAGGTTGAAAAGATTAAGGCTGTTCACTTTTAATTGGAGAAGGTTAAGAGGTGATCTACCAAAGGTTTGCATGATGCGGTTTTGACAAAAGTAAATAGGGAAGAAAGAAATCCCTCTAGCCAGTTCATTAACAATTGAAGGCACTCAGCAGAATGCATATCTCCACCATGCTGTGTTAACACAAACTTATTACAATTACGTAGCTTGTCCTCGAGGCTTTTCCCTGCTTGGTTGACACTAACTACAAAGCTGAAAATTTTTTTTTAAAATTCAGAGCTTCCATCTCACTGAGGAGGTCAATCCACATCCAAAAACCTGCTTTGAAAACTCAACTCACATGTTGACAGCTATGACAAACACTACCGAGACAATGCACAACATTCTAAATAAAACAACCCACAACATGCTAAAAAAGTCAATTTTCCCCATCTCTCAATGTTAACAAATCCTTTTAAAAAAAAATCCAAGATCCAGATCTGGAACCACAACTTTGCCGTCACTTCTTCTATGGGCTATACTAATCTTTATACAAGTGTTCGTTGAAATCCGTCCATTAGTTCTGAGATATATTGTTTACAGATAAACAGACAACCAAACATGGGTGAAAACATTAACTCTGTCCACCTTCAGTGGCAATGGTAAACTAGAGTTCATTAATTAAAACCATTGGGAAAAGATACACAGGAGGAAATTTTTTTTCAGAAAGTGTTTGGTACCCTCTTCAAAGCCTTCTAGCTGAAAAGGTGTAACAGCTGATTTCATGAATAATGTTAAAAGGGAATTAGACAGGTACTTAAGGATGAGGAAGTGGTTACAAAGTTATGTGGGGCTGTGCACAACTGCTAGATCAAACAGAGACACAATGGGCCAATGAAATTCTTCGGGGTTGTGTCTCTCAATAATTCTAAATACAATTTTAAATGCTAATGGAATGTTGGCTTTTCTCTCAGGGGCTAGAATACAAAGAAGTAGAATGAGGTTTGTAATATAAAGCCCTGGTTAGATCATAATTGAAGTATCACATGCAATTTTGGACACTGCATCTCAAAGAATATACTGGCCCTGGAGAGTATGCAATGCAAATTCATCAGAATGATACTGAGGCTAAGAGGGTTAAACTATGGACAGGTTGCAAAGGTTAGGCTTATATTCCCTGCAAAAAGCAATGATCTAATTGAGGTGCTTATGGTTAAAGGAGTTCACAGGGTAGATAGAGACAAAACTCATCTAATCAACTTTTTATGAAGATAAATTTAAAATTTCAAACCTGACATTAACAATACCCTTGCCTAACACAAGTTTAAGGGTTACAGAATCAAAGTTGGTAATGAATGGCAGAATAGGTTCGAGGGGCTGAATGAATGGCCAATACAAATCAGAATAAGGCCCACCCAGTCTGTGCTGGTACCTTCGAAAAGCATTCCCCATATCCCTGCAACTTTTTTTCCTTCAAGTGTTTATCCAATTCTCTTCTGAAGCTTGTAAAATCTGCATCCACCACCCTATCAGGCAGTGCATTTCAAATTTTAACAATTCATTGCATAAAAAAGTTTTCATGTTAGCCCCGATTCTAAATCTCTTTGGTTATCGACCCTTCCACCACTAAAACAATTTCTTTATTTAATCTAAGTCCTCCATGCCACGCCTCTATCAGATCTCCTTAGTTTTCACTGCTCTAAGGACACCAATCCCAGTTTCTCCAGTCTATCCAGATAACTGTAATCCCTCATCACTGAAACCTTTCTAGGAAACCCCACTTGTACTGTCTCCTTCATGTCCTTCTTAAAGCTTGGTGTCCAGAATTGGGCACAATACTCCAGCTGGGGCCTGACTAGTATTTTATATAAGATTTGGTTTTTGTGCCCTATGGGCAGAATTTTCAGATTGGCGTGCGGGGGCTGACCAGACACAAAATGATGGGCGATGATGTCGAGCATGTGTCCCGACATCACCGCGCGCCATCATGATATTTTGTTAGGCGGGCGTGCGCTGAGTTCAGAGGCGCACCCGCCATTAATTAACGAGCCAGTTAAGGCCCTTGAGGCAGCAACTGAAAACGATTTTTCACAGCCCCTGCAATTTTCAGTGCGTCGCATGGGCACAACGGGCTGGCCACATTTTTAAAAACCTCACCCCCCGGCGGGATAAGAGGGGCGAATGAGCTCGCTAATGCGAGTAGTTAGAGCTTTAGTTTTTAAACTTACTGCTACTTGCTTGTGTGAACAGGACAACTTCAATTCTCTTCAGAGCTGCTTTGATAGAAAGAACAAGCTTGAGTTCAGGACTCTGGAGGAATCATAACACTTGGGGCATTGCAGGTATCAGACAGCCTTCCCTTACCCTGGGAATGGGGACTGTGCTCTCCACTGGAATCACCTCCTCTGAGGAGAAAAAAAGAGGGCCAGAAGCAGGAGGAGGCCATATTCAGCCTCCAGGGGAGCCACCTTTGGGAGGACAGAGGCAGGCACAAGGGACACAAGGCCAACAGGAAGTCCAAGGCGGAAGGGGCCGCAGAAGATGTCAATATCCTGCTGCCATCTGTCAGATGATCAGCCCTGAGATCAGCTCCAAGTGTGCGGATGGACAAACCATGCCAGCGGCACTGAAGGTCGCAGCTGCCCTCAACTTCTATGCCTCTGGCCCTTTCCAGGGGTCAGTGGGTGACCTTTGTGGTCCCAGTCAGCTGTCCACAGTTGTGTCAAGCTGGTGACAGACGCTCTGTTCAGGCGTGCATTGACTTTCATTCACTACCACTCAGATGAGACCAGCCAGGCAGAGTGAGCCAGAGGCTTTGTCGTGATTGCTGGGTTCCCCTGCATCCAGGTTGCAATCGATTGCGCGCTGGTGGCCATCAAGGCACCAGTGGGTGAACTGGGAGTCTTAGTCCACAGGAAGGGATTCCACTTCATGAACGTTCAGATAGTGTGAGACCATAGGATGCAGATTCTGTAAAGTCAGTGCAAGGTGCCCAGGCAGCTCCCATGATGCATACATCCTGAGACACTCCCAGGTGCCGAGGTTCTTCAGTGTTCCAGCCCGATGAGATGGATGGCTGCTGGGTGACAAGGGCTATCCCCTCAAAAGATGGCTCATGATACTCTTCCGCCATCCAAGAACAGAGGCCGAGCGGTACAATAGGAGCCATGCCTCCACAAGGGCCGTGGTAGAGAGAACCATCGATCTTCTCAAAACGCGCTTCCGATGCCCAACAGATCGTGTGCCACTGATAGTGGTTGCATGCTGCACTCTTCACAATCTGGTGCTGGAAAGGGGGGGTTGCAGCGGAGGAAGATGGCATAGACGCAGATGCTCTGGCTGCGATAAGTCCAGTAGTGAGTCCGAGGATGAGCACGCACAGGAGAACGCTGAGGGGATAAACACCGACCCAGGCAACCTCCAGGGAGGCAGGGACACCTGGGAGGCTTTGATCCAACGCCTGTCAAAGATGAACCACCAACACATGGCAGGGCTGCAGCTCTATACTCGATAACAGAGCAACATTTCCCTGGTCAGGAACATTAACCATGTGCCTTTTCAATAAAGCTCAATGACAAACAAGTCACTCAACATCATGGGTTCCCCTTCACCTGCAGAACTAATGAAGCATCCAGAGGTTTGTTGAGAACCAAAACATTTAATGATTGCCAACTTGCATACAGAAATCACAGTACAGTAAAAAGGTGCTAAACAGTATACCTACTTAAACATGGGGCAGAAGAAAACCACTAGTGTTGTGCCTAAGCAGATTAACACTTGCGGGTGCTACATCTAGGTGCTCCCCCCTTGCTGGCACCGGCATTGAAGGCAGCCCGCTCATTCTGCTGTCCTGTTGGCCTTGATGACCTTGGCGGGCGTCCTCTGGCCCGTGGAGCCATTGCTGGCCCCGCCTGGGAGGGAGCAGCCAGTGCTACAGCTGGCATCTCCCCAATCACCACAGCCTCATCGGATGCCATGGTCACTGGCAGCGGGGTGGAGGAGCTGCTGCTGCCACCTGGAGCGCCAAGAGCAGCCCGCAGAGACAACAGGCAGCTCATGCGCTGTGAGGTCACTTTGGACTTCCCTGCTCACCATTAGTGGATAGGCACCTATATGGGATACTGGGTGCCCAATCCATCTCCCACACTGACACTGACCACCTGAGGACAATGCCACTGTGAGGGCTTGCAGGTCTGAGTGCATCCCCAGGAAGCCCTGATTGTTCTCCTGGAGGAGCGTCTCCATGAGAATCATCACTCTCTCCATGGAGGAGGCATTGTGCTCGGCCATGAGGGTCATTGCATTGCTCACGCTCTGCATGAACTCCTCCATCATGGAGACCTTGGCATGCATTCCCTCAAATATCTCCGCCAGATTCTCCCGCACACCCTGCTGGACTGCCAGCATCTGCTGCTTCAGGGACAACTCCAGAGGCACATCAGCCACTGACTGAGCATGTTCCTGGTCCCAGCATTCCTCCAAGTGCTGGTGCCCTGGGCACTCTGTCTCCGCCTGTACCGCAAGTAAGTGTGAAGTGCACTCACCACTGTGTACCAAGATACTAGCCGAAAATCTTATCCCCACCGAGGTGCTGGTATCTGCGCTGGTGCCTGCCTGGCTGAGAGGGTGTTATGCTGGTGTGTTATATTTTCTGTGCACTCAGGGGTCAGCAGCAGTCCCTCTGCCTCCTGAGTCCGGGCGTGATCTGGTGAGGCTGAAAGGAAGAACAAGGACAAGGACATTTGATTAGTTGAAGTTGTTACGCTGTTAATGTGCATGCCTGGCATCCAGATCAGGATGCATTCCTCCTTCCATTATCAATGGGCAACCCACGGTGGAGGCTGAAATCAATATACAGTCAACAGTGGAATATTTGCACTGACAGACATTGTGACCTCAGCACACAGCACTCTTACCTCCCAGTGGCACCCCAACCTCACCACAGCCGGTTGACCTGGGCACATGGCACCTCTCCAGCTCCAGTGCCACCTGCTCGTATCTGGTCATAAGATAGGGCTGCCCTCCACCAGTCCGCAGCTGCCCTGCATTATTGTGCGGTGTCTTCTCCTGAAAGGGGAGCACTGATTAGTCCACCCTGTACCTGCATTGCCATTGCAGCCTTACCACCCTCACCTGAGGGAAACCTTGCAGGGCTCATCCGATTCATGACCCAGGGGCCACCATACACTCATTTCAAGCAGCCAGGGCTGACCCCCTTGCCCAGATGCTGCCTCCATCACATTTGCCACACTCACTCTTAAGACCTTCCAAACCCACAAATACTACCACCTAGAAGGACAAGGGCAGCAGGTAGATGGGAACACTGCCACCTGGAAGTTCCCCTCCAAGCCGCTCAGCATCCTGACTTTGAAATGTTTCGGCGCTCCACCACTGTCGCTAGGTCAAAATCCTGGATCTCGCCTCCAAAGAGCACTGTGGGTATTCCTGCACCACATGCAGTGGATCCAGAAGACAGCTCAGCACCACCCCCTCAGGGGCAACTAGGGATGGGCAATAAATGTTGGCCCACCCAGCAAAGGCCACATCCCATGAATGAATGAATAAAAAAAACAAAATTCGAAGTTTGAGGGGTGGGGGGGGTTCCAGGGGGCCGCCCAACCTAACTGCTGTGCTAAGTGACCCATGCCAACACGGTCAACACAGTACTCACCCTTCCCAATTGCAAGAGGTCATTAAACCAACTTGTGGCACTGCACCCAGGTGCATCTCACCACATCATAGGAGCTGACCCGTTCTGCCACCTCCTCCCAGGCACGTATTGCTATGTGTGGGTGTGTGTGTGTGTGGGGGGGGGGGGCTCCTTCTCTCGCCCCTTCGGACCAGGATCTTGCGGCTTGGCGCCACCTCCTCGAGGAGTGCAGCAAGGCACTCATCCAAAAACCTCGGGGCTGACTGCCCCACCGACCTGCCCTCCCGCCTGACCTGCTCTCCAAGGACACTATCCGACATCCCCCGTCCGACATCAGTGGCAGCCTTCGGATAGCAGCCTGCACCGTTTTTGAACAGACTGCCGGGTTGCCATTGGACCCGGTGGTCATTGGCCTCCCAACGCCACCCACCCCTTCCCTCTGATCTCGGGAGCCCCAATTTACGCTGGGCGGGCCTTAATCAGCCTGTTCACGTAAAATGGTGGTGTGGAGCCAATGGGTGGCAATCAGCTCCGCGCCCACTCCCACCCAGCCCAGCCCAGCCGCCATTGGAAAAATCCTAGCCTGTGTATCTTTGAAAAGCCCAGGATCCCAAATGCTTATTTATTAATCTGTCCTGTCACCTTCAAAAGGTTGGTGCACAAACACCCCCAGGTGTCTCTTCTCATCCTTCCTACCAAAATGCATCACCTCACACTTTTCTATGTTGAATTTTATCTGCCATATACCCACCCATTCCACCATCTTATCCATGTCCTCGAAATCTATTACTATCTGTCTCAGTTTACTACACTTCCAAAACTGTGCCCTTTACGCCCAAACCCAATTAAAGTACATCAAAAACAGTAGCAGTTCTGGTACTGAACTCTAGCGAACACCACTATATACCTCTTTCCAGTCTTGGAAAAAAAAACAGCACCTTGTCTCCTATCACTTAGCCAATTTTGTATTCATGTTGCTACTCACCCTTTTATCCCATGGGCCTCAACTTTGCTAACAACCTTAATATGCAGGACTTCAACAAACACCTTTGGAAAGTCCACGTACACAGTATCTGGAGTGCCCTCATCCTATCACTGTTGCCTCATCAAAATATAAGTTAGTCAAACATGATTTGCCCCAGAAAATCGACACATTTTCTTTAGTCAATGCTTGTCCCAATGGCTATTTATTTTTTCCCCAACCACCATCGACATTAAACTGACTTGATCTGTAATTTCCAGGGTTATTATCCCTCTCCCTTTTTTTGAACAAGGGTGTAACACTTAGAAACAGGAGTGATGTCAAATGATTGCAAGAAGAATTGGAAGACTGTGGCCAGTGGCTCTATTATTTCTATCCTTGCTTCCCTCAGCAACTCAGGATGGGCCCCCTCTGGGCCTGGAGACAACATAACATTAAATTCTACCAGCAGTTCTCGTACCTCCTTTTCTATTTTTAATCTATTCCAGTGTTCCGACAAGCTCCTCATTTACAATAACTTTGTCACGTCTTCTTCCTTGGTAAACACTGATGCAAAGTACTGATTGACTATGTTATGCCCAGTAAAGGCATACCCTAGTCATCACTTTAAACATCAATTGTGCTCATAAGAAAGCTTCTGAAACTCATATTTTTTAAAAATGAACATTAACCATGTGGCTAAGATACCTGCCAAGGATCAGGTGACTTCTGCAAACTGACTCATCATGTTTCTGGAAAGTTCCTAGTTGAATCAGCCCAAGTGCGGGACTCCTCCTTGAGTGGACACCCCTGTGAAATTCACGCCTGCCATTGTTTGTAGTTCACTCCAAACTCAGAATCAATGGACTTCTAGACTCCATGCCTCCAAGTTTGCAATTCAACGAAGGAGAACTGCAGAAAACTCTCTGGAAGTGGGCTTGAAGAGCCATCACTTATCTCTATTGTATAGCAATGGCCTTCAGCTTTAAACCATTCTGGGTGGACAACAGCAGCCAATCATAAGACCGAAACTGGCTTCTGATACCAAAGCTCAGACCCGGAAAGATGTGGGCAATCTGCAGAAAACACTGCAAGAAACAGCAGCTGCAAGAGAAGGCCTTTGGGAACCTGGAGGCTGTAAAAATCTTAAACATTCTTCTAGCCAGGTTCCTAAATCCAAGTCCAGCTTTAAAAAAATTGGACTTCCTGATATAAAAAACACAAGTGTCTAGCTTTGTGACCTGCTGAACATTCATCTCTCCGAGGGAACCCTGCAATAAACAGCTACTAATCTAAACTACAATTCAAGAGTGGAGAAGACTCCTTTCTTTACCAGATCTGCAACAACTGCTCTCCTATAACCAGTCAGATACCGTGAACTGTGAACTAGTCTTTGTTTACAAATTGCAAAAGCACTCTATTCTCTCTAACTATAGTTTTTGAGCGAAAGCGAGCATACGCACTGAGCGATTAACAGAGTTCAGAATTTCAGAGTGAATGCACGAATAAACAATCATTTTTATTTATATCCACAAAAACTTGCTGCTGTTTTGTAAATTGACAATGTACTCTGGTGGGGGGGGGCTAAGAAACACCCACATCTTCCTCTCCAAAAACCACTCTGATTATAGATGGGAAAGGTACAAGGGTTTCAGTTCACTGCCAACCCTGTCCCTAATAAGTTCTCGGCCATGCTTTCTACCTCCACCTACAAATCTCCGTTTTTGTCCCTAATTGGCTCCATCAGTCCTTTAACAACTGTTAATAAGCCTACAGAATACTTTAGCATTCTCTTTTATGTTAGCCATCAATCTGTTCTTGTACATTACTTTATCTTTCTTATTGAACCTAATTCTCCATTATATTGTCAAACTGAAATCTGGCACATGCCTCCCTTTTCTGTTATATTCTTCAACTCTATCAACAAAGCTCAGGCTTTGGTTGCCCTCCTTTCCCCCTTGTGGAACATACCTAGATTGTACCCAAACCTTCCCCGGTTCCTATGAAAGAAGGTAGAACTCACAATAACAATGTCACAGGTAAGCCAAGAAAGTTGGCCTCACTGATGGAATAAAGAGATGCATCACAGCACTACATAGGCATGAGTATAAATGGAACTCAATGACGACTAGTGTGCGCACAATGGCTTTCCTGTATTCTACAAATGTGAAATAATATCGCATGTTATATTTTGGATCAAGTATATAAAACGTAATTTCAGTTACCTAGAGAGTAACTTAATATGTGCCTATTGTCTAATGTCTCTTTTGTTGTAATTTGGCTATAATGCTATAAAAAGAGATGCATTCTCAGATTACAGTACAAACAACTTTCATGTTCAGAAAAATATGTTAATACACAAGAAAAACAAGTTTCTCTATTATATTTTATCACTGAAAATTAACTTATATTCTTTCTTACCTGGAAAATTTTGGGTGCACTGACTAATGAGGCCAGGGCAGAGGAAAGAGTGGCTGAAAAGATTCCCGCAGTAATGAGGGGTCCAAAACCAGAAACCATGCTCATAACCTACAAAATAAGGAAATAATGCCTCACTGCTCTTCCATTCCTGGTATCATAGTTTAAGTAAATACTTACAAAAATATTTGTTTAATTTCAGAAACAAAAAGGTTTTCTTTATTCCACTTACATTAACATTTGGTTCCTTTACCAGTTCATTTAATTGATGTTAAACATGGCAAAGTGATTAAAATTTTTGCATTATGCAATACCAAATCCCAACTGCAAACTTTTTGATCACTTCTGTAGC